>NW_027069514.1:285932-486857 GCF_002906115.3 Quercus suber | reverse complement strand
TTACTTAATGGCCCCTTTATAGAATTTTGTTGGAAATAGAATTTCCTTGAAACTTTTTTTAGAATCAATTTTCTTGAAACTTGGATAACAGAATTTTATTTAAATTTAAATATCCTTGAATCCTATCATTTGATTTGAGAAAATATATCTTAACAATTAATAACAAAAACTAATTTAATAAATTATGAGAGTGTAGCGGCCACATGATGTAAAGAGGAAATAATCACTTATGTAATCATGACTTTTAAGACCAAACTTTTACTATATAGTATATACTATTATTTTTGTTATTCAACTTTTTTTTTTTAAATTTTTGTTGTTCAACTTAATTTTTTTTTAAAGAATTGTGGCTACACTTAGAATTAGGACAATGATTTCTACCAAATTGATTAGCTACTTGAAATTTTTTTACAATACTTGTTGGTAACTTGTACAAAATGGGGGAAAGTTTAAAAGACATTTATTTTGGTTGTGATTGTATTTTGTTTTTTTGTTTTTTGTTTTTTTGGATATATGATTGTGTTTGTATTTAAAACTATATTATTTAGCATTAGGCAATTGTGGGAGGGAGGAACCCGAGGTGCAAAAGTACGAGGCATTAGGATGCCCGAAGAGACAACTAGGCCTCACTCTTTCTTGGATTGGGCCCAGCCTAAATGAGGCAACTAAATGCTGAGAAGTGAATAGTGTTCAATCAGAGGAGTCCGAGGAGCGAGCTTCCCCCGAGGAGTCGGGGTCCCAGTCCAAAACTAACATGATAAATAGATTAGGGAAGAGAGTCAAAACGTACCGACAAGGGAGCAAAGAAGCTTCCTGATAAAGCACCCAGTACCTCCACATTAAATGCACTATACCAACTCAGTCGTCACATTTAATAGCAGAATAACCCTGAACAGTACCCTTACAACTTGCAACCTACTCTATCACCACCAACAAGGCACAGATGGGAAAGTATCCAAGTATGGATCCATAACAACCTAGGTGGAGGGCTGGGATGAAGCCCAGCCACTTTAAAAAGGAAGGAAGCTACATTAAGTGGGGGGCGGAGGAAATTAGAAGAAAGAAGATAAAGTGGAAAGAGAAGCTTTGTAACCGAGAGAATTGAATATTATATGAACTAGTGATCCTCAGACTAATCCGAGGAAGAGTTAATACCGTAATCTTTGCTTTTCTTCCTGTTAATCTCATGTATATCTGATGACTTAAGCATTGGACTCCTTTGTAATTACCCAATGAAACCATTAAGGCTTTGAAAGGTTGACTGTAACAAAATACCTCTATAAATTTAATTGTACTGGGCCTTTATACAGTAACTACCCATTTCACTTGAATTGGGCTGTTGATTTCGGTCCCTTACAGCAATTATTATAATGTATTCGTATATTCAATTATTTATCCCACTATTTACAATATATATAATGTACCAAAAGTCTAATGGAAGGTTATATATAGATTAAAATTAAAATTTAATTAAAATATATATTAGAATAATCGTGTAAAAATTATGAGGTTAAAAATATATGACATAATATATTATGAGATAAAAGTCTTACGTCCTTAATTTATAATATTACTATAAGATTAGTTATATCACTTTCATTATGTGAGACAATTAAAGGTTTTATCAGTAGGTTCAATCCCTGCCTACACTAAAAATCAATTGGCTCTTGATCTGATGAAAAAGAACAATTATCAGAAAAGGTTGAAACTCTCTCTAAAAAAAAAAAAAAAAGGTTTATATCACTTTCATTATGCGAGACAATTAATGCTATGTTTGGATGTTGGGGGAAGGAGGGGAGTAGAGTAAAGGGAGGGAGAGTAATTTAATTACCTTATTTGGATGTTTTTAAGGAAGGAGGGGAGGGATTTGGAGAGTACTGGGTGCTTTATCAGGAAGCTTCTTTGCTCCCTTGTCGGTACGTGTTGGCTCTCTTCCCTAATCTATTTATCATGTTAGTTTTGGACTGGGACCCCGACTCCTCGGGGGAAGCTCGCTCCTCGAACTCCTCTGATTGAACACTATTCACTTCTCAGCATTTAGTTGCCTCATTTAGGCTGGGCCCAATCCAAGAAAGAGTGAGGCCTAGTTGTCTCTTCGGGCATCCTAATGCCTCGTACTTTTGCACCTCGGGTTCCTCCCTCCCACAATTGCCTAATGCTAAATAATATAGTTTTAAATACAAGCACAATCATATATCCAAAAAAAAAAAAAACAAAAAAAACAAAAAAACAAAATACAATCACAACCAAAATAAATGTCTTTTAAACTTTCCCCCATTTTGTACAAGTTACCAACAAGTATTGTAAAAAATTTTCAAGTAGCTTATGAATTTGGTAGAATTCATTGTCCTAATTCTAAGTGTAGCCACAATTCTCTAAAAAAAATTAAGTTGAACAACAAAATTTTTTTAAAAAAAAGTTAAATAACAAAAATAATAGTATATACTATATAGTAAAAGTTTGGTCTTAAAAGTCATGATTACATAAGTGATTATTTCCTCTTTACATCACGTGGCCGCTACACTCTCATAATTTATTAAATTAGTTTTTGTTATTAATTGTTAAGATATATTTTCTCAAATCAAATGATAGGATTCAAGGATATTTTAATTTAAATAAAATTCTGTTATCCAAGTTTCAAGAAAATTGATTCTAAAAAAAGTTTCAAGGAAATTCTATTTCCAACAAAATTCTATAAAGGGGCCATTAAGTAAATTTGCATCTTAAAAGTTTTTTTAATAAAATAAAGTGAGCCGAGGAGAATTTTTTGAAAAATTTAGGGAGCTAGTAAAATTTTTATTTTAAAACCTTTTTTAAATAAAATAAAGAGCCTTGCCCATGCCCACCCCCACCCCCATTATTCTGGATTTGGATCAGGTGCGTGCAATAACTAAGACTATTAAACTATATAATTACTATCTCAGGTAAGATATAAAAGTTAATAGTGTAAAAAGTACATGGTTTTTAAAAAAGTTTAAAAGGTTTAAAAAAATTTACCAAATCAACTTTTACATCTCACGTGATATGGTAATTGCATTGTGCAATAATCTTAACTATTTTATCGAATCTCAATCCAGTTGAACTAGTGTCTTTAACCATATGAATAGGTTGTGTTGAATAGATTAATTGTTTCATTCTAACAAATGTGACAAAGTTGTTGTTGAAATTGATACAATATAATAATTATAATGGTTTTATTTGAATGCAGCCAGCACCTTCACTAACCATCATTGACTCAAAATCACTAAATGAGACTTCAGTGCATTCAGCATCTTCACAAGCAGTCCTCAACCCAGATTCACTAGGAGAGAATTCAGTGCAGATTGACCAGATTTACTGGGAAATATTTCAGTGTTGCCACTATCTTCACAAACCATAATCGACCCAGAGTATTGGGAGAGACTTCAGTTCAACCATCACCTTCACAAACAGTCATCGACCCAAATTCACTAAGAGAGACTTCAGTGCAGATCAACCCAGATTCACTAGGAGAGACTTTAGCTCAGCCACTATCTTCACAAACCATCATCAATCAAGATTCACCAGGAGAGAATTTAGTGCAGATTGACCCAAATTTACTGGGAAATGCTTCAGTTCAACCACCACCTTCACAAACCATCATCGACCCAAAGTCACTAGAAGAGACTTCTGTGCAACCACCACCTTCACAAGCAATCATGGACCCAAACTCACTAAGAGAGACTTCAGTGCAAATTGACTCAAATTCACTAGGAGAGACTTCAGCTCAGCCACTACCTTCACAAACCATCATTGATCTAGATTCACTAAGAGAGAATTCAGTGCAGATCAACCCAGATTTACTGGGATATACTTCAGTGCCACCGCCATCTTCAAAAACCGTCGTCGATCCAGAGTCACAAGAAGAAACTTCAGTGCAACCACCACCTTCACAAACAATGATCAACCCAGATTCACTAGGAGAGGCTTCAGTCCAGCCACTACCTTCACAAACCATCAATGATCCAGATTCACTAGGAGAGACTTCAGTGCAAATCGACCCAAATTTACGAAGAAATACATTAGTGCAACCACCACCTTCACAAGCCATAGACCCAGATTCACAAGGAGAGACTTTAGTGCAAATCAACCCAAATTTATTAGGGTATACTTTAGTGCAGCCACCACCTTCACAAACCGTCGACCCAAATTCACTAGAAGAGACTTCAATGCAACCACCACTTTCACAAACTGTCATTAACCCATATTCACTAGGAGAGACTTCAATGCAACCACCACCTTCACAAACCGTCATTGACCCAAATTCACTAGGAGAGACTTCACAGCATATTGGCTCAGATTCACTAGGAGAGACTTTAGTGCAACCACCACCTTCACAAATTGTCGTCAACCCAGATACACTTGGAGAGGCTTCGGTGGAGATCAACCCAGATTCACTAGGAGAGACTTCAATACAACCACCACCTTCACAACCCATTGTGGACCCAAAATCACCCCCAATTAATTCAAATATTGATAAAAAGGATATAGAATGGCAAAACATAGTCCTGATGTTTTGCTTCACAACAGCCATCGGAATAGCAATCCAGTCCACGGAAATGAACTCCCAATTTCCTCCATCTTTTCAATGGCTTTCTCTAGCAAACGTCCTCACTTTCTCTGCTCTCTTTGTTTCCAAATTTGTTGGCAAAGTTTCTCCCACTGCTGTGAAAGTACTAGAACAAGGTGCAATCCTTTTGGCTGCCACAATATTCTTCCTTGCGACTACGATTTCCGTGACACAGCATTTCAAGTATGTCACTTGGGCTATCTATGTTGTCATAATGATAGTAGTTTTCATATGCATAAAATTATATAAATAAGGTTGTGATACCAATTTTTTTGAACAAAAGATACGTTCATAATATTTTTACAAAAAATTATAAACAACAAGCTGTTACAAGCTCTAAACTAGCCCACCACATAAATTACTTTTTTTTTTCTTCTTTATTTCAATATTAACAGCTTATCATATTTTCACAAAAAATTTTAAATGGCAAGCTGTTACAAGCTCTAATCTAGCCCACCACAAAAATTACTTTTTTTTTTTCTTTTTTTCAATATTAACGGCTTATCATATAAGATTTGTAGTGAAAATATTGTGTCATATAAGATTTGTAGTGAAAATATTGTATCATATTTGTAGTGAAAATATTGTATCATATAAGATTTGTAGTGAAAATATTGTATCATATTTGTAGTGAAAATATTGTATCATATAAGATTTGTAGTGAAAATATTGTGGATGTGACATTTATCAAATTTCTCAATTTATATTAGGAAAACAGATATGAATGCTAAAAAGTTTTACTAAATGGCATGATCACAAAAAAATGTATTCAATAATTCATTTATTGTCCTGTGGTACCAAATTACCAATTATTTTTTTTTTGTCCCATTAGTTGTAAGTTTTTTTGTTTTAAAATTTGTAATAATTTTTTTCCATTTTCTTTGTAATAAACTTGAAGTTAGAGTAATAATGGGGTCTATTATTGTGCTATGGGTGAATCATTACCTACAAAGCAAAGAGAATGAATGTGGCAAACCAATGTATCTCTGCAAACTAGTATGAATAAAAAAGATGATGGATTTAATCAGTGTCTATTCTATTATCAATAGTACATCTGGTATCTCTGCAAAGATAAATGAAGTTTTACGATCTTTGATGTTAAAATTTCCCTTTCCAAATGTTACCAGCCCACTCAATTATCCTTCCCCAATCAATTTTTGGGTTATCTTTTTCAGCTGAAACCCTTGATCATTCCAAAGGAACAAGGCACCCAAAGAACAAGTATTTCCCTTCGCACAACCAATTTCCACCAGTTCATCAATTCTGTATTTTCTGTGTCTTGCCAGCAAATTAATGCATGCCTAGGAGCTGAATGTGGAAACCAAATCAATTTCCACCGATTCACCATAGGAGTCTTACATCTGACTATCTTAGTTCCCAAGCTGCTGCACAAGTTAAACAACCTGACTTTTTATGCACCCAAACCACCTGATCAAATTCACCAAAAGCAACCTCAGGCGGCTTGCTCTGTATGCTTACAAAGATATTCATATCTAGCAGGCATACATGATGGTACTGGCTAAGATGTGGCCGTAGTGGGGGAGTCCAGTTGTGAAGCGTGGGCTGTTGTAGAGGATATACTCGGACAAGTCTGAGAATTTTGACCAATCTTTTGTTAAAATGTAATTTGTAATTGACAAGTGACTCCCTGTGTCAAAGAAAGAAGCAACTGAAATCTAAGTGTCAACAGTGAAGCAAACTTCTGTAGTGTTCTTGAAGCTTGTAGTCATCCTAAACTCCTTAACACATCTATATATAGATGTGAGTTGTAAATGAAATTGAATATCCGAAATTCAGCAATAGGGTTTCTGCAATACTCTGTTTATTTATTTATTTATTTATTTATTTATTTTTTTTTTATCATAACAGCAACTTAAATACTAAATTCTACTCCTAACCATATTGTTCTAAATTTGCACCCAACATCTTTTTCTTGGAGAAACCTCAAAACCCTTGTATCTAAAATCATACCTGTTTCTAAAACAAGTAGAAAGTATATAAAGGAAAGCAATAGTTAAGTAAATTCCTTACCTTTCCCTTTCAAAATCAAATCATGCACTCAATGTAGTGTAAGGTACACACAGATTTCTCCAAAGGGATAGATCAATTCCATTTCTTAAACAAACTCATTAGCAACAATGACCAAAATGCGCATGTTACCACCCCACATCGTCTCATTCCTCATACTAACATTACCTATAAACATTTCTAATTTTTTTCATATTAATGCTATGAACATCAGAACATTAGGGTTGAGCCTAGATGCAATTATGAGGTGTAGGAAAGGAATCCCAAATCAAATACCAACTGAACTGATTGCTTTTGCTACCCACCTTCCTAAGTTCATATACCATTAATCTAAATGCTGGATATTTGGGTTGATGAAAAGGCTATTCTTGTATCTAAGCATCATTCCTAACATGACTGCAAATTCCATAACATCTAAAAAGTCAAATGTGTAAGTATGATTGTTAACATTGCGCCAAGTACCGGCCTCCAATTAAGCCAGTCTTCAGATTGCTACATTTTCTTTTATGCATAGCTACAATATAACTAATCATTTTGTTTTAGCAAAATCTTTTAGCCCACCAAATGGATGTGCATGTATTAGATTGATCTCAAAATATTAAGCTTGTATAAGAAATCATGCTTAGTACGTAGGTTAGCTTTGGAATCTAAAAAACAATGAACCAGTAATTGGTCATTATAAGGAATCAATAATAGGAATTCACTGATCTCAATAGATTTTAAGACATTATTATATTTAGGCTTGTTAACGTGTATAGTGTTGTGGGCTTTAGGCCCAACTAGATTACTTGTATAGCACACATTCTTGTACTACACTCTTACTTGTACTGCACTTATATGCCTCCTATATAAAGGCACTCATGTATATTCTTTCAATAAGAAATGCAATACTATTGCATTCAGTATTTCTAACATAGTATCAGAGCCACTGCTTCAACTTCTTATGTCTTACAGTCTTGTCTTTGTTGGTATTTCCGCTGTCTTGACTTCTTCGGTCAATAAACCTTTTTTGTGCCCTCTCCTAATAGTTCCATTGTCGTCGGAGGTGCCCAAGGTTGAATCTTCACCGCCAAAAGCTCAATCAACACCACCAAGATCATTGCCTTCGTCGGATCTTCCACATCGGACCTCCGATTAAGAAAAAAGACATATCAACGTGTAGATTTTCAACCGATCTACACAAATCCGCCGGAATCATCATCATCTGACCTTCCACGCGTCGATTAAAGATTCTGCAGCTTGTCCAATGCACTTCAATATAGCTTCGATCATCTCACCATCACCGTTATCTTAATCGTCTTTCTCCAATCTACATCATCGGAAAAGAATCGGCCTCATCAGAGTTCCCATGCGTTCTCACGCGCCACTAAAGTATTCTGCAACGTTATCTACGTGCCTCACGCACTACACGCGTCGCCGTCCCACTTCTACTGACGTCACTCTACCACGTCAGCCCTAGCTGACGTCATTGTCCAGGTTGCTGCTGACATCATCTTAAGGAAAAATTTTTGGCCCGTTTTGTAGCCCTTTGTGAATCCTGTGTGCAGGATATAGAAACCGTTTTTTGGTGATTAGGGTTTTGTCTTGTTGTTGTTTTTGAAAGAGTAAAAATATTGTAGCCGCACTCTGTATTTTTCCCTGATAATAATGAAATTCTTACAACTCCGTGGATGTAGGCAAATTGCTGAACCACATAAATACTGTCTTGTACGTGTGATTATTTTTCTTTGACGTGTGTTTTCTTTATTTTTGTTTCTAACAGGTTAGGAATTTCGGGTTAATTCCCTTCATCTCTCTCTCTCTCTCTCTCTCTCTCTCTCTCTCTCACATGCACACACACATTTTAAACTAAAATCATGATTTCAATTAAAAACAAGTGTGTGATATAGTGTGTTTTCAAGTCATGATTTTAGTTAAAAACAAGTGTGTGTGTAAGAGTAATTACTAAATGATAAATATCCATCAATTGTGTTCTCCAAAAATCCAACCTCATCATTCTGCCCCTCTCTCTCTCTCTCTCTCTCTCTCTCTCTCTCTCTCTCTCTCTCTCATTAAGGTGGAGGGCAATACTAATACAAACACTTCTACCTCTTCATCAATGTCACGAGTGACCCACGAAAGTCTCTGCTTGATTATTTTGATTGTGTCTTTTCACATTCATTTACCAACACTATATAAACCCTCATTACCCATGAAATGTAAGAAGAACAAGGAGTCTTTACAAGAAACTTTTGAGAGAGAAAACCCTATCCAATCATTTGAGAGTTAGAGATTGTTTACTCATAATCCTTTACATCATTTCTCTAAAGTTTCCTTTACTTCTACCTCTCCATCTACACATCTTTGAGAGGTTCTTAGCCCAAACACTTACCTCACCCATTTTGAGTGTTGAAAGAAGTTTTGGTGCCTATGGGAAATATTAGAAGAAGCCATTGAGTGGCAGATGCAATCTGGCAGAATTGCGGGTTCTGGATAACTAATGAAGACAAGGTTCCGAGAAGTTCATTGGTAGCTAGACTTGGAGGGTTCAAGTCCATTGGGTAGATTAGGCTTGGAGGGTCTTTTTGATATTTGTGTACTCCAACTTATTCACTAGTGGATCGATTTCAGCTTAGAGGACCGCGAAGATGTTTTTAGCCGAGTACTTCGGTTTCCTCTTCAATAACACATCTCGGTATTATCTTGTGTTTGCATCTCTCTTCCCTACTCTTTAAGTTTTACATTTATCGCTTATTGTACTTGCTTATGCATTAGAATAGTGTTTCGATTTATTGAGAATCTTTTACTCTTGTTTTGTACTTAGTTAAGTTAGAGTAAAAGTAACTAAGCCGTAATTTAAAATTGAGGGTCTAAACAAGCATTAGTGTTTCTACACTAATTGAGCTTTTTATAGAATAGACAAAAGTGTTTGAACTTAATTAAGGAACAACACTATGTCTTTACCCTACTTTTTTTTTTTAATGAGCTCAATTGTGACTTCGTAGAACTTCTCTTACCAAAAATGATAAAGATCAATGCTTATCACATGCGCGTGCACACACACACACACACACACACGTTTTTAAAAGAAATCGTGACACAATTTCAGTTAAAAGCAAGTGTGTGATAGTGTGTCGTCAAGTCATGATTTTAGTTAAAAATAATTATGTGTATATGGTGTGTGTGATTGTGTGTGTAAGAGTAATTACCGAATGATAAATACCTATCGATTGTGTTCTCCAAAAATCCAACCTCAAATCTCTCTCTCTCTCTCTCTCTCTCTCTCTCTCTCTCTCTTACACACAAACACACACATTAAGATGGAAGGCAGTACTAATACAAAACACTTCTACCACTTCATCAATGGACAAACAAAGACCAAAATATTACATTCCAATGGACAAACTAAAATAGAGTTGGAAACAATATCCAGAATATTGCTTTTACTAAGTAATTCAAAAGTGCTATTGCCCCAAATAATATTTGATTAGTAATTCTAGACTTTCTAGTTCATTTTTTTATGTAATAGTGTGTGGAAAGGTATGAACATGAAGCTGATGAAAGTTTTTGTCACCAATTATAAATATTGAAATTCAACTTAGAATGTGATATCAACATGATGTTGTCATGTAGTGAAAAAAAAAGTGATGAAGGAGAAATTATTAGGTCTACCGGGAGGACCGTTGAAGTGGTCCTCCCAACCAATGAAAAAACGACACTTACGCAAATTTGTGAGTTAGATTTTTATTCAGCACAAGAATCAGGGGGAAAAAAAAAATACTAAGTGATATCATATTTGCATAAATTGTAGCGTTTTATTGGTTAGAATCTAGAAGGACCAAGTGGGCGACTTTAGCAGGAGGACCTAATAATTTTCCAGATAGAGCCAATATATATAAATACATTATCTTTGTACCAAAAAAAATCTAACCTCACCTTTTGAAGTCTGCCTCTCTCTCCTTGTCTCTCTCACTCACACACTAAGATGGAGGCCAGTATTGATACAAACACTTCTACCACTTCATCAACCCCAATCTCTCATTCCCCTCCATCACCATATTCACCTCCTCCTCCAGTAGCTTTTGTGAAAGGCCCTTGTGCGGCCTGCAATATTTTCAGGCGTACACGTGCAGAGAAATGCCCGTTGGCTCCCTACTTTCCATGCACTGAGCCAGCCAAGGTTACCACGGCTCATAGAAGTTTTGGTGCTAGCAATACCATCAACTTCTTCCAGGTATTTTCAGAAAAGAAATTATTGGTTTTGTAGTGGTGTAGCCAGAAATATTTTTAGAAAACCAAGCTAAATTTCTTGTCTTATATATGTAATTTAAATTTTAGTGGACTAATTAATATATTATCTTGTTTTTTCAGACACAGGAATGTATTGAATTTAATTGTCCTAGAAATGAGAATGCATCCACGTGTTTTATATGTATAAATCGTTCCATTTCAACCACAAATGCTTAATTTACTCGGTTATTAGTAAGAGTAATAAATTGCCTGTTGGTTTCTTATTTTTGGTGCTCTACTCTCTGGCTTTACCGTGTTAAACAACTCATGCCCAATAAAGAACAAAAATTTGCAAGCTACGACACCACTTGGAACCTAGAAGTTGAAATAAAGAACAAAGATTTGCAAGCTAAATGAGTGGTTGATGTGTGTGTTTGTTAAGGCAATAGGTTAGGTTCATTTGCTTGGTCAGAAAGGTTTGTGGGTTTGTGAGATGAGGCGTTGGGTGAGCCATGGTCTGGAATTCTTGCAAGTTTTGCCTTGAAATGGTTAATTCTTGAAAGTTTTGCCTTGAATGTTTGAAACATTAGAAAATCCGCTAGTTATCTCACTTTTAGATCTTATAGAATTTTGTCAAATTCCAGTGATCTCAAATTTCCAGTAAAGCATAACGTGGAAAGGGGCTCCACTAGTGGTTCTACTTCTTCCAGTGGGAAATTTATAATTTGAACTATGCATATATATTATATTAGCAATTAGATGGATTAGCTAATGTTAATTTATAAGCCCAAAGTTCTTATATAAACACTAGTCTTATTACACGCGCTTTGCGCATGTGATGAAACTTTTATTTTTTATTTTTTTTGGTTTAGTGTTGTAATTTTCCATTTATAACCAAATTTTTTATAACATCTTTCATATAGTTCACACATCCTAAGAGTTCATAGAGTTACTCATTTACAATATATGTAATTTTATTTTATTATGTGACACGGGTAGTTTTTTATAGTAGCCCATAGCCATAGGGTAGTTTTTTTTTTTTTTTTTTTAATCTCATTTATTATGTTTTAAGAATAAGGATAAGTTAATTAAATTAGAGGTATTTTTAGAAGTCAAAAAAGTTATAATTAACTTTCCAAATCCAATTAATATATAGAAATAAAGAAGAAAATGGCAAGTTGTTCGGTGGAAAAGCGAAAAAGGTTGAGTTACCGACTACATAACCATTGTTTTATCCACTCCTTCCATGATTTATTTTTTTAACTTAGTAAGTGCTTTATTTGAGTTGGATTTTTAGAAAAATTATGCTAGTACCACATAATTGGGCACAACTTTGTACCATAACTCGTCACATGGTGTGTTGTGATTGGCAAAGGTGTATCCCCACATGGCCTACTGATACACCTTTGCCAATCGCAACTCGCCATGTGGTTGTGCCTAATTATGTGGTATTAGCACAACTCTTTTTGGAAATATTCCTGCATGCAAAGTGAGTGTTTGATGATGTGTCTCAGTGATTTTATTTATTGAGTCAAATCTCAATGAATTTCAGCATACGCAAAAGATATCAAATTTTTACTCACTAATAAAATTTTTTATTTCACTCATTCCTACCAAGCGTTTCTGTTTTTTGTTAGGAGAAAGACTCTTCCGACAAAAACTAAAATAAAAAATAAAAGACATTCGTACCTTAAAGAGTCATTAACATGAAGACTAATGAAATCACAGTGTCTGTTGAGGGCAGTGCAGATTACATCATGTCAATGGTTCAACTAAAATTTTCTTTACAACTCCACTTGAGTGTACAAACGATTCAAAGCCTTGTTAGCTATGCTTTCAATAAGAATGGGGCTTCTAACTTTGGCATCCATAGAAGTGTCTCTCAAAAACATTTTCAGGCAATACAAAGCTTTCTTCAATGTTATCTCTGTTTTTTGTTTTTCTTAAATTCCGAAAAAAAAAATTCTTTGTCTTTTGCTGAAAATGTTATAGATAAAGCTAAAAGTTAACTGAAATAGTACAGTAAAATCCATAAATAGTACCAAAAAATGCAACGAGATCCATTAATAGTAGTAAAAATAAGCTAAATAATACAAAACGTTGGTTTTTTAGCCCCCTTTTTTTTTTCATTTCACTTTTATATCCAAGAGGATTCAACTGCTCACCCAGGTTCGTGTATCTTTTGATTTCGCTTTTGCTATTCTTTTTTCCAGATTTAATAAAACGTTAATTTTGAGGTCCAATTAAAAAGGTGAGGGTGAGGGTTTTTATTTATTCTTTTTTACCCCCTCTTTTGTTGATATTGTAATTTATGATTCAGCGCAAATAATGCTTTTAGGAAAATATAAAATTGAGGTGTTTTGGATTTTCTTTAATCATCATGTTTTAATTTTTGTGTTACTTTTGATTTCATTTCCAATTTTTCTGTTTTTCTAAGACTCTATAAAGCCTTAATTTTTAAGGTCCAATTCCATTTCTTTTTCTTTGTTAAATAATTCGATAATTACAGCGGAGAGAGATGATTTGAACCTTGAATATCATGGAATGTTAAGGAGTGCCAACTAATTGAGGTCCAAATGTCCAATTCCATTCAAAGCAAATCCTATCAACCTTTATGCTATATTTGGAAGTTTTGAGAGAGAGAAGAGTAGACGGAAGGAGAGTAGTGGAGAGGAGAGTAGAGAGGATTGGTTGTCCTTCACCTTGTTTGGATGATTTTAAAATTAAGTAAGGGGGAGGGGAATAATTAGTCTTTTCATTTGTAATTTTGATAATATGGTAAGGGTAAATTTTATAATTCATTTGGTCAAGCATTTTTATGCTCCACTCTTCCTCCAAATCTCTCCAATTTGGGGGAATTAAAAATGAGGGGTTAGAAGTAGTTCAAACCCCTCCAAATCCCTCCCCCTCCTTCCTTAAAAAACATCCAAATAAGGTAATTAAATTACTCTCCCTCCTTTTACTCTACTCCCCCTCCTTCCCCCAACATCCAAACATAGCATTAATTGTCTCACATAATGAAAGTGATATAAACCTTTTTTTTTTTTTTTTTGAGAGAGAGTTTCAACCTTTCCTGATAATTGTTCTTTTTCATCAGATCAAGATGCCAATTGATTTTTAGTGTAGGCAAGGATTGAACCTACTGATATAAACCTTTAATTGTCTCACATAATGAAAGTGATATAACTAATCTTATAGTAATATTATAAAATTAAGGACGTAAGACTTTTATCTCATAATATATTATGTCATATATTTTTAACCTCATAATTTTTACACGTTATTATTTTAATATATATTTTAATTAAATTTTAATTTTAATCTATATATAAACCTTCCATTAGACTTTTGGTACATTATATATATTGTAAATAGTGGGATAAATAATTGAATATACGAATACAATTATAATAATTGCTGTAAGGGACCGAAATCAACAGCCCAATTCAAGTGAAATGGATAGTTACTGTATAAAGGCCCAGTACAATTAAATTTATAGAGGTATTTTGTTACAGTCAACCTTTCAAAGCCTTAATGGTTTCATTGGGTAATTACAAAGGAGTCCAATGCTTAAGTCATCAGATATACATGAGATTAACAGGAAGAAAAAATAGTTCCATTGTCGTCGGAGGTGCCCAAGGTTGAATCTTCACCGCCAAAAGCTCGATCAACGCCACCAAGATCACTGCCTCCGTCGGATCTTCCACATTGAACCTCCGATTAAGAAAAAAGACATATCAACATGTAGATTTTCAACTGATCTACACAAATCCGCCGGAATCATCATCATCTGACCTTCCACGCGCGGTCAAAGATTCTGCAGCTTGTCCAATCGCGCTTCACGCGCCTCCAATATAGCTTCGATCATCTCACCATTGCCATTATCTCAATCGTCTTTCTCCGATCTACATCATCGAAAAGAATCGGCCTCATGGAGTTCCCACGTGCCACTAAAGTATTCTGCAACGTTATCTATGCGCCTCACGCACTACACGCGCGCCGTCCCACTTCTACTGACGTCACTCTGCCACTCAACCCTAGCTGACGTCATTGTCCAGGTTGCTACTGACCTCATCTTCTCTTCTGCTGACATCATCTTAAGGAAAATTTTTGGCCCGTTTTGTAGCCCTTTGTGAATCCTGTGTGCAGGATATAGAAACCGTTTTTTGGTGATTAGGGTTTTGTCTTGTTGTTGTTTTTGAAAGAGTAAAAATATTGTAGCCGCACTCTGTATTTTTCCCTGATAATAATGAAATTTTACAACTCCGTGGATGTAGGCAAATTGCTGAACCACATAAATACTGTCTTGTACGTGTGATTATTTTTCTTTGACGTGTGTTTTCTTTATTTTTGTTTCTAACAGGTTAGGAATTTCGGGTTAATTCCCTTCATCTCTCTCTCTCTTCTCTCTCTCTCTCTCTCTCACATGCACACACACATTTTAAACTAAAATCATGATTTCAATTAAAAACAAGTGTGTGATATAGTGTGTTTTCAAGTCATGATTTTAGTTAAAAACAAGTGTGTGTGTAAGAGTAATTACTAAATGAAAATATCCATCAATTGTGTTCTCCAAAATCCAACCTCATCATTCTGCCCCCTCTCTCTCTCTCTCTCTCTCTCTCTCTCTCTCTCTCTCTCTCTCATTAAGGTGGAGGGCAATACTATCAAAACATTCTACTTCATCAATGTCACGAGTGACCCACGAAAGTCTCTGCTTGATTATTTTGATTGTGTCTTTTCACATTCATTTACCAACACTATATAACCCTCATTACCCATGAAATGTAAGAAGAACAAGGAGTCTTTACAAGAAACTTTTGAGAGAGAAAACCCTATCCAATCATTTGAGAGTTAGAGATTGTTTACTCATAATCCTTTACATCATTTCTCTAAAGTTTCCTTTACTTCTACCTCTCCATCTACACATCTTTGAGAGGTTCTTAGCCCAAACACTTACCTCACCCATTTGAGTGTTGAGAAGTTTTGGTGCCTATGGGAAATATTAGAAGAAGCCATTGAGTGGCAGATGCAATCGGGCAGAATTGCGGGTTCTGGATAACTAATGAAGACAAGGTTCCGAGAAGTTCATTGGTAGCTAGACTTGGAGGGTTCAAGTACATTGGGTAGATTAGGCTTGGAGGGTCTTTTTGATATTTGTGTACTCCAACTTATTCACTAGTGGATCGATTTCAGCTTAGAGGACCGCGAAGATGTTTTTAGCCGAGTACTTCGGTTTCCTCTTCATAACACATCTCGGTATTATCTTGTGTTTGCATCTCTCTTCCCTACTCTTTAAGTTTTACATTTATCGCTTATTGTACTTGCTTATGCATTAGAATAGTGTTTCGATTTATTGAGAATCTTTTACTCTTGTTTTGTACTTAGTTAAGTTAGAGTAAAAGTAACTAAGCCGTAATTTAAAATTGAGGGTCTAAACAAGCATTAGTGTTTCTACACTAATTGAGCTTTCTATAGAATAGACAAAAGTGTTTGAACTCAATTAAGGAACAACACTATGTCTTTACCCTACTTTTTTTTTTTTAATGAGCTCAATTGTGACTTCGTAGAACTTCTCTTACCAAAAATGATAAAGATCAATGCTTATCACATGCGCGTGCACACACACACACACACACACGTTTTTAAAAGAAATCGTGACACAATTTCAGTTAAAAGCAAGTGTGTGATAGTGTGTCGTCAAGTCATGATTTTAGTTAAAAATAATTATGTGTATATGGTGTGTGTGATTGTGTGTGTAAGAGTAATTACCGAATGATAAATACCTATCGATTGTGTTCTCCAAAAATCCAACCTCAAATCTCTCTCTCTCTCTCTCTCTCTCTCTCTCTCTCTCTTACACACAAACACACACATTAAGATGGAAGGCAGTACTAATACAAAACACTTCTACCACTTCATCAATGGACAAACAAAGACCAAAATATTACATTCCAATGGACAAACTAAAATAGAGTTGGAAACAATATCCAGAATATTGCTTTTACTAAGTAATTCAAAAGTGCTATTGCCCCAAATAATATTTGATTAGTAATTCTAGACTTTCTAGTTCATTTTTTTATGTATAGTAGTGTGGGAAAGGTATGAACATGAAGCTGATGAAAGTTTTTGTCACCAATTATAAATATTGAAATTCAACTTAGAATGTGATATCAACATGATGTTGTCATGTAGTGAAAAAAAAAGTGATGAAGGAGAAATTATTAGGTCTACCGGGAGGACCGTTGAAGTGGTCCTCCCAACCAATGAAAAAACGACACTTAGCAAATTTGTGAGTTAGATTTTTATTCAGCACAAGAATCAGGGGAAAAAAAAAAATACTAAGTGATATCATATTTGCATAAATTGTAGCGTTTTATTGGTTAGAATCTAGAAGGACCAAGTGGGCGACTTTAGCAGGAGGACCTAATAATTTTCCAGATAGAGCCAAATATATAAATACATTATCTTTGTACCAAAAAAATCTAACCTCACCTTTTGAAGTCTGCCTCTCTCTCCTTGTCTCTCTCACTCACACACTAAGATGGAGGCCAGTATTGATACAAACACTTCTACCACTTCATCAACCCCAATCTCTCATTCCCCTCCATCACCATTTCACCTCCTCCTCCAGTAGCTTTTGTGAAAGGCCCTTGTGCGGCCTGCAATATTTTCAGGCGTACAGTGCAGAGAAATGCCCGTTGGCTCCCTACTTTCCATGCACTGAGCCAGCCAAGGTTACCACGGCTCATAGAAGTTTTGGTGCTAGCAATACCATCAACTTCTTCCAGGTATTTTCAGAAAAGAAATTATTGGTTTTGTAGTGGTGTAGCCAGAAATATTTTTAGAAAACCAAGCTAAATTTCTTGTCTTATATATGTAATTTAAATTTTAGTGGACTAATTAATATATTATCTTGTTTTTTCAGACACAGGAATGTATTGAATTTAATTGTCCTAGAAATGAGAATGCATCCACGTGTTTTATATGTATAAATCGTTCCATTTCAACCACAAATGCTTAATTTACTCGGTTATTAGTAAGAGTAATAAATTGCCTGTTGGTTTCTTATTTTTGGTGCTCTACTCTCTGGCTTTACCGTGTTAAACAACTCATGCCCAATAAAGAACAAAAATTTGCAAGCTACGACACCACTTGGAACCTAGAAGTTGAAATAAAGAACAAAGATTTGCAAGCTAAATGAGTGGTTGATGTGTGTGTTTGTTAAGGCAATAGGTTAGGTTCATTTGCTTGGTCAAAAAGGTTTGTGGGTTTGTGAGATGAGGCATTGGGTGAGCCATGGTCTGGAATTCTTGCAAGTTTTGCCTTGAAATGGTTAATTCTTGAAAGTTTTGCCTTGAATGTTTGAAACATTAGAAAATCCGCTAGTTATCTCACTTTTAGATCTAATAGAATTTTGTCAAATTCCAGTGATCTCAAATTTCCAGTAAAGCATAACGTGGAAAGGGGCTCCACTAGTGGTTCTACTTCTTCCAGTGGGAAATTTATAATTTGAACTATGCATATATATTATATTAGCAATTAGATGGATTAGCTAATGTTAATTTATAAGCCCAAAGTTCTTATATAAACACTAGTCTTATCACACGCGCTTTGCGCATGTGATGAAACTTTTATTTTTTATTTTTTTGGTTTAGTGTCGTAATTTTCCATTTATAACCAAATTTTTTATAACATCTTTCATATAGTTCACACATCCTAAAGTTCATAGAGTTACTCATTTACAATATATGTAATTTTATTTTATTATGTGACACGGGTAGTTTTTTATAGTAACCTAGCCATAGGGTAGTTTTTTTTTTTTTTTTTAATCTCATTTATTATGTTTTAAGAATAAGGATAAGTTAATTAAATTAGAGGTATTTTTAGCCCACCACAGAAATTACTTTTTTTTTTTTTTTCAATATTAACAACTTATCATATAAGATTTGTAGTGAAAATATTGTGAATGTAACATTTCTCAATTTATATTAGGAAAACAGATATGAATGCTAAAAAGTTTTACTAAATGGCATGATCACAAAAAAATGTATTCAATAATTCATTTATTGTCCTGTGGTACCAAATTACCAATTATATTTTTTTTGTCCCATTAGTTGTAAGTTTTTTTGTTTTAAAATTTGTAATAATTTTTTTCCATTTTCTTTGTAATAAACTTGAAGTTAGAGTAATAATGGGGTCTATTATTGTGCTATGGGTGAATCATTACCTACAAAGCAAAGAGAATGGATGTGGCAAACCAATGTGTCTCTGCAAACTAGTATGAATAAAAAAGATGATGGATTTAATCAGTGTCTATTCTATTATCAATAGTACAGCTGGTATCTCTGCAAAGATAAATGAAGTTTTACGATCTTTGATGTTAAAATTTCCCTTTCCATATGTTACCAGCCCACTCAATTATCCTTCCCCAATCAATTTTTGGGTTATCTTTTTCAGCGGAAACCCTTGATCATTCCAAAGGAACAAGGCACCCAAAGAGCAAGTATTTCCCTTCGCCAATCAATTTCCACCAATTCATCAATTCTGTATTATCTGTGTCTTGCCAGTAAATTGATGCATGCCTAGGAGCTGAATGTGGAAACCAAATCAATTTCCACCGATTCACCATAGGAGTCTTATATCTGACTATCTGAGTTCCCAAGCTGCTGCACAAGTTAAACAACCTGACTTTTTATGCACCCAAACCACCTGATCAAATTCACCAAAAGCAACCTCAGGCGGCTTGCTTTGTATGCTTACAAAGATCTTCATGTCTAGCAGGCATACATGATGGTACTGGCTAGGATGTGGCCGTAGTGGGGGAGTCCAGTTGTGAAGCGTGGGCTGTTGTAAAGGATATACTCGGACAAGTCTGAGAATTTTGACCAATCTTTTGTTAAAATGTAATTTGTAATTGACAAGTGGCTCCCTGTGTCAAAGAAAGAAGCAACTGAAATCTAGGTGTCAACAAATGAAGAATCCAGCACCAAGCAAGCGTGCAAGTAGACACCTCATGGACAAGTGTCAATTAAAGAGAAATGAAGCAAACTTCTGTAGTGTTCTTGAAGCTTGTAGTCATCCTAAACTCCTTAACACATCTATATATAGATGTGAGTTGTAAATGAAGTTGAATATCCGAAATTCAGCAATAGAGTTTCTGCAATACTCTGTTTTTTTTTTTTTAGCATAACAGCAACTTAAATACTAAATTCTACTCCTAGCCATGTTGTTCTAAACTTGCACCCAACATCTTTTTCTTGGAGAAACCTCAAAACCCTTGTATCTAAAATCATACGTGTTTCTGAAAAACAAGTAGCAAGTATATACAGGAAAGCAATAGTTAAGTAAATTCCTTACCTTTCCCTTTCAAAATCAAATCATGCACTCAATGTAGTGTAAGGTACACACAGATTTCTCCAAAGGGATAGATCAATTCCATTTCTTAAACAAACTCATTAGCAACAATGACCATAATGCGCATGTTACCACCCCACATCGTCTCATTCCTCATACTAACATTAACTATAAACATTTCTAATTTTTTTCATATTAATGCTATGAACATCAGAACATTAGGGTTGAGCCTAGATGCAATTATGAGGTGTAGGAAAGGAATCCCAAATCAAATACCAACTGAACTGATTGCTTTTGCTACCCACCTTCCTAAGTTCATATACCATTAATCTAAATGCTGGATATTTGGGTTGATGAAAAGGCTATTCTTGTATCTAAGCATCATTCCTAACATGACTGCAAATTCCATGACATCTAAAAAGTCAAATGTGTAACTATGATTGTTAACATTGCGCCAAGTACCGGCCTCCAATTAAGCCAGTCTTCAGATTGCTACATTTTCTTTTATGCCTAGCTACAATATAACTAATCATTTTGTTTTAGCAAAATCTTTTAGCCCACCAAATGGATGTGCATGTATTAGATTGATCTCAAAATATTAAGCTTGTACAAGAAATCATGCTTAGTACGTAGGTTAGCTTTGGAATCTAAAAAACAATGAACCAGTAATTTGGTCATTATAAGGAATCAATAATAGGAATTCACTGACCTCAATAGATTTTAAGACATTATTATATTTAGGCTTGTTAACGTGTATAGTGTTGTGGGCTTTAGGCCCAACTAGATTACTTGTATAGCACACATTCTTATACTACACTCTTACTTGTACTGCACTCATATGCCTCCTATATAAAGGCACTCATGTATATTCTTTCGCTAAGAAATGCAATACTATTGCATTTAGTATTTCTAACATGGTATCAGAGCCACTGCTCTAACTTCTTATGTCTTACAGTCTTGTCTTTGTTGGTATTTCCACTATCTCGACTTCTTTAGTCAATAAACCTTTTCTGTGCCCTCTCCTGACAACTCCACTGCCGTCGGAGGTGCCCAAGGTTGAATCTTCACCGCCAAAAGCTCGATCAACGCCACCAAGATCACTGCCTCCGTCGGATCTTCCACATTGAACCTCCGATTAAGAAAAAAGACATATCAACATGTAGATTTTCAACTGATCTACACAAATCCGCCGGAATCATCATCATCTGACCTTCCACGCGCCGGTCAAAGATTCTGCAGCTTGTCCAACGCGCTTCACGCGCCTCCAATATAGCTTCGATCATCTCACCATTGCCATTATCTCAATCGTCTTTCTCCGATCTACATCATCGAAAAAGAATCAGCCTCATCGGAGTTCCCACGTGCCACTAAAGTATTCTGCAACGTTATCTATGCGCCTCACGCACTACACGCGCCGCCGTCCCACTTCTACTGACGTCACTCTGCCACATCAACCCTAGCTGACGTCATTGTCCAGGTTGCTACTGACCTCATCTTCTCTTCTGCTGACATCATCCATTGACTTTGACCTAGTTTGACCGTTGACTTTTTGTCAGAGTTGACTTTTTGCAGTCCAATGCTCCTTACCTAGGTTTTTGTGTAGATTTCATTTTTACAGTCCGTTTTTTGCATATTTTGCTTTTAAATGAAGAATAAGGACAAGTCTTCTTATTGTTGCAATAATCGTAGCCGACAATCCAGCAAACATTTTTGCAATTTTTGCAAACATTTTGGTCACAATATTAAGACTTGCTATCATCGCAACAAATCAGCTGCTATTGTTGCTAATACTGAGAATGTCCAACCAATGGCTTCCATCTTTGCACAATCTAAGTCTTCAGGAAGCACTTTCACCATGTCCACAGATGACCTTAAAAACATCATCGCCAATGTCATTCGTATGGTTGGTAATGCATCTTAT
Organism: Quercus suber; assembly: GCF_002906115.3. Taxonomy (NCBI): domain Eukaryota; kingdom Viridiplantae; phylum Streptophyta; class Magnoliopsida; order Fagales; family Fagaceae; genus Quercus; species Quercus suber. The sequence goes on along the minus strand of NW_027069514.1, from coordinate 464,754 downwards.
TCCTCTTCTCTCTCAGCTTTATCTAGTATGTCTCCTTCCTCTTGGCTTATGGATTCTGCTTGTTGCAATCACATGACACCTCACTCGTCCTTATTTTCTAAACTTAGACCTGCACCACACCTTCTTAATATTTGCACAGCAAATGGTTGCACTAAGTTTGGCCATAATATAAATTCTATTTCGACCTCCAACCTTTCGGTTCCTAGGGTCTTTAATGTTCCTAACATTTCTTACAATTTATTTCTATGAGACAATTAACTGAGTTAGGTTATCGCATTATATTTGATTATTCTAGGTGTATTATGTAGGATCCGAGGACGGGACAGGAGCTTGGAACCGGTCCCAGAGTTGGGCGTATGTTTCTCGTGGACAACCTTCATCTTCCACTTGTGGCTCCTGTTTCTATTGCTGCAACTGCTACAGTTTCTTCAATTCTTTCCCTTGCACTTTGGCATGCTCGTCTTGGTCATGCATCTTCCTCTCGGGTACAACAATTGGCTTCTAGAGGTTTGTTAGGTTCAGTGTCTACAGAAAATTTTGATTGTATTTCATGTCAGTTAGGAAAACAACCAGCTTTGCCTTTCAATACTAGTGAATCAATATCTATTAATATCTTTGACCTTATTTATTCTGATATTTGGGGACCTTCCTCTGTCTCTAGTATTGGTGGGTCTCGATATTTTGTTGTCCTTGTTGATGATTACTCTAACTATAGCTAGATTTTTAATATGAAACATTGTTCTAAATTATTGGAAGTATATTCTAATTTTGCAAATATGGTTGAAACTCAGTTTTCCAGACGCATCAAAATTTTTCGATCTAATAATACTCTTGAATACACTCAATATGCTTTCCAAGCTGTTTTGCATTCCTATAACACAGTTTATCAACTAACCTGTTCAGGTACCTCTTAGCATAATGGTAGAGCCGAACAAAAACTTCGTCATATTCTTGACACTGTTCGTGCTCTCCTTCTCTCTACCAAAATTCCTGCTCCTTTTTGGGGTGAAGCTGCTCTTCATGTTGTTCATACTATTAATCGTATTATGAGTCCTATTATCCAAAATCAAACTCCATATGAGTGTCTTTTTGGGTCACCTCCAGACTATCATCACCTTTGCTCCTTCAGTTCTATTTGTTTTGTTTTTCTTCAGCCACATGAGCAGAACAAACTTGAGCCTCGGTCAAGGCTTTGTTGTTTTCTTGGCTTTGGCGAAACTCAAAAGGGGTATCGGTGTTATGATCCTATCTCTCATTGTCTGCGTATCTCCCGCAATGTTGTCTTTTAGGAACATCGCCTCTTTGTCAAGCTCTCTCACTTCCATGCATCCTTGTCTTCCTCCTCTGTCTTAGATCTTTTTCCAGATAAGGCACATATTCCTTCTGTAGCTGCTCCTGATCCTCTTGTAGTTACTCCTAATTCTTCTGTAGACTTCTCTGTCCAACCACCAGATATCACTAATCCCTTTCCTAGTTCACCCTTTAATGAACAGGTGAAAGATGAACAGGTTGAAGACGAGCTACCCAACCCCAACCCTGAGCTTAGATCCCCTGCTCCTGGTCCACCTAAAGATCTTGTACGAGACATTCCACCTCATCATTCAACTCAAGTAAGATCTATTCCTACACATTTACTTGACTATCATTGTTACACTGCTCTTACTACACTACACGAGCCTCACACTTATCGTAAGGCTTCCACTGACCCTTTATGACAAATTGCAATGAAAGAGAAGCTTGAAGCATTATCTAAAAACCATACTTGGGATTTGGTGACACTTTCCCCGGGAAATCTGTGGTTGGTTGTAACTGGATCTACAAGATTAAGACTCGCTCTGATGGGTCCATTGAGTGCTACAAAGCTTGTCTTGTTGTAAAAGGTTTTATACAAGAGTATGAGATTGATTATGAAGAGACCTTTGCTCCGGTTGCTCGTATCTCATCTATTCATGCCTTTTTAGCTGTTGCTGCTGCTAGTAAATAGGACCTTTTTCAGATGGATGTCAAAAATGCATTCCTTAATGGGGATTTAAGTGAAGAAGTGTATATACAAACTCCTCCTAGTCTCTCTGTTGACTCAAACAAGGTTTGTCACCTTCGACGTGCACTTTATGGCCTTAAACAAGCTCCACGAGCTTGGTTTGCCAAATTTAGCTCTACCATCTCTTGCTTGGGTTACATGGCTAGTCAATATGATTCTGTCTGTCTTATTTCTTCGTCGCATTGACAAATGCACTATTTTATTTCTCCTGTATGTGGATGAAATGATCATAATTGGTGATGATCTTAGTGGCATTCAAGAACTCAAGGATTTTCTCAGTCAACAGTTTGAGATAAAAAAAATTGGACATCTTAGTTACTTCTTGGGTCTCGAAATCACTCATTCTACAAATGGACTTTATATTACTCAAGCCAAGTATGCCTCTGAACTCTTGTCTCGACTTGGACTAACTAATAGCAAGACTGTTGACACTCCAGTTGAGTTTAATGTGCATCCAACTCCCTCAGGAGGGAAACCATTGTCTAATCCCTCTCTTTACAAACGCTTGATTAGCAGCCTAGTTTATCGCATTATCACTCATCCAGACATTTCCTATGCTGTTCACCAGGTGAGCCAATATATGTCTGCTCCACGATCAACTCACTATGCTGCTATTCTGCGCATTCTTCGATACCTAAAGGGCACTCTCTTCCAAGATCTTTTCTACTCTGCTCAGTCTTCTCTTATTCTCCGTGCATTTTCTAATGCTGATTAGGCAGAAGATCTCACTGATCGCAAGTCCACCACTAGTTATTGCTTTCTTCTTGGTTCTTCTTTGATTTCTTAGCGAAGCAAGAAACAAACTCATGTGGCCCGCTCCAGTACTGAAGCAGAATATCATGCCCTTGCTGATACCACATTTGAGCTCCTTTGGCTACGATGGCTTCTCAAAAACTTAAGTGTGTCTACATCCTCTGCTACTCCTCTTTAATGTGACAGCCAGAGTGCCATTCATATTGCTCACAATGATGTCTTCACGAACGGACTAAACACATTAAGATCTATTGTCATTTTATCCGTTATCATCTTGTCCATGGTGCTCTCAAACTGATCTCAGTCTCTTCTAAATATCAACTTACAGATATCTTCACCAAGTCACATCCTAAGGGACGCCTTCGTACTTTGGTTGACAATCTCAAGTTGGTCTCACATCCACCTTCAATTTGAGGGGGGCTGTAAACGTGTATAGTATTGTGGGCTTTAGGCCCAACTAGATTACTTGTATAACACACATTCTTGTACTACACTCTTACTTGTATTGCACTCATATGCCTCCTATATAAAGGCACTCATGTATATTCTTTCACTAAGAAATACAATACTATTGCATTTAGTATTTCTAATAAGGCTATCACGTTATTAGGATTAAATCATTTCTACTGAGCATAGACTCTAACTTGTCTGCAAGTGCTCACTGTTTTCCTTATTCAAATTTCCAAATTGATTTTAAAGAAAAAGACTAGACGAATGTCTTACAGGTGAGAATTTGGTCCTCTCGCCACAATTATGTGGTGCTATGGTTGATCCTACCAAGAATGTTGAGCTTCTCTTCTTAAAAAAATTCATATGCTTCCGACTTTGCGACACATCTGTAGCATGGATCAGGTTTCCTTCATAGTTTTCCTTATTCGCATGTATCTATGTGCTCCATAGAGTAATAGCAAATAGTTACCCTTGATTGGATTGAATTTGGCTGTTTTTCTCTGTGGTCTTGGCTGCTCTTCATAGTTGCAAAGTAATAATTAGCTGCCTGATTGGAAACATCTCTGCTTGAGTTGAAAATCCATTCCAAGCATAGACATAGTACAAGGAATTTGATGGTAGAATTTATCAATAAGCATATATCAACATAGAAATAATGATAGTAAGCATCCTACTTCTCCGTTTATCAGAGAAAGAAACAGGAACTTTTTAAAGTTACAACACCCGTGACAAGTCTTGAGTGGCATCCAAATTTTTCTGATGCCACTTATCTTAGTTGCCCACTTGCCCTTATGCTTATGTCTTTTTCTGCAGGTTGTCTAAACCTTTCCACTTGATATATATTCTATACCCATGTTCCCCATGGTGAGCTAGTTAACAAGGGAAAAAAAAAAAATGCTGCTATGGCAAGTTATCATCATAAAGGCCATGTAGAATTCATTTTAAGAACAAATATTCACTGTCAAAACTCAGGAACCATTCACCATAGCACCTCTAGTGTTTCCACTTTCCAACTAAGACATCCCTCCCCCACATATTGAATTATCAAATATTCATAATGTTAATTGTTGGGAATATACATGAAATCCCAAATTTGTGAGAGACCAGAAAAATAGATAGAAAAATAACATATACAAGCCAATCACACAACACAATAAATTACGTAGTTCGATAATTTGCCTACATTCACAGAGTTTTAGTAATTTCACTATTTTCAGAGAAAAATAAAGATGCAGTAGTACAATGTTTCTTTTTCAAAACAACACAAAATCTAATGTGAAACAACAGTATTTATATCTCACACATAGAATTCGCAATGGGCTAAAAACACATAAAAACCCATAATCGGCCCAAGCCTCCGCTTTATAGACTAAGACTTAGAAGATCTATTATTAGAAACAGTAACACTTTTATATTGGGTCAGGTCATAATCCAAATCAAACACAAACTAAACTCCACATAACCCAATAATATTAATTGCCCCCTCAGTATTTCTACTAATTATTTTCCTCTATAATAGTCAGAGAACCATTGAGGGAGATTCAACTTTTAGCTTAATTCCTCTAACTAGCAATTCACTAAAAAAAAAAACATGGTTTCTTAAAATTAAGACAGGCATGAATCATTTCAAATCACGGGGAAAAGTTTAATGGTTTTACCAAAGTATTATTTAAATTTGGAGGTCCTTTTTACTTCAAGTTTTTTAATAAGGAGATTTAAGTTTAAAGATCCCTCCGGACCTAGAGATTGTCTAATCTCATAATTTAAAATTACCCATTTCATTTCATGTACTCTGAGAAAAATATAATTTTTATAGCTTAAAATTAAAATCCTATTTAAGAACGATTGTTTTTCCCCCCACAAAAAATAAAATGTATCCACTGACACACATTGAGGAAGAATTATTCTTGGCATCTTTATTATTCTAAACAATATCCATCCACACGAATAATAATAACTAGCCTCTGAGTACGCGCGTGAGAGGCTCTTCTATTTTTTGGGTAAAGATTAATAATTTGTATTTATTATAATTTGGGATTTCTACTTTTTCCAATCACCAAAAAAAAAAAAAAAAAGAATACGTGGGGTGAGTTTTGTAGATTGGAGGAGTTTTAAAACTAACAAAAGAGTGATCCTATTTTGTAGGGAGTTAAAGAGTAGAAGTAGGAATTTAAATTAACGTAAAAGTAGAAGTTTATTAGAAGCAGGAAGGCATTTCAAAGGAAATTTTTATTTTTGTCAATTTACTATTTTAACTCCATTTTTAAGTTTTAGGTAGGGGTATTTTTGACCGTAAAAAAAACAATAACTAACTTTCTTTTGCCAATTTACTATTTTAATCCAATTTTTAAGTTGTTAGTTAATTAATTTAGGGGTACTTTTGACAGGGAAAAAAACAATAACTAACTTTTTGAATCCTCTTAATATATACAGATAATAATAATAACAATATGACAAGGAAGATAACAATAATACATTCTTATAACTGATTATGCACCAATTATAAATACATGATTCAACTCCACAAGCGCACAACAAACTTCAAATCTACGTACTTCAATGAACTTCTATAGCCATTATGTATGTCCTACAAAGAAAGAATTGGTTTTTTTTTTTTTTTAATAAAATAAGTAAAGTAAAACACCCCCCCCCCCAAAAAAAAACACTAGGCTGTTAAGTACGTAACAATAACTTATAGAAAGTATCAATCTTAATTCTTTCAGTATGATGGTAAAAAATACACATAAATTTGAATGTAATGTGTGTGTACCCAAAATATGGTTATTGGGCTCAACCTCTACTTGGGCTCACAATCTATTTGTATTATGGGCTTTGGGTTTCCTACTATGGGTGATTCTATGCACGGCAGACCCAGGTACATTTATGTTTCCTCAAGTTTTTCTCCCCACAGCCACTACCTCGTTCTCTCTGAGTGCTTGTTCTTTTCTCTTAGTGTTCTCTCCAGAATTGCTAACCCCCTTTCCTCATCCTCTTCTCCTATTTATAGGCTAGGATAAGTGGAGGTGACATGATTACTCTCCCCTGATAGTGCGAATGGGGGTCCAATTCCATCACCTTTAGGTGGGCAAGGCGATAGTGACATTGGAACTGATTCCCACCTCCGAAGCCTACTCGGCAGCGATATTACCAAAGGCAACACTGGGAAATTGAGACATCGTTCTGTCGAGCAACCACACACCCGATCAAGTCGAGATTGATTGGGAATGGCTCGCTTTTGACATTCAAGGCGAAATGGTCTTGTTATGCTTATTGGGCTCACATTGGTTCTCAAGAGAAGTCTAGATCAAAGTCATAAGCCCGATGGGGAGAGGGCCAGGTGTTGTATCTCAAGGTCAAGGTCCAAGGCCCAATGGGCTTGGGGCATTGTCCCGTATAATGCTACAAGGCCAGAGTCCACGACCCAATGACCCCAGGGCTAATCCCTGAACATAATGTATTTGCCTAATACTTTCTTCTGCAACTCTTAGGTTGTTCTAACAGAAATAACGAATTAATTGACCACTCAAGGCTCTTATTAAGCAAGAAAGGCCATTCTGAGATGTAGTTCTGGCTTATTTATTGAAACCTACTCCTATCGCTTGGGAAGTGAAAGGAATAGATAAATGAAAAGCAAGCAACAAAGTTTTGGTTCAATGGAAACAAAGAAGATTAAAGATAAACCGTATGCATATGTTTTCATATAAATATTATAATGAATCATTTTTCAAAAAGTATTTTCTATAAAATTATCTCATTTTCCTATGTTTGATAGCAACTTTAAATGAGTTGAAAAAAAATCTCCTAACTTCCCATGTTTAGCTTACCATGAGATAAATTTATTTTCCAAAAAAATTTAGTGAAAAACAATGTCTAAAAATAAATCATATTTTTCTGTTGAGCAAAGATAGTTTTCCATTGACTTATTTTTTTCTAATGTTACTAAACACTGAAAAACATGAAAAACTATCTTCACACAACATTTTCCATCAAAATAAACAGAGTGTAAATATACCCAATAATCTTCTATTATGGGTAGAAGGTGGTAGCTTAGCTAATTTTATTGGACCGCTTCTTTTCTATCATCTATATCTTTTGCAAGACAACTTGACTTGTAAGAGAAGGAAACTACCATTTGCAAACAAGGTATAACTTTTTCCACACCATCTTTTCTCACATAGTGGATCCTACCATAAAGTCCAACTGGGAGGTGATGTGGAAACAACCATTTCTCTTATGGAAATAGTGCAACCTTATCTCTTCCAAGTGTAGACAATCTAGTTAGCTTTCACTACAAGAAAAAATGTTTGTTATAATAGGAAAAATCGTTGCAATAACTACAAAGTCATTACAATAGGGTATTATTGCAATGACGTAAAAGTTGTTGTGAGCCATCATAATAAATTCCAAGACAGTAGATTTATGCAATACAATATCTCGTTGCAATAAAATATTGTTATGTGAAATAAGTAGATACTTATTGCAACAACATATTTCAACATAAAATAAGGTTTAGCTATTACCACAACACATTTAGATGTAACAAGGTAATTCTTACAACAATCTTAATTTGATGTAATACATTTAAGTTACTATTACAACAACAACCAAAAAAAAAAACCCCACAGACGCAATAGCATATATATTACCCTCCAATTTTTTTTTTTTTGGTTGCAATAGTACTTGTTATAACAGGTCTTTTTTCACCTATTACAAAAGTATATTTTAATATGAAATTAGTGGTTACTTATTGCAACAACATATTTTAACATAAAATAATGTTTAACTATTACAACAACACATTTAGATGTGACAAAGTAATTCTTGCAACAATCTTAAATTAAAGTAATAAATTTAAGTTACTATTACAACAAAAAACAATCCATGCAATAGTATATATATTACCCCAATTATTTTTGTTGTTGTAATGGTACTTGTTGTTATAGGTCTTTTTTCTTGTAGTGTTTGAAGTAAATGTTATCTGTGATAGTCTCTAAGATGCTTATATTACCATGAAAATTTCAGGCATCAAAAGGGTAAAAGACATGCATAAAAATATCCACACACACCGATGAGGTAATTAGCTTTGTCCTATATTATAAATTGGAATTTTATCATTATTATATTGGTCATCTCCAGGTGTAATCACAATCAAACTCTATTAAGATCTTAAGAATATATCAAATTTTAAAGATCAAATCTAAGTTAATATGATAATCAAATCTGTGTTTTAGATGCAGAACTAACCCACGACAACCCTAGTGTGCCCCACTAAAATAACTAAAATATTTAAGAGGAATAACCTATTGCATAGAAAGAATTCAATACAGACCGTCCTAAATACAACTGGCTATCAAAGAAATAAGAACTTTAGATTCTAGAAAGGAATTGAAATTTTTTCATAATTGACCTATTTCAAATGATTACCACAAAAAAAATGATTACCAATTTTTTTTATTTATTGAGAATTACATTCAGTGGGTCTTGATTTTTAATCCCACATCTACACCCTTCACCTTGCTCTTACGAGATGAGCTTTGGGGACAAAGAATGATTCAATGCTCCTTGGCCAAAGGTCGAGCAAAACAAAATACGAGATGAATTTTACAAATGTTTTTTTATTTTACCAAACTGGTTTTGTAAAACTATAAGAACCTACATTTTCAATTTTACACAACTATTTTTTAAATACACCCACATCAAATTATTTATTTTATACTATTTAATTTGTTTATCAATTTTTTATTACTCTCTCTCTCTCTCTCTCTCTCTCTCTCTCTCTCTCTCTCTCTCTCTCTCTCTCTCTCTCTCTCTCTCTCTGTGTGTATGTGTGTGTGTATATATATATGAATAAAGAAGTATTCAAAATAAATTTGCATGTGAATAGTAACTTTGTATATTGATGCGAATCTCAATCAACACACTTTGAGACCTAACAAAAATATTGGAATACTTGCCCAAGAAAGCTAAAATTTAGATTTTTGATAGAAACCCTGACCCAACGTTTATAATCGAAACGCAAACCAAAGGTATAAGTATAACACCTTGACCAATGATTATAAATGAATCACAAACCAAAGGTATAAAGTTTAAATGCCACAAGGAAGAATCCGTGATAAGTTTACAGTTCTTGAAGAACCAAAAGAAGAGCAAAGCCTCACATTTTCTGATTTTTATTCAATAATTATCTCTGAAAAACGTTTACCGACTTAGGAGCCTATTTAAGGGCTCCATAAAACTTGATAGACAAGAAAATATATTCTAAAATAATTCCTAATTGATACCTAACCATATCAGGAATCAAATTTGACCTAAAAAGTATTAAATGCACCTAAAACAAAGAAATAAATCACCTAAACCTAAAATAACGTTTTTTTACATAAAAATACCAAAATTAATAAATTACAATAATTAAATAATAAATTGTGTCGTACATCATATATTCTACTATTCTGTATCACACTATGATTCTTGTGATACAAGACAAAACACAATCAAAGGTGTGTTACCGTGCGTGAGAAGCTTTTCCCTTCTTTTGGTTTCAAGGCAGCTTCCTTCTAACTTATTGCCTTTCTGCTGTGTTTTTCTTTCCCGTTAGGAGGGCCAAAACATTTAAAGAGGGTTCAAACTTCTTTTTTTCTTTTCTTTTTTTTTCTTTTTTTTTTTTAAATAAGGGTTCCTCCCTCTAGTATCTATGAGATTTTTTAAGAGGAGTTAGGGGAAAGATCTGCCTTAGATCGTATCCATTAAAAAAAAAAAAAAAAACACTCTAATGGGGTCTCACAAAACCTATTGAAGTCCCTAACCCACAAACTCAAGTTAATAGCCCAATTATGTTGCTTGCATCCTATTGATGAGTGCATAAACATGTAACTGTGATGTATTAATTGGACTTTGAAAATTGATTTCATCGGTTTTTAACAGCTTTAATAAGTTTTAGTGTCGTATTTTATTAAAGGTCATGTTAACAGGTATCATTAGGACAATTATTAATAAACTATATTAGGAGGGTTTTGACATTATTTTTATGGAAAATATAAAAGTTGTGAATAAAATTAAATACTTTAACATTTTCTCGTAGAATATATCTAAAAATGACAAAACTTAGGTACACTACTTTATGTGCTGTTCCTTAGATTCTCCTCTAAAGATTTAGTCATGTGGCTACTTAACTAAAAAATACATTTCCTTCCTATGAGAAAAATCCACATGACAAAATCTTAAAAGTGGAACCTAAGGAACAACACCTAAGTACTGTACTTAAGCCTTGCTTATCTAAAAAAAGTTCCTAAACCAATGCCTTTAAGGCATACTTTAACATTTACCTTTTATTAATTGAAATAAGTAAAAATTCAATACATAGGTTTAATTATGATGATTTTATTGTCAATTTGTGTTTAGTTTTAGATAACGAATAGAATGACCTCATCAATTCCAGTCTTTGTAAGTGTAAATAAGTATATGATATATTTTTCTTCTTTCCGTTTCCATGTTCTGCTATGATTTTAAATTCAATTTACAAATGGGTTTTAATCGAGAGATGGTCGCAAAAAAATAAATAGAAAAAAAAAATTGTTCATAGACTAAAGTCTAAGGACTCCCCAGACGAAAAACATAACTTTGCAATTTCTTTCTTGCTAATATATTATCCAGTAACCAAAAAAAAAAAGTGTTTATGCACTATAACTATAATAATATTTTCGAAGGTGAAGAATCTGAAATTATTGTCAAAAGTTGTGTTATAATACAATTCAATACTTGATTTCTAATTTTATATATATATATATATATAAATTATAATAATTTATGAGATCATGTAGTAAATTAAATTCTGGATTTTGACATGAAAAAATAAACAATGATTGTAAAGTAGAGATAAAAAGAAAATTTTGAACCGGCAGTAAAGTATTATTCTGTTGGACTTTGGAGATACCAATGATTCTTTTTTTGAGTTGGGGAAAATTTCCGCGTCCCCTCCCCAAACTCAAAAACGCGTTTGGATCTTTGGAATGTTCACTTTATGAGCCTGTGATTCACTATGAAGCTCAGAAGCTCACTGGGTACTTCCCTAGTACCTTCTTCCAACAATCAAAGTGCCTTTTTCTTCCGTGAGAAGCCAGACTTCCTCCAAATTCTCAGGGAAAAAAAAAAAAAAAAAGATAGAAGATCAAAAACACACACACACGAAAAAAATAAAAATAAAAAGAGAAGATGATTTTCTAAAAATGTATTTTTGGATGAACTTTTCTTTTGTTTATTGAATTGATACAAAATAGAACATGCCTCAAGCTTTTAACCATAAAAGTCATAGCATCTCTTCTTTTAATAGGAAAAAAAAAATTTTGCTTTCCTTATTCCGTAATATCCCTAACTCTTTAAGATAAATGCTAATCTATGGGCTACAACATTTTTACAACAAATTCTAAATGACAAGCTATTACTCGTGGGTAAAAATTAAAAAATAAATTTTAGTGGTGGACTCAGATTAACTTACAACCTAAGATTTATCGTAAAATTGTTATGAAAAAGTTATGAACATAGCAATACTCAACTCTTTAAATACAACATCAAGAAGAGTATGCTTTGGGGAGAAGAAAAAAAAATTACTAAAAAGATTTAGGGCATATTTAGTATTATGTAGTAGTTATTCTTTATGAATAAACATTCCATTCTAACATGTATTACAATGTACCCTTGTATTTTTATAACATTCGTGCCTTAAAAACAAATAAATAAATCATTTTAAAAAGTCCTAAATGGCCCCAAAGTTCTAATGTTTAAAAAAAAAAAATTAATAGTTGGGGAAGAAGGATTTAAACTTAGATATTTAATTTGAAAATACCAAGATGTACTAATTAGTTGAACTACAAGGTTTTGGGTTGTTGCCTTGTTCTAGTGTCTTGGAAAAATGTTGTGAAATTATTATAACTTTTTATTGTGTCCATAGCTTTTTTTTTTTTTTTAGAGAAAGAGAGTTTCAACCTATGGCGTTTGCTTTGATAATAGTTCTTTATTATCAACCTAAGACACCAATCGATTTCTGGTATNTGGCGTCTGCTTTTGATAATAGTTCTTTATTATCAACCTAAGACACCAATCGATTTCTGGTGCAGACGGGAATTGAATCTCAGATCTCTTATTCAACCATCAGAAATTTTACCAATTAAGCTAATTGGAACCCATATGTCCATAGCATTAGTCATTATATTTTTTAAGAAATGATATATCCACAATACTTTCAATGTATCCTAGATGGTAAGTTGTTACAATTCTAATTTAAATCCATCACACATCCAATAACAACATGCCCTTTAAATTTGTTGTAAACATAAATTTTATTTATTATTGTTGGATACATTTCAACAATTTACTTTTGTGATAAAGTAAAAGGAATAATACACATATTTAAGAATAAGCAATAACACAAATAGATATGAAAGGCAAATACAATTAACAAATATTGAATATATATAAATAGAAATCTGCAAATAATTAATGACTCACAGACCAAAAGGATGAACGGGTGAACAATTAAGATCAAGTCTTGGGTTTACACAATCTCCTTAAAGCAGATTTCACCCTTCACATAATCACTATGATGCTTGGAGACTTGTGGACGTCTGCCTTCCAGGATAAAATTATCTTCAGCACTAAAACGAAGCACACAAGGTCGTGCTTTGCGAACTACTCAATGCCTCTTTCTCTCTCTTTGACACAAAATGAATGAACAAAAAAAATATTCTCACTCTGAGAGTTTTTACTCAAAAAGTTAATTTTTATGAATGAGAGACTGTGAAACTTATACGTTACTGAACAACTAACTGAGTCAATAATAAAATATTATTATAAATTGAATAAATGGGCCTAGTCCACCCATACCTAAAACCTAATCTAATATCCAGTCCAAAGCTCATATTTTCTATAATTTTCAAGGTGGGACTCAAGAATTTTCACCACTTATAATAACATTTTCAAGTGAACATAGAAATTATCAATTTCATATTCACTCCATACTATTTTCTCGACATTTATTTTATCAATTGGCTAATATTTAAGACCTAATTAATATTTTTATAATTATAGAAATTTCCTGAACTTGTTCTAAGCAATTGCCGAATTGGGCCAGAGGTAGGGCCGGCCCTACGGCTATAAAAGTGGAGGTTATGATTTGAGAATGACCTCCACTTTTGTTTGGTGCTAACCAATCAGCCTTAGGTGGTCACCTAAGGTTTGCAAGCGCGTCCTTGACTTTGTTCTTTTTTGTTACTCTTTTCATCACTTTTCACCTGCAGCTTCTGCATCATCTTCGCTCTGTGTCTGAGCCTAAACTGCATCCAATTTCTATACAGCAAGAAAACAACCAAACCCACTTTGAAACCCACCAGAAAAACACCTAGAAGAAAACCCAGCTCTCTAACCTAAACCGAAAATCCGGTCGCCATCATCAAACCGCCATCTTTGATCCTCCAGAAATCTCTTGGTCCACAGTAGTAACCATAATTAACAAAGTGGCTCCACTCGGCGATAGCACAATGCCACAGGCACAGAGGCAAGCATCCACAGCAGGCCCAGCCGGCGCTGTCATTCATCCGATCTGTTTCTCCAGCTACCGTTCTTGTTAACTCACGGTGTGGTTTACCCGTCAGAGCAGTAGTTTGGTGAAGAATATAAGCCAACTCTGGCTGTTTACAGGCCTCTGGCTCAACCGGCACAGTTTCAGTAATTTGGTGAACTGGTTGTTTATAGGCTAAAGTGTCATAGTTATTACACCTGACCTGGCTCAGCCTGTCGGAGCAGTATTTTGGAGACAGAACACAAGCCAAACTCTAGTCATTTAAAGGCCCAAAAAAGGCCGGTTGAGTTTAATAACCCGACCGGGTCGACCAATTGGAGCAGTGTTTTGGTGAATAAAACATAGTCAACTTGGGTTAGGGGTTAGTAAAATTCAAAATTTTTGTTTTACGGGAGAAAACCACGAGTTGTTGTATCCCATTTGGTTTTTTCAAACCGAAGGGCTGTTTGTTACTATTGTTTAAACAACAGTTTTCAGTGTTTAAACAATATTACACGTATTTTTATTCATTTTTTCACTCATATGTATTTTCAAAAAATACAAGCAACGATACTAGAATTCTCTTACCAAACCGTCCCTAAATTTCTATCTTCCTCTCAACCGATTCAGCCCTTGTTAATCTAGTATTTTAAAGTCTATGTGAGATCACAGGAGACTATCCGAGGTATTGATTCACAATTGTGTAAAGTTCACGGGGGTATATTGGTCAAAATAAAATTTCTATCATGACAACTACTGTTCTAAAGTTTAGAGAGTGATAAGGGTATGTTTCCCAAAAAAGAAAGGAGAGGTTGAGAAACAAATACAAAAGCAAATCAAGGAAACAAAAGAGAGAAGGGGAAAAAAATCAGAGGAGAAAAGAAATGAAGGTGAGTAGACCTATTCTTTGCACAACTGAGATTATCAGATGCAAAGGAAAATGTTCGATTTTTTGGGAATATATAAAAATTCTCAGATTTGTGAGATGTTAAAAAAAAAAAAAGGAAAGAAAAGAAAAGAAAAGAAGAAGAAGAAGAAGAAAATAATACACACAAAGGCATTCACACGATACAAGAGTTTATGTGATTTAGAAATTTATTTACATCCATGAAATTGCAATTATTTCACTATTTTCAAGAAAACAATTACTAAAATTATATATATATATATATATATATATTCTTTTATTTTTTAAAGAATCATCTTCCCTTTTTTATTAAGAATATTTATTTTTGGAAAAGAAAAAAATTACTAAAATAATTTACTTATATATTTTTAAAAACATATTTGCCAAAAAGATTTATGAGTTATATATGGGAAATGAGGCTTTTACACACACACACATATATATGTTTTAAGGGGGGCAATTAAGTAAACATTTTAAAAGTTTTGTTAATAACAATAAAAAATAAAATAAAATAAAAAAGTGAGAGGGGGGAGGTTTTGGAAAAACTAGGGAGCCATAAAGTAAAATTTTTCCTTAATTTAAAACTTTTGTTGTTAAAATAAAGAGCCTCCCCACCTCCAACCCCATTGTTCTCACTTTGGATTCAATGCAATAATTAGGGTTGTTACACTATCCAATGATGTAAGATGTAAAGTTTTATAGGATTAAAAATTAAAGGTTAAAAATGTTTTTAAAAGTTAACTTATTAACATTTAAGTCTCACATTATACGATAATTACACAATACAATAACCCTAACTATCCCAATGAATCTCAATACCATTGAACTATCTGTAAAATAGGCTCCTTTTTTTTTGAGAGGGAACAATCTGTAAAATAGGCTAAATGTTGAAAACATTGATTGTTCTGTTCTAACACAAATATTGATGGTACAATATAACAATTATAGTGGTTTTATTTGAATGCAGCCAGAACCTTCACAAACTATTACCGGACCAAATTCGCCAGGAGAGACTTCAGGGCAGCCAGCGCCTTCACAAACCGTCATCGACCTTAATTCACTGGGGGAGACTTCAGTGCAGCCACCACCTCCACAAACCATCGACCCAGAATCGCTAGGGGAGAGCTTAGTGCAGCCACCACCTTCACAACCCATCGTGGACCGAGAACCACCCCCAAACCCAATCAATTGGGCTGTAGAATGGCAAAACACAATCCTGACGTTGTGTTTCACAACAGCCATTGGAATAGCAATTTTAGTGCAGCCACCACCTTCACAACCCATCGTGGACCGAGAACCACCCCCAAACCCAATCAATTGGGCTGTAGAATGGCAAAACACAATCCTGACGTTGTGTTTCACAACAGCCATTGGAATAGCAATCCAGTCCATGGGAAAGGAATTCCAATTCCCTCCATCTTTTCATTGGCTTTCTCTTGCAAATTCAATGACTTTCTCTGCTCTCTTTGTTGCCAAATTTATTGGCAGAAAGTCTCCCGCAGCAGTGAAAGTACTTGAGCGAGTTGCAGTCTTTTTGGCCGCCACAATATTCTTCCTTGCTGTTACGATTCCCTTGCAATCGTATTTCAAGTACGCCGCTTGGGCAATCTATGCTCTCACAGTGATCATTGTTTTCATATGCATAATTCTGTAATTTTTTCGGGGATTCTAAATTTTTACTACTAGGAAAGCAAAGAAAAACTTGAATCTGTAGTAATATTGGGGGTCTATTATTGAATGAACCATTTAGTACAATTTGTACAAAGTAGAGGGCAACAATAGTTCATATGTTATAGCAATTAAGTTGATTTATGGATTTGAACCATTTTGTTGTGTTCTTCAAATTGATTTGAAAGAAAAAGACTGGAGGAATGTCTTATAGGTGAGAGTTTGGTCCTCTCGTCACTTACTATTGGGCAATTGGCTTTGCTATTAGCTTAGGACTAAGGCCACTGCTATATTGACAAACTTCCCCCTACTAATAATAAGTATTATAACATCAGACAACCTCATGGTTCTCAACAATATTAAGTCTGATTGCCAGACAAATTGCTACACTTGTATTTGTCACATACCAGCTGAAGATACCTTGAAGGGGATATTAGTATATTACTACACTAGTTAGAGCAATTTCCAGCCATGGCAGTCAAAAAATGTGTCTCAAGGTGCAACAATTATGTGGTACCATAGGTTGATCCAAAGAAGAATGTTGAGCTCCTCTGCACCCAAAAAAAAAAAATCATATGCTTATGACTTTGCAGTATGTTGAATATTAGCTCTGATACCATGTTAAATGGAGAATATTATCAAACGCAATGTGTTATACCATGTTGTGTATGCTAGAGTGGATGCGGAAGAGGAAGCATAGAATAGGAACATCAAGAACACGAGGGTTACGTGGTTCAGCCTTGACGGCCTACATCCACGGAGGAATCCCTTAAGGGCTACATCTTTATTGTGTAGGAATGTAGTACAATAATCTGTGTTATAATGAACCCTAACATGAGTATATATAGGCGACTAAACCCTAGACTACTAATACAAGCAAGAATGGGCTTGGGCCTATTACATTGGACTAATATGACTAATATATATCTCTAACACCAGCCCTCAAACTCAAGGTGGAAGCTTGATGAAGGTTTGAGGTTGGATAAGCATGAGAAGATGACTTGGAGATGCTTTGAAGAATGCCTTTAAAGAAACCACAATGAAGAATGTGCCAATTGACCAATTTCGGAGCTTCAAATGAAGAAACAGAGTCCAAAATTGGAATCTACGCGAAAAACTGAGCAAGATAGGCCTTTTCGAAAATTTTGACTTTTGGTCAAAGGTCAACACAAAAAGTTAAAGTCAACGGATTTGGTCAAAGTCAACGGTCAGTGCTCACGGGTCAGATCCGGGTAGTCCAGGTCGGGTCGTTCCGGGTCAACGGTCAACTAGGTGACGTGGTGCTGACAAGGCGACACTGCTGACGTGGCGAGCTGCATGGTGATGACGAGGCCTTTTACTGGCGTCATTAATGACATCATCATATATTTCGACGAGTGGCTGGCGCGTGGGAGATCCACTGGCGCGTGGAGGAGAAGCCAGATACCAAATCGGCGCGTGGAGGCGCGTGCTTAATCATTTGAAAGCCAGATTTCTTCTGTAGGCAGATCGGTGGTCGACATGGCCAATAGGGCGGCGCGTGTGACTAATTAATGAGCTACAAAAGAGGAAATCGAGGCGGCGCGTGGGGAGGTTCCGGAGCTGTTGGCGGCGCGTGGCGGCGCGTGAGGCTTCCGTTGGAGGCCGTGTTCCTGGGTTTTGGTCGAGGGAGGTCGTGGATCACGTCTGTGGTGTTGGTTTCATCAGGCGAGGCTTGGATTTGCACAGATTTGAGAAGTTGAGTCACCGCTTTGCTTGAGTTTGTGGATCTTGGACACAGCACTGAGCCATGGTGGCTGCAAGATGTCATGGAGTCTAGATTCAGCAGAGAAGCATGTGTGACTTCTAATGGTGATGTGCACATTAAAATCTTCTTTGCTTGCTAGAGATTTTTTTTGATGCCAAGAACGGAGTTTGGCTCTGATACCATGTTGAATATTAGCTCTGATACCATATTAAATAGAGAATATTATCAAACGCAATGTGTTATACCATGTTGTGTATGCTAGAGTGGATGCGGAAGAGGAAGCATAGAATAGGAACATCAAGAACACGAGGGTTACGTGGTTCAGCCTTGACGGCCTACATCCACGAAGGAATCCCTTAAGGGCTACATCTTTATTGTGTAGGAGTGTAGTACAATAACCTGTGTTATAATGAACCCTAACATGAGTATATATAGGCGACTAAACCCTAGACTACTAATACAAGCAGGAATGGGCTTGGGCCTATTACATTGGACTAATATGACTAATATATATCTCTAACACAGTATAACAGTAACATATGTCAGGTTTCCTTCATAATTGGCCAAATTCCCATATATCCATGTGGCCCATAGAGTAATAGCAAATAGGACAGTGAATTGTTGCCAGTGATCTCCATTCTCAATCTCCTTTTCCAGCCAACTAGTTACCTATGATTGGATTGAATTTAGCTGTTTTTCTAAGTGGTCTTGGCTGCTCTTCATAGTTGCAATGTAAATTAGTTGCCTGATGGGAAAGGAAACATCTCTTCTTGAATTGAAAATCCATTCTAAGCATTGTCCAATGAATTTGATAGTATAATTTACCAATAAGCATCAACATAGAAGTTGCTTTGGAAACTTAGACCTGTTTGGTCATAGAGTTCAAAAATTGTTGTTTAAAAAAATGTGAAAACTGTAATTTAAAAAGTGTTGTTAAAATACGTGTTTTTAGTGTTTATAAAACCAAAAAAAAAAAAAAAAAAAAAGTGTTTGGTATTATAGTTTAAATAACATGTTTCAGTGTTCAAAAATATAAAATATGTGTTTGGTATGTGTGTGTTAGATTGTAAAAAAAAGCTGAGCAAAGTACAAAATAAATATTTTTTAATGCCGCGCAGTTGCTATCTGTGTGGGTGAGAGAGATCCTTGTTGATTCGGCGTGAAGAGAGGAGACAATTCTTTCAAAAAAGCTGACCAGGTGGGCCCATAATAGTGTTCAACCTAATTACAGAAGTGCCACTGAACACTAGTTTTTGTTGTTAAAAATCAGCCCAGAGGTGATTTCCAAAACCATTATTTTAAACATATGTTTTGAACAATGTTTTTCAAATAGCCCTGTTGCGGAATGATCCACCAAACGCATTTTTTTGTCTAGTGTTCAGTGTTTACACTGAACACTATGTTTTGAAATCAGTGACCAAACGCCCTTTTATTACTCCAAAATGGTAAATTTCCCACTTTCATATAGAAGTAGTGATAGTAATAAGCATCCTACTTCTCCATTTATCAGAGAAAGAAAAAGGAAAATTCTAAGTTACAACTCCCATGACAAAATCATGAGTGGTGTCCAGATTCGCTTTGATGTTACTCATCTTTTGTCTTGTCCTGCATGCTGTTAAAACCTAACCACTTGTTATCCATTCTATACCCCCGTTCTCTACGGTGAGCTAGTTACCAAGGGAAAAAACAAATTTGGAAACCTGCTAAGCAAGGTAACATACCATAAAGGCCATGTAGAATTCATATTAAGAGACCAAATATTAACTATTAAAACTCAAGAATAACCATTCATAATGCTAGTTGGCCAAAAGCTTTGTAACTCAATTGACATATCCTAATGTTTTTATTGGAGATATGTAGGGCCTTCTTCAACTATTGAATTATATAAAAAAAATTAAAAAAAAAATCACAATTTTAATTGCCCACAAAGCATTCCTATTGACTATTTTTCTCCATAATAGTCAGAGACCCTTTGAAGGAGATTCATTTTTAGGTAAAATCCTCTAACTAAAATTTACCAAAAAATCATGGTTTCTTAGAACTACGACAGATATGAATCATTTCAAATCATAGGAATATGGAAGTTTCAAGTTTTACCAAAAGAATAAGTAGATTTAAGTTTAGAGATCCCTTTGAACGTAAGGATTGTCTAGTCTCATAATTTAAAATTACCCATTTCATTTCATGTACATTGAGAAATCCTGGAAAGTTTTGTAGGTAAAATCCTCTAATATTTACCAATGATTTTTCTTTTCCAGCTAAAAATAAAAAGCATACACATATATACATAGATGAATTTATTCTTGGCATCTTTGTTATTCTAAACAATATCCAACCACATTAAAAATAATAATAATAATATGACAAGGAAGATAACAGTAACAAAGACTTATAACTGATTAATCAAGCACCACTCATAAACTCATGATTCAGCTCCACACAAGCACACATCAAAAACTACGCTAGCTGTTAATCAGATAACAATTAACATATGCAAAGTATAATAAGTCTTAATTAAGGTCGGCCTGTCATTCATTCTTTCCCAAGTTCCTACTACACTACTACTACTACTTTAGCATCTTATTAAGATACCATGCATTCAAACTTCAAAGTTCAAACCTCAACGATTGGATGTTTTGTTTGATAGCCAGTCTATATGACTGGAAATGAACAGATAGTTTAATCAGTCACATCACTATATCCTTTAATCTAGTAAAATTCACCAGAATCGGCTGCCACATCCACTACATAGCTGAAGAATAAATATATGAGACACTGATTTCATAATTTATTAACTTGTATAATATTGTTAGTGATTTTTTTTTTTTATCACTATTGATTACAAAGATCTATTACTTTTTGATTTGAGTTAAAAAAAAATAATCGTATTCACTTCATTTCTTCCTTGTAGAAAAACAAACCAACAAAGCTTTAACACAAATCTTATTCAGCACAAAGAAAAATACACAAATGACCCACTAGCCTCGGCCTTAATAATTGTGGTTTGGTAAAAAATAATACGTACGGTGTGGCCATAAATTAAATTAACCAAACTATCTACCAAGAATGGGTTTGAGATTAGAAAAAGTTTTCTCTCTCTCTCCAAATGTTTGACCTTTGATCATGCCGCGCGCAAACCGCATTATGATGCGTAGGAATTAAGTAGTTAAAGCGTCACTATCTAAATAGGTATGATCAAGGATGTTACGATTTTCGTATCCTATAGTCCTAAGCTATGTCAAATTTTGTGAAATTTCCATAGAGATTAGAGAGGGTAAATCTTCTCCAAAAAAGAAGAAGGAAAGATTAGAGAGGCTCACTCCCATCTCTTATCCCTACTTGGGTGTTTCCTACTTTTTATAACATTTCACAACTTAGGTTTTTAACATGATAAACTTTACCATAAATCCTACTATGTGCCCGTTTGGTTTTTTTTTTTTTTTTTTTAAATAATTTTTCAGTTTTTTTTTAAAATTATTAACTATTTAAGAAAATTGTACCATAAAATAAAAGGTGAAGCAAAAAAAAAAAAAAAGAAAAAAAAAGAGTATAATTTAAAAAGATGCTGTTTCAACTTTCAAAACAAGATGTCATTTGATATGATAACGTACGTGAGAGTGAAAGGCACGGTGAAAGCATAGAAAATGAGTTTGGATCAGGATGGAGACATAATACTACCTTTTTAGTGACCATAATAAGATATTTCCTTCTGCGTTAATCTCTTTGAACACTGTTTCTGTTTGGCATAGAGAATCTGGTGGGATATATCATATGGGTCCACATTTCCGACCTATGTGTGGCCAAGAAAATATAGAACAAAAAGATTTGAGAACAAAAAAAGGTTGATTTTATACACATTCATATAAAAAATAAATAAAAACAAGTTGATTTTCTACATAAATTACTTTATCAATATATATATATATATATTGAACTTTCTGCATCATGATCAAAAGCTAACAAAATCAATCACCTAAAAATATTATCACAAAAATTACTAAATCAAAATATTAATCACACACAAATTTATGTCTAACTTGAGATTCACACCAAATATTCAAGATACAACAACTCTATTTGTAATAGCACTAGAAACTTCTTATTAAAAAACCCCAAATTTATTTTAGGGCGGTGTAAAAAATCGAACACTGAATAGACCGATCGGAACCAATAAAAAAAATGGTTACATTCATCGATCATTGCCCATCTCTTCAACCTCTGATTCACCTTGATCTCTAGGCTTCTTCACCTTTGTGTCCCGCTCTTCCAAGCATGTAAGATTTGTCTCTTTTTTATTTATTTGTTTTTAAGGTTCTGATTCTCCGATAAAGCAAAGTTGGTATTATTGAATTTGAGTTGTAACAATTCTTTGGCACCAATTTATTTTGACATTCCATTTTAATCAACGCAATGATATGGTGTGATTATTGAAAGTATTTCAGTTTTTTTTTTTTTTTTTTTTTGGAAATTGTTAAGATTTTGTTTTCATTTATGAATCATGCTAATGAGTGTTTTTAGGACAATAGTTAATAATTCATTTTAAAAAAGTTTTAACACAACTTTTATAAAAAATGAAAAAATTGTTAAAATATATTTTTTTTATAAAAACTTTTTTAAAATGGATTATTAACCATTACCTTAAGGATATTTATTGGCATTAAATATATATATATATAGATATAATTCTTATAGTTTGAGTGTCTGATGTAATTCTCATCAAATAAAAGTTTGTTGCAAAAATATTGAAATTTCATTGTTTTTTGTTTTATATTTTAATAAATAGAAGAAGAAAAAAAACTTTTTTCTTTTTAAAAACTATTATAAATTTTAGTACCTTATTTTTCTTCTCACCGTGCTCACTCTACCACGCTATCTTTTTCTGTTTGTTCCCAGAAAGACATCACTCTTTTTTTCACGTTCTTCTCTTTATAAAACACGAGCACGACTGTATAATGTGGATAGATATAGAAGCACAAGCCACCTTACACGACTCCCTAAGTTGAATTAGGAGGATTTACTTGAGGCTTGTTGGCCAAATCTCTTTCACAAGCTCATTAGAGAGCTTTGAGTTCAAAGTGGGCTTGACTTTGGTGCCACTTGCACCCAACGAAAATCAGCTTTAGAAGAAACAACAGGTTTTTCCCTCGTCCCTTTTAGACACAGATTCCCTCAGGATCATCCTAACAGTTTTAATAATTGAACTTGTTCTGCCAAATTAAATCTCATCTGCAGATGGATTTTATGGTTTTGTTGTCGACCTGTGGTTATGTATTCTTGAAAACATCCAGTTCATGCTTTAGTGAAAAAAAATCTTTGGTTATTTCATTCTGATTGATTTATTGATGGAGAGGTTTTCAAGGCGTTGAAAGTTGGGTTTTGATTGGTGGAGTTTTGGTACTCTTGTGTCACAGCTCGTAGTCTCTTTATAAACAGAGAAAGAAGATTCTTGAACCATCTCAATCTGGAGAGTTGAAAGACAAACAAAAGCTCTCACTCTCAGGCTCTTAGCCTTAGGTGAGCTAATGGTGTTTCTTTCACTGACAATGTGATCGGTGATATGGCACATACAGTTTCAAAGCACATATACCCATCAGCTGAGAATTCAAGATAAACGCAAACTGACGTTATCAAAGATGTAAATATGTAATCCATAGAAACATACTATATATGTTGCATATACAAACATACTATGGTGCATATAACCCATGGAATTTTAGAACTCCTTACCATCCAAACAAAGAATTTTGAAATTTATAGATTTGAAATTAAGGAATTTCAAATCTATTAATTTAAAATCCAAACGCAACAACACTAAACAAAACTCTCATCTGCGAGTGCTAGTTCTTAGATAAAGAAAAGGTGTGCACAAATTTTTTCATCAGGGCTAGGAATGGAAGTACCCCTGTTAGACACAAAGGGAGGTAGAGGACTCTTCTGCGGTGTGCCTAGCAACGGAGCAGTGTTGACAGAGGGAGGCAGTGGACTCCTCTGTGGTGTGCCTAGCAATGGAGCAGTGTTGTGAGTCGTTGTAGTTGAAGGTGGGATGATACGAGTGCTCGGATTGAGTGGAGAAACATGATAAGCATTATGCAGCATAGAGGGATGTGGAGGATTCTTTGTTTGTCTCATTGCTGAGCCGGGAATGTAGGTGCCTGGACTGGGTGCTGATGGAGGCATCGGAACACGAGGAGCCCAATCCAGTCCACCTAGTAAAGAAGAGACATTAATTTGATCACCGGCTGAGGCCTTTTGGTTAAGAGGATTGGGCAGTGGCACAAATGTTGGGGGGACTTGATCTTGGTTTTTCTTCATTGGATTTTGGAGGATGTTTCTTGCCTCATAAGAAGGCAAGCTAGTAAGCAAAAGTGCCACTGCGGCTAGGAGTAGCATTTTTAGAAAAAGAGATGGTAACATATTTAGAAGCAAAGAGAGAGGGTTCTGAAATTTTTGATGATCAATGTGAGAGAGAATCTGGTTTTATTTATACAATAAAATTTTTACAATGGACCAGTGGCAATCTTTTACCCAAACCAATTATCTTGAAGCTTGTTTACACATTAACACAGAGTTTAAGTAATTTCGTGGACAGACACAATGTTAAGCAACTTTTTTGACTTTTGAGTGGTCGAACGCAAGGAGTTCATTTTGTCCACCGGCCTTTTCTGCAAGATTGTTTACTCTTATGGCATGGCATTTTCATGTTATATTTCGTTGAATTCTACCTTTAATTTAAGCCCTGCCAAACGAGCAACTAGTCTATCAATCGGTCATGTTAATTTAAGCCCTGAAAAGTGAACGTGACTAATGATGGCTCTCTCTCTTTAAGTGTTTTCATTCCAGAATTTATATATATATATATATGTATAGGAATTTGCTGATTACTTCCTTTAACTTAGGTCAATTGATTACATCAAAAAAAAAAAAATTCTTTGTGCTTTTTACACTACAAAGCAACTGATATCACCCCAATCCATTAATTAAAAATAACTACCCATGTTTTGGTACTAAGAGTTATTTTTAGTCGGATTTATATTTTTGTCCTAGGGAGTTTATCACTGGAATGCAACTTCAGAAATATCTTTTATATCTCTAATATCATTGGCAAGAGGGACCGACCTCATTGAGTGCCTTTTTCTTGGGAAAATTCAAAAACCTCAAAATTAAGCACAATCACAATTAGCAATTTAGCATTGCCACTTTTCTTCTCCCCCCCCCCCAAAAAAAAAAAAATCTATTAGCATTGCCACTTATTGAGGGAAATTTATGAAGACTATATATAGATGCCGAAAGGTAAATGATTTAATAACTACTAGGAAATAAAAAGAAGGAAAACAAAAGGGAAAAGTTTCAAAATTCATTAAAAGAGATAGTTATTAAGACATACACTCTCTCTACATGAATGTTTTGTTTGTTTTTTGTCAAAACCTTGAAAAAGTATGTAAACCCTTTTAAAAAATGACCCTTGAAATCTTTCCTTTTTTTTTAAGTAAATAATTCCATTCAAGGGCAAACCAAAAAAACCCATGTCGTGCCTCACATCACAAATCACAACAAAATCACCAAGCATGATTCTTTGAGATGGAAATCATTCCAACAAAGATTACACAAAACTACCCACAGCGCAATCAAAGCAGGAGAGAGAATGTTGCATATATTGATCAAAACTTAAAACCTAGAAAAAACCAAAATAAACAAAACAAAAAATGACCCAGCAACAGATTCTGCGTTCCCAAACCAACAACTAGTCCTTCAATTTGTCATGTTTGGTTCAATATGAATTTCAATGACAACCTTTTTCTAAGCTGAGAATTGAGAATATATATATTATATATGACATTTTAATGAAAATATCTTCAATTCGTTTGCTCTATCTACTGTTCTTCTCCTATCCAGTTGTCTCCTGACCCATGCGAGCATGTCAAATTTGCCAAACTTATTTTCTTCTTGTGAAGTTTTTTTTTTTTTTTTTTTAAGTAATTCATCATTTATCTCTAAATTAGAATCTGTTTACTACTTGTAATAATTCCAGAAAATAGATTTCTATATCCATCTCTTAATTTTTATGATATCCATAATAATTAATTACAGCCATATTAACCAAATATATTAATATCAATTATCACTCCTTGGACTTTTGTTTCTCTCGTAATAATAATCATAATAGGAGTAGGGCTTCGAGAAAGTGGTCAGTGGTTGTCCCTTGCATGCACTTACACTTACACGTAACATCTCACGGTGCTTATGGACAAATTAATTGGTTTAATTAATGCTTTGGTGTCTCTAAGGTGTAGACTTTTGTTGCTCTCGCATAGTCACAGCGCTTTTGGACTAACGAAATTACTTGTCGAAGACTTGGGTTTTTGAAGGTGACTTTTAAGTACGCTTTCAATAATCTCTATTCCACACAGCCGAGGCTAGAACTTTGTTCTTCTTCCATCCAAATTTCTTTGGGTTAGTTTGGATTGAAGATGTTTGGATTGAAGAGGAGGAAGAGATAGTAGATTAGAATTTATCGAAAACTAGTTTATTTTTAGTCAATTTTACACTATTTAGCCATGAATACTTAAAGATGATGTGTTGTTTCTTCTATGGGTTTGTATCAATTTATTTTATATATATTTTATTTTTGTCTGTGTAATTTACTTCTTCATTTTTTGCTTTCATAATTACATCAATGACCACTGCTGTTGTATGGCAATATACCTTCATGAAAAGGTGCATGAGGCAGAATCTCATCCAGGCTAAGTGTATACTTTTAAACTATCAAATTGAATTCATTTGAGGAAATACTAAGCAATTTTTTAACAAGTTTTTTTTTTTTTTTTTTTTTTGTGTGGAGTATGTTGATAATTTGATCAACTCTTATTTGATGTTCTTATATGTGGACCAAGGCTTATCATTTCAAGATATTTTCATATTTAAGGCAAGACACCGTTTTTTGTAATATTTTGTACATAAGAAAGGTTGAATATGAACAAATATAAAATTAATATACATGAGAAATTGTGTCACGCGATAGAATTAGAACTTGAGATCGATCTCGTGGTTACTGTCAAACAAGATAATTGTGATGATTAAAAGATAAATTAGGATAGTAGCTAGCGATCCATATTGTTTGGTATTTTTTGTTCTTGGTCTCGTATTTTTGAGCGAGCTATGTTATTATAAAGAAATGAAGCTCATGCTCGACTCTCGTGTTCTAAAAGACTCATTTGAAGTTTTGAACTATTATATGAAATGTTTTTGTACATTATATAGGACTAGATCTTTTTGATTCTATAAATGAGGGTTTTCTGCTCTGAGCGACCTTTATAAATTGATCTTGAAGACTATAGGGAAATAAAATAAAATAAAGCTTCATGTAATCATGTTGTTACTTATTAACCATCTCAATTAATTCTGATAATATGGATTTATATATATATATATATATATATGCAGATGCATTAGTTGGTTAACTTGATTTGTCTTAAAAAGTGTTGAGTATATGATTGGAATAAGTTTTGGACCTTTGGTACACAATATACAATATGCATTCATATAATATTTGCTGTTTGCGCCCTATAGTTAATTTTTGAAATTTTTTTTTAGGGTCAAGTTATAGCACTCCAGTCAAGAGCCTTGTAATTCAACTGGTTAATACTTTCTAGTGTGTCCATAATATTCATTGTTCAAATCTCCCTTCTCCTATTGTAACTATAGAATTTTTTTTTTTTTTTTTAATTGTAATACTCCACTACTACCTCATTGTGGAAACCAAAAAAAAAAAATTCCCCCCTTTTTCTGTTTATCACTTTTTGATGGGTATATCCAATTAAGAGAAAATTAGGGTTTCTTTAGAACTTCATAATTTCTTAGGGAAATTGTTAGGAATATATGTTATATAAACTACTTAGTTGATCTTATCCCAAAAAAAAAAAAAAAAAACTACTTAGTTCAAGGCTCCCCAAGTATTATCTCTCCAATAGAAATAAAAAATAACTTCATAATTTACATTGACTAATGAGTAGGCATGCAAGAAAAAAGTAGCTCAATATTAGGATCCCAAAGAAATACCTTACTTTCTTTTATTATTTTTTAATACAAAATAAAAATTCTACTCTATCCTAATATAAGTGCATATGTGTGTGTGAAACTCCCTTCTAAAGACTTGAACTCGGCCCTTAAGGCCTTAACTCTCACATCTTACAAGTACTTATACTTATGAAGTAACGATTGCACCAAGCACATGCGGTGGTAACAATACCTTACTTAGATGAAGGCTAAAAATTACATAACATGCAAGCCATATTTTGTTATCTTATAAATATACAAAATTACAAATTGGTGAACAGATCGTGGTAAATAGATGATGAAATATTTATTCCTTAGGAGCTATATCAATTGCAATATCATTATTTTGTGTTTTTAACTTACACCAATAATTGATCAAGTCAATTCCACTCTCAAGGTACGAAGCAGAGGACAATTTATTTTGGCCCTTCACTAGCAATGGAGTTTACACAAGTAAGTCGGGATACAGATTTTTGAAGGCCAAAACACAAACCGAGAGGGATGAAGAACAGATGGAACATGATAAAGTTTTGTGGCGCACACTTTGGTCTCTTCAGGTACCGAATAAAATCAAAAATCTGGTGTGGAGGGCGTGCAGGAATTCATTGCCAACTAAGGAGAATTTGGTGAGGCGTACTATCATCGAATGCCCGACTTGTGACCGCTGTAAACAAGCACCTGAATCAGCCCTTCATGCTCTCTGGACTTGCAATGAACTGGACGTGGTGTGGGAAGAAGAACCGTTTCAAGGAGGCCGAAGAAGACACGCCTTTGTAGATTTTAAGGAACTACTTTCATGGCTCATTACAACCGATCACAATCTGGAGCTGTTTTCTACCTCAGTATGGTTAATTTGGACTCAAAGAAACCAAGTGCGTATGAGCCAACCAAATATTAGTGTTCATCATATCCCGATGTCGACAAAGGAACGTGTCGCTGAGTTCAAACTGACCGAACCTGTGCCTGCCTTCACTCGGTCTGATCTCAGTTTAGTTCGGGCAAAATGGCGTCCTCCAAATCCAGATATGGTGAAAATAAACTACGATGGGGCTACTTTCAAGGAATAGAAGAAATCGGGCATTGGTGTCATCATCCGAGACAGCAACGGCTTGGTCATGGCTTCCATGTCTAAGTTACTGCCACAGCAATATACTCCCCTGGATATCGAGACAATGGCAGCTTCTTCAGCCTTGGAGTTTGCAGCTAAGTTGGGTTCAGTCAAGCCATACTGGAAACGGACTCTCAGGTGTTGACAAATGCCTTGAGACATAATAGCCTTACCTGTCTCCCTGCTTATTGATAGATGATATCAGATGTAATGCTATGTGTTTTAATAAATTACTTTACTCTCATGTAAAGAGAGAAGGTAATAAGGTAGCGATAGTTTAGCGAGACATCCATTTCTATTCTGATTTTATGGTTGGATGGAGACTATTCCACCACCCTTGTTTCTCTTGTACTAGCTGATATAGCGGTTTTATAATAAAGTTCACTACATTCCTTCTCAAAAAAAAAAAAAAAAAAAAAAAAACTTACACCAATAATTTAATGCAAATAATTAATATCCATGCTAATCTTAATCTTGCGGAATCTCTATCATCTTGATCTTGGAATCCATTATTCCATTATACATTTCACAAAATTTATTATGGCTTTAATTATGCATAAAACCTAAGACCTTGACCTTAAATACAAGGCCATTAGTTTCCTAATTATCTTCCTCTGTGATGGAAGTTAATAATTGTAATGTTGGATTTAAATCTTTCATCCCCAATTTCTGAAACAATCTCTTAGTCTTTTACTCATATCACAATTGTATCTGTTTAATTTCCCATTTTGAAACTGTCCTTTTTATTAAATATAGTTTTTTAAATCTTTTTTTTTCTTGATATCTTAAAAAATATATATATTTAAAAACGTAAGTTATACCAAATGAATAGTCCACTCAGATCTTAAAGTATATGAAAATGGTGGCACACTTGCACGCCAATAATGGCTGTTATTTGTAGATTTGGCTATTGTTGGTATATTTCTTTTTTCTCCGTAGATTTTGGTTAAGAAAGAGTCTTTTTAAAGAACATAAAGACTTTCTTTCCACGATTCTCTCACAGTCACAACACATCACATCGCAATTGTAATTACAAGATACTACTAATCCCCCAGCTCGAATCCTTTCTCTTCTAAACTCCCAAGCACTTTGTGCATGGAGAGATGCCAATTCAGCTACAAGACCTTTAACATGCACCAATCATATTTGTGTTAATAAAGCAACCTTTAACATGCACCAATATTATTTGTGTTAATAAAGCGCGGTATGTAGACTTTTTTTTTAATGGATAATTCAATAAGGAAATATAAACTAAGGGAAAATAGTCTACTACCACTATTTAGCAAAAAAATTTGTAATCTAATACTGTTTTGAAAATATGTAAGAATCTACCACCTTTTTAAAACTCAAATTTACCATGAAACTCGAGTTCCAAAAACTTGAGCTCTTTGAAAAAATATAATCTGAAAAATTATGAAAATTTTTCCATGGTACTAGAATTCCATAAACTTGAGTACCATGGAAAACTCAATTTTGTCAAATTTGAGTACCCAAAAAATGGTAGATCCCTCCCTATTTTCAAAACAAGAGTAAATTACAACATATTTTGCAAAAAAGTGCTATTAGACTATTTTCGCCTATAAACCAGCCCCCGTCGAGGTTACCAAAAGAGTCCAAGTTAAGAGGAAAATAAACATAGGGTACATCAACAAATGTTAAACAATATATTTTTATTTGGGAAGTGGTTGATTTGTTGGAAGAAAGATTAGTAGACCAAAGGTGCCATAATGTACAAGCAGAATCTTTTCTCTTTTCTTTTTTCTTTTTTTGAGAAACAGCAAAATCTAATTTAATATATATAATATATACGAATTTAGACGCCACATTAATGGTTCATGTCAATTTTAAGCTAATTAAAAAAAATTAAGCCCAATTGTTAATGTAATTAACCAATTGACATATGCATGGATAAATAAGCAAAATAATAATCCCAAACAACAATAAAGCACCCACAAGAACACCGAAGTGTTTAAGGAGATAAAAATCTGAGAACTAGGCTAAAAAAACTCTTCGGCCTCTAGCATCAAATGATTCGCCAAACAAGAATAGTTGAAAAATGTGTCACTTACAAGGGTAAAAGATATCCATAAAAATCTCCACACAGATGAGGTAATTAGTTTTGTCCTATATTATAAACTAGCCGCAAATCCGTGTGTTGCACATCATAATTATTTTTATGGTGGTTTTAATAAAAATAATTTAAACTAATTTAATAAAGAGTAGTGTATTTTATAATCATATTTTTATTTATTATAGGAACAATCATAAATGTAATATCCCATCAAAAAATAAATAAATAAATAAATATAATATAAGAGCAATCATAAATCATAAATATAAATTTTGTTGTACCAAAATGAAAACAATACAATTTTTCTCAGAAATTCAAAAGGCAAGTTAAAGAAAATATTCATTTTTTAATAAAAGTTATTTATCACATTTTGTGAGTCATTAAAAAGAATATGAAATTTGGAAATTATTCTTTTAGTTTTAAACAAACTTTCTCAAACCTTATTTTTTCTACCTATAATTCAAAACACCAAAAAACCTAACTAAAAAAATTAATAAAACTTAACAATGATTAATTGGACCAATTAGGAAAACAATTTGTTGTTGATAATCTATTAAGGTTATTTTCTTTGCGTAAATTGTAATTTCGTTCACCCAAAACATATTATCAAATAAACAATTATTAGCAAAATCTAAGAATTAAATTTCTTTATATGCATTGTTATAAAATAATAATAATAATTAAAATAAAATTGTAAAAGCTAAAATTTTTCACTCATCTGATTATTTTCGTTTGACTAACCTTTGCTTTTCTCTAAATAAATGGCATTATAGAGTACTTCTAATACAACTATTAAGAGTACTTTGTCCACCACAAAGGATTAAAAAAAAAATTAGAAAAGTCTCATAGTTTAACATCTAAATTGAGCACTATAAAAAATCATGCTATTTAATAAAATGAATACCAAATTATAATAAATACCAAATTATCCAAATCTTGCTATGTAATAGAATAATATTATATTTTTATATGCTATATCTAATTCTTTATATGGCAATAGGATAACATTTAACAATAAAAATAAAAACCAACAGCAACAACAACAATTTAAAAAATAAAACTAAATCACATTAACCCAAAGTAGAGTTTTAAAGAATATAAAAAATTATCAACCTAAAGCAGAGATGCAAGAAAAATAAAAAAATCCACCAAAAAATTTTGAGAGAGAGAGAAACAACCTTTTTTGTGAGGGAAAACTATGCATAGAATGGAAGAGATAGTGACAAATTTATAGTAAGAGGGTGTGAATAAGAAGAGACAAAAATAAAGGAAGGTGAAGAAAAAGAGGAAGAATGAAATTAATGTAGAGGGTAGTGAGGAGATGAAAATATAAGGAAGGGAGAAAGATTGGAGAAGTAATGGGGAAATGAAAAAGTAAGGGAGGGAGAAAAGTTGGAGAAAAAAAAAAGATATAGACGTGGACGCTAATGTGGCTCAACTAGAGCATAACAACAATAAATGTTATGCTTCAATTTTTAGATATATATATATATATATAGATTGAAATTTTATCATTATTACATTGGCCCTCTCCAAGTACAATCACAATCAAACTCTAATAAGATCTAAAGAATATATCAAATTTTAAAGATCAAATCTAAGTCAATATGATAATCAAATCTTGTGCAGGTCTTGTTTTAGATGCAGACCTAACCACGACAACCCTAGTGTACCCCACTCAAATAACTAAATTAAAGGAATAAGCTATTGCATATATAGAAAGAACTCAATACAAACCATCCTAAATACAACCAGTTATCAAAGAAATAAGAAGTTTAGATTCTAGAAAGGAATTAAAATTACATACAATGGGTTGTTGTGCTCCAAATTTTGGTCATTTTTTAGGTTTAGGGAATATTTTGGTCATTTTTAGGTTTCAGAGGTATTTTGGTCATTTTTTATATTTAGGGGGTGTTTTGATTATTTTTTAGGTTTTGGAGATATTTCGGTCATTTTTTTTTTTGTTTCGGGGGTATTTTAGTCATTTTTAGGTTTAGGAGAGTATTTCGGTTAGTTTTTAGGTTTAGGATGTATTTTGGTCTTTTTATATGTTTCAGGAGGTATTTTGGTCATTTTCAGGTTTGGGGGATATTTTGGTAATTTTTAGTGGTTTTGGGATATTTTAGAGTTGGTTGATATGTAGAAATGATACTTAAATCATAGGCAAAACTACAACATTGGTCCCTTAAGTTTACCCTGTGTGCGCAATTGGTCCCTCAAGTTTGAAGTGAGCATCCCTCAAGTTTTAAAACTGAGTTGTATTAGTCATTTTATTAACTGTCATTAGTAATGTTACTTATGTGGCTAACGGAATAACGATGTGGCATTTCTTTTAACGATGTGGCATTTCTTTTATTAAAAAATTCCAAAATGCGAAGTTGGATCAGGATGTGAAACTCAGCTTTTATTCTTTCCCATAAACGACATATATGTTTGTGTGAGTGAGTGTTAAGCTAAAGAAAAGCAAAAAGATTGCAAAACAAAGCAATGGCTCTTTGGTATCAACCTCCTCCTCCTTCTACATTGAATCGTATCTCACCCACTCTCAAACTCAACTCATTACTCCGCCGGAAAAATCAGCTGCGATCCTTTCTTCAATTGCGCCGGAATCACCGCAATCGATGTTATGAAAATGCTCGAAATCTGACCGGTGGGACTTTCTCTCTCTCTCTACAAAAAGGCTTGCCTTTAGCCAAGCCCAGAGCCAGTGCCTCCACCATCGGCATTAAAAACCAGAAATCCTTGGAGGCCAATGCAGTTGTCAGCAAGTTTTCTGATATGGTCCAAGCACAGATCAACAATCTCCTTGCCAACTGAGGCAAGTCAACCTGGTAAGAATGCGAAGTTGAGTCTGTATGTTCATTTTGCATTCGCTTGCAAATTTGCAGCCAAATAGGGTTCATGTGAATGATGGTGGCGGTGGGGTTAGAGAGGCGGATTTGAAACTTCTCTTTTTGTGGATAAACGACGGATCAGAGATTTGGTATTGAGGAAATTGTTTTGTTTCAGATGCTGTAATTAAAATGGCACCAAAAAAAAAAACATTGGCAAGTGTAAAATGCTCAATAGAATAATGGCCACGGGCAAAGTTGTTGGCAACGTCTAAATTTTTTTTTATAATTTTTTAATAAAAGAAATGCCACATCATTAAAAAAAAAAAAACAAATTATTGTTCTGTTAGCCACGTAAACAACACTATTAATGCCAGTTAATAAAATGACTAATACAACTCAATTTTAAAACTTAAGAGACCAATTGTGCTCACTTCAAACATGAAGAACCAATTGCGCACATAGGATAAACTTGAGAGACCAATGTTGTAATTTATCCTAAATCATAATTAGATCTAATTGGGTACCCAATTAAAACCCAATAAACATTAATATTAATTGGATTTAATTGGGTTAATACCTATTTAGCCCAATTAATAATTAAGTGGATTTGGGTCTTATTTAAGTGGGTGGGTTTCAGTTGATTTTGCCACCCCTACTATTGGCTTGCTATTAGCTTAGGAGTAGGACTAAGGCCACTGCTATATTGACAAACTTCCCCTTCTAATAATAAGTACTATAACATCAGACACAGCCTCATGATTCTCAAATACCTTAAGTCCGATTGCCAGACAAATTGCTACACTTGTATTTGTTACATACCAGCTGAAGATACCTTGAAGGGGATATTAGTATATTACTACACTAGTTAGAGCAATTTCCAGCCATGGCAGCCAAAAAATGTGTTCCAAGGTGCAACAATTATGTGGTACCATAGGTTGATCCAAACAAGAATGTTGAGCTTCTCTGCACCCAAAAAAAAAATCATATGCTTTAGACTTTGCAGCATATCAGTAGCATATATCAGGTTTCCTTCATAGTTTGCCTAATTCCCATGTATCCCCTGTGGCCCATAGAGTAATAGCAAATAGGACAGTGAATTGTTGCCAGTGGTCTCGATTCTTAATCTCCTTTTCCAGCCAACTAGTTACCCATGATAGGATTGAATTTGGCTGTTTTCTCAGTGGTCTTGGCTGCTCTTCATAGTTGCAATGTTATTTAATTGCCTGGTGGAAACATTTCTGCTTGAATTGAAAATCCATTCTAAGTATAGTACAAGGAATTTGATCGTATGACACAATGACTTACCAATAAACATCAACATAAGTTGCTTTGGAATCTTGTATTCCATAATGGTAAATTTCCCCACTTTCATCTAGAAATAATTATAGTAAGCATCTTACTTCTCCATTTATCAGAGAAAGAAACAGGAATTTTCAAAGTTACAACACCCATAACAAGTCTTTGAGTGGTTTCCAGATCCTCTTTGATGTCACTCATCTTAAGCATTGTCCTGCAAGTTGTTCAAACCTAACTACCTGTTATCTATTCTATACCCCCGTTCTCTATGGTGAGCTAGTTACCTACCAATGGAAAAAACAAATTTGGAAACCTGCTAAGCAATGTAACATACCATAAAGGCCATGGAGAATTCATATTAAGACCAAATATTAACGGTTAAAACTCAGGAATAACCATTCATAATGCTAGTTGGCCAAGAGCTTTGTAGCTCAATTGATATCTCCTTGTGTTTCCATTGGAAATATGTAGGGTGATCCCTTCTTCAACTATTGAATTATAAAAAATTTCATAATTTTAATTGCTGCTGAAGTATTCTTATTGACCATTTTCCTCCATGATAGTTAGAGACCCATTGAGGGAGATTCATTTTTAAGTACACTCCTCTAACTAGAAACTTACTAAAAAATCATGGTTTCTTATAACTACGACAGACATGAATCATTTCAAATCACGGGAATAGAGAAGTTTCAAGTTTTACCAAATGACTATTTAAATTTGGAGGTCCTTTTAATTTCAAGTTTTTTAATAAGTAAATTTAAGTTTAGAGATCCCTTTGGACGTAAAGACAGTCTAGTCTCATAACTTAAATTTATCCATTTCATTTCATGTACATTGAGAAATCCTGAAAATTTTTATAGGTAAAATCTTCTAATATTTACCAATGATTTTTCTTTTCTAGCATTAAAAATAAAAACATCCACAGATATACATAGATGAAATTTATTCTTGGCATCTGTATTATTCTAAACAATATACAACCACATTAATAATAATAATAATAATATGACAAGGAAGATAACAGTAACAAAGACTTATAACTGATTAATCAAGCACCACTTATAAACTTATGATTCAGCTCCACACATGCACACAACGAACTTCAAATCTACGTACTCAATGAACTTCTACAGCCATTATTATGCATATCCTGCAAACAAAGAAAGCAAAGGAGGTAATATTAGATGATGGAATTTTATTTTAATAAATAAAATAAGTAGAGTTCAGCACCCGCTCCTCCAAAAAAAAAAAAACTACGCTGTTAATCAGCTCACAATTAACATATGCAGAGTATATTAAGTCTTAATTCTGGCAACATGATGGTCATAAATATACTTGAAATTTGAATATAATGCATATGTCTAATACTTTCTTCTGCAAATCTAAGGCTCTTCTTATAGAAATAATAAATGTGTAGCACCCGCTCCTCCAAAAAAAAAAAAAACTATGCTGTTAATCAGCTAACAATTAACATATGCAGAGTATATTAAGTCTTAATTCTGGCAACATGATGGTCATAAATATACTTGAAATTTGAATATAATGCATATGTCTAATACTTTCTTCTGCAAATCTAAGGCTCTTCTTATAGAAATAATAAATGTGTGTGTATGAGAGAAAGCAAGAGAGAAAATTCAGATATGAAATAATAAGGTCATGGCTTATTAATTGAAACCTTGTGAAGTGAAAAGAGTAGATAATGAAAAGAATCAAACTTTTGGCTGAATAAAAACAAAGAAGATTAAAGATAAACCAGTTAACTGATATGATTCAACAGTCTAGTCCACCATGGTCTGAAAGTCAAAACACAATAACATTTCAACAAACATCTACCCAATATAAAAATCATACCAGGGACCATATAGATTATTATGGAGGAAATTTTTTGTTCTTTTTCCACACCAATGGAATTAACAGTGACTTTAGTCTGTTCTAAATGAAATATAAATCTTCAAACCTTGGTGCTCATGAAGATTCCAAGAGTTTCTGGATGTCTTTCTGCAAGAAAAATTTGAAACAACAATCAGCTGCAATTACAGTTCTTGGCAGAAATAGAAATCACAGAAAGGAATACATTGTTCTAACCTCTACTTTAAGAGGGGATGTAGTTGGTGCATATCGCTCCACAACCTTTCCTTCTTTGTTTAATAGAAACTTTGTGAAGTTCCATTTTATGGCATCTCCAAATATCCCTCCTTTCTGTGATTTAAGGAACTTGTAAATGGGTGCTGCATTCTTCCCATTCACCTCAACCTATAACAGTTAACAGTTACATGAGACATTTAACACAAATTCATGTGCATTTCTCAAATCCAAGGAAAAAAAACCCCTTCCTTTTGGCAGAATACATGCCACAACAAATATATGAATTATAGGATTATTATCAAAACCAAATCAGTTACATCCTGGCTAATGAAATCTCAAAAGTAGATCCCAACCCCAGCAAGGCATGCTTGCTAGATTTATATCTTACGCAGAAGATCAGCTTTTGTGTTATTACATACTAATGCATATCCTAATTCCATTTTGATCAGCTTTTTTATTAATTAATTTGCACAATAGAACTGCATATATGGATTGCTTAAAAACATCATCCATTTTTTACTCTTTCATTTGTGAGGAATTACCTTATCAAAGATTGGGAATTCAGCTTTGAACATTGTGCATGCAACTTCCTGAATCGCTTCATTGTTTCCTGGTTCTTGTCCTAAAAATTGGTTGCAAGGAAATGCCAAGATCTCAAACCCTGCCAAAAAAAATTACATAGATAATCAATACCACAGAGATGATAATGAAAAAAAAACATGTATTAATAAATATTGTACATTGCTATGTAAGAATGAAAGACAGACCTTGGTTTTTGTACTTTTCATACAGAACATTCAATTCCTTGTAATTTGTTTGTGTCAAACCACTGCAACAATAACGGCAATTTTATGAATGGAAAACAGTAAGATATACAACAATAAAGGTAACAAATGCGATGGCTTACAACCTTAAAGTAAATCAAAGATCCAAATCAAATAAGCTCAAAATTTTTATTTAATACTAAGGATCATCCACATGATCTAAATAGTTTAAGTAAAAGACAGATTAGAGTTACCTCACATAGCTTCCCTTGATGAAATAACCCCTGAACTTAGATGCAATATTCTTTAACACACCACACACAAAACAAAACTTGAATGCTACTTTGATTTCAAACTACCCTATTTAAGGAAGTCGTGGCTACCAATTGCTCTCAAATTTTAATATTCCATCTAACAAGATAGAAACTTTTTAATTTCCATTCCTTTTCTGCTGTTCATAACATCTCAGTAACGAATCATTAAATTGAGTAAAATACTTTTCTTTTCTTTTCTTTTTTTGAATAGCCAAATGTCATATTTATTACCCCTGTAATTAAGTGAAGACCAGGTCGATGAAGAGGATAACTTAGGAGTGTTTTGAATCATTAGTACATTTTTGTTTAGCCTTGACTCCTGATATCCTTCATATACTGTTGTTAATTGATTGTGTTGGATAAGGGATTCGATAGGGTCCAAGTACGAATCCAACCATATGCATATGTTTCCCTATAAATATTATATAACCAATAATCTCCTATTATGGGTGGAGGGTGGTAGCATTGCCAATTTTATTGAACAACTTTTTATCCCTTCTATTATCTATATCTCTTCTGCAAGTGATTTTTAAGAGAAGGGAACTACTATTTCCACACAAGGAATAACTTTTTCCACACCATCCTTTCTCACATGGTGGATCCTACCATTAAGTCCCACCACGTGAGATGTGGTGAAGAAACAACCATTTACATTATGGAAATAGTGCAACCTCAAAGAATGACATTGTCAATAATCTCTTTCAAGAGCAGAGAAGATTCTTCCACATGTTTTGCAGATGTTGATGGGTCCCATAAATCAATCGTACATGAAATAAGGGTGGAGAATCTAGTAAGCTTTAAAGTAATTGTCACCTTTCTCAGTCTCAAAAATGTCAATATTACCTTGAAAATTTCAAGCATCAAAAGGGTAAAAGATATGCAGAAAAACCTCCACACACACGGATGAGGAAATTAGCTTTGTCCTATAATTTTAATCGGAAATTTATCTATATTACATCAAACCTTACCCGGTGCAATCTCAATCAAACTCTAATAATAACATAAGAATATATCCAAATTTTAAATAACACATGTCTAAGTCAGTATGATAATCAAATCTTAGGCAGGTCTTGTTTTAATTGCAGATCTAAAACATGGCAAGCCTAGTTGTGTGCCCCATTGAATTAAGAGGAATAAGCTATTGCATAGAAAGAATTCAATACAGACCATTATAAATACAACCAGCTATCAAAGAAATAAGAAAAACCGAAAATTTTTCATAATTGAACTCCATGAGGTGATTACAAATTTATGAACTTTTTTATTATTATTGGTAATCACAGTCTTAATCCCATGATTACACCCTTCACCTTGCTTTTACGAGAGAAGGCACCAATGAACTCATTGGCACAAATTCATGAGGACAAGAAAAATGATTCAATGCTCCATGGCCAAAGATTGAGCAAAACAAAAATATGAGTGTTTATTACCAAACTGGTATTTTAAAACTTTATTAATTCATAAAATATCAAATTGTACCACTGTTAATCACCAAACCATCGGTCCTAACTCCTATTTTCCAGTCAGAGAGACCACTGAAATTGGATCATCTCTCTCTCTCTCTCTCTCTCTCTCTCTATCACACACACACACACACACACACAAAAACATGAACTAGGAAATTTATCATGCCTAAGGAATCAAAAGGAAAAGAGATTAGATTAGAATACCATTTTGAAGCAACGTTGACAATCAGGAGCACCTTCCCATTGTATTCACTCAGGCTTACATCATTTCCACGGATATCCTGACATCAAATTCTATTAATAACAAAGAAAAAGAAAAAGAAGAAAAAGGCCAATTCCAAACAACTCTTTCTTGAGAACAATTAAACAGCACCCAAATCTATAATTTTCTATCTAAGCTTATAAACCATGGATAAAAATAATAGGTATATCCATCTAAACAAAAAAGACAGCTTATATACCACATCACAGTTGACCACTTCAAAAGTAAAGCACAAATCCCAGTTCTCCAATAGGACCAAAAAGGAAACATACATGACCCACCAAACACTAATACACAGTCCAATTAAAGTGTTTGGTGTTTTCACTTTTTGGTACCCGAAACACCATAAAGCATCAAATTTTAACTGTTCTTTCTCTGTGAATCAGTTTTCTCAGCCACCAAACACAGAGCATAAAAGAGAAATGAAAGAAATAAACAAGAAAAGAAGAAAAACCCAGTACCTTGACAGTAAAATCATATATGGATTTGGAAGTGTTTTCAGCCATGCTGGGAGAAAGAAGAGAAGATGGGTTTGTGTACAGGTACAACCCGAAGAAGAAACTTATAAGAAGGAAGATAAAAGAGACGAAGTTGGTAAATTTCAATAATTGCATGCTGGTCCGATGTCAAGGCAATCCGTACAATTATTATGTATCAATGTCATTAAAAACTTCCTAAGAAATTGATAATAAGGGATACTGAAGCAATGTTGACATTTTTGTGGTGTTATTATTGACAAGTGAGGCTGGTGGGTGGAGTTAAAAGTTAGGAAGGACCAACTTGAAAAAAATAAATTAACATAAAATAAATTAAATTTATAAAATAAAATAAAAACTAGTGAGTTTGGTTTTTTTTTTTTTTTAAGCAAAGTGAGTTTGGTACTTTGGTAGTTAAAAATACTCTTAATTTATGGTCATTGCTACCGTGGTCAACCAGGAAATAGGCAAGGAATAGGGATGACAAACTTAGAAATAGGATTTGACCCAAAAAAAAAAACTTAGGAATAGGCAAGGAATAGGGATGACAAACTTACAAACTGAAAATTATTATTATTATTAAAAAAAAAAAACAGATTTTAATTAGTTTCATAGAAAATAAAGGTTGAGAATGTTAAAGCTTGTATTAGGATATTAGGTTCAAATTATACTTTGTTGCCTTAATTAACAAATACAAGAATGGATATTACTAAAAAAATATATACTATATATAAGAAGATTTTCTTTTTTGAATTGGCCTTTTATGTAGTTCAAAAATACACTTATTAGTGAAGAGTAACTTCTTTTAGAAATAGAATCATAAATGTCATATAACAAATTTCATTTTGAATTTTAAAAGAGAACTCCTAAAATTTATGATTTTTTTGCACTTCAAGTTCATCTTTTTATTTCTTAAAATTTAGTTTTTTTATTTATTATTTCTGAAAAATTATTAGGTACTCCTGGAGTACTATAAATGCATACTCCCTCCTCTCACATGAATGATGGGTCCCACCATGAATTTAATTAGTAGAACCTACCATTTATGTGAAAGAAGAGAGTGTGCATTTATGTTACTCCTCGAATACACAATAATTTCTCATTCTTTTTTCATCCCAATAAAAGTAAAACATCCCCAATTTAATAAATAAAAATAAAAATAAATAAGAAAATTCCTAAAATTTAGCGTTCTTTCTCCTCACGTTCATTTTACTTTTCCTTATCTCTAATGTTTATCCTTTTTACCTGTTTGAAAAATAAAAATATATATTTCCAAAATATAATAGATGCAAATTATTAACTTTTATCTAAAAAATAGAAGAGCCTTTGAGCACACGAGAGACTAGTGTGTGTGTGTGTGTGTAGAGAGAGAGAGAGAGAGAGAGAGAGAGAGAGAGATTAAATTCGATAAAGACCAAGGAAGTTAATTTCGTACCGTACCGGCCAGTAAACCGGTACAAATACTCCTTTGTTTTGTACCGGAAAAAATACCGGTCATACCGGCTGCGTACCGGCGAATATCAGTCATTCCGAGCGGAAAGTAAAAACCGGCCGGTAAAAAAAGCTTCTTAAAAAAAAAAAAAAAATACAGAAAACAAAACATAAAAGTACCAAATGGCTCATGTCGCCTTCAGGCTCA
The DNA here is from genome assembly GCF_002906115.3 of Quercus suber. NCBI lineage: Eukaryota > Viridiplantae > Streptophyta > Magnoliopsida > Fagales > Fagaceae > Quercus > Quercus suber. The sequence continues at coordinate 422,292 of NW_027069514.1, read as the reverse complement.
GCACCACTTTGTTGGTCGCCATTAACATTTTGCTGATTTTCCCTTCGTCTTCCTCCTTCAGCTTCGTCCGTTCACTTCCCTTCTTTTTTTTTTCTTTTTCTTTTTTCTCTTCTTCTTATCTGCTTTTTAGACTACAGCGCTGCACCCACCCCTTGGTCCTTTTGTTTTGTGTGGTTCTTGGAGTCTTATCTTGTGTATACTGACACAACACGTGTAAACATTGATATTTGAGTTGATGAGTATCAGGCACTGCTGGTAGCAAATCAAAGCACCTACTAGCTAAAATTTTAAGTTGTATTTTATTGGTTTATTTCTTGTCTACGGGCTCAGGCCTACTAGCTAGAATTTTGAGTTTGTATTTTATTGGTTTATGTCTTGTCCATGGCTCATAGCTAATCAGTTTAGTACAGCCCATGGACTGTATTATACTTATATTACATTTCCTTTAATAAAATAATTCTACCTTTTCGATGTCAAAAAAACAGTTTGAAATTTCAATGACATCTTTTATTTCAAATTTTCATCTATTGTCATTCAGTAGTTTTATATTTTTATTAATTAATAGGCTGATATGTGAGCTAGATATAAACAATAAGTGAAATATTATATGCTTATAAATTTAAATTTAAGTGCTCATAATAATTAAATTATTATTATGTGAACTTTAACTACTAAACATATAAATATAAATATATGCTCTATAATAGAGATTTTGTATGTGTGTATATATTAAATATATAAAATAGCGGTAAACCCAAAACGGTACACCGGTATTGACTGGTATCCGAAATATATCATACCGGTAGCCAAACCGGTACAGCCTCCGGTACAGTACTGACTTCCTTGATAAAGACATGCCACATCAAACTTTTATTTAAACTCATTGTAAAATCAATATATCCTAATACACCTAATAACATCTCAACCAAAAAAAAAAAAAAAAACCTATTTCATGTTTCCCTAAAATCTCAATCCCTCTTCATTGTGAAAACAGAGATCTAATGAACCCTATTTATTTCCCTCCATTTATTTGTTATTATCATCATTAGTAGCAACATTATTCTTACTTTCATTATTTCATATAGCATATTTTACTATGTCCTCAAAAGGGCCGTCAATTTGGCCCGAGGATTGAGATTATGAGGTGTGTAGATGCAAAATAATATAGAATTAGCAATTACAAGAGAAAAAACATTTAGTTTTTGGTTGTTCTAATATATTGAAAGTTAGAGATGTATTTTTACATTGTTATCCTCAAGTTTTGCTCATACTTAATCGTAGAATGTAGGGGTATATACATTCATACATACATATATATATATATATATATTATGAGCAATAATTATCATCTTCTTATCACATATATACGCTCCATTTGTTTCAATGTAAAATATTTTACATGTACAAAAGTTTACTGTAAAATATTTTACAAAAAACATTTTCAAGTATTTGGAAGGACAAAACACCTTAAAATGCTAACAATCACTAGCCACCCCCAAATGAGTGAAAACCACCACCAACCACCACCAAATGAGCATAAACCACTAAACCACCCCAAAAACCAAATCTAGAAGAGAGAAAAAAGACAACCACCACCATCACAACATCCTACCACCACCTAAAAATCTAACCATTAAACCATAAATCTAACCATAAAACACCAGCAATCCACAATATATGAGCATTAAACTGCAAATCTAACCAAATCACTCCAACAACCACCCAAAAGAAAGCCACCAACACTCACAAACCCATATTGGAAAACCCAAAAACCCACCAAGCCAATAACTCAGATCAAAACTAGAGATTCTCTGGTGGCAATGAGCTCAAAAAAGGGTGAGATGAGAGGAGCCCACTGCCTATAGTGGTTGTGGCAAGTGGCAACGTTTGGGGTTTTGAGATGCTCGGCCATGGTGGTAAAGGAAGCCACCACCATGTGGTGATGACAAGAGGTCGAGCGGCGATGCAAGGTTAGCCATGGTGGTCTTTTCGATGAGAAGTTGGGGAATGGGAAGGTACCATGGCTAATGAGGAGTTAGGGAGGGGGAGAAGCAGTTAAGCGTGAGTGATGAGGAGTTGGTGATGGGCAGCACCAGCGAAGCCTAAAGCTAGCTGGTGGTGCCAATTAGAGCTTACTAGTATGTAGCCCCGTGCTACCGCACGGGAATGAATATATTATTAATCATGAGTTTATTCATGTTTAAAAGTTTCAATTAAGTCTAAATTCATATTATTAACCAGAAAATTTCATTAACAAAACTTAGCAGTATATATTGTATATATTGTATTTTGGTATTACCGCACAGGAATGGTTAATTATAGTGATACTATTGGTCAATTTCTTTTTTGTCTTTTTGGGTTTATCACAAGGAGGATAGAATTAGATAAAACAATAAAAATATATATTGCATTTTATTATTTAAGTGATGCTATTGGACATTTTTAAAGCAAACTAAATGTAAAACTTAAAGCAATGGGAAAAATTATTTTCCCTAAGTTAATTTTTTCAATCCTCATAAATATTTAGATTCATGATTTTTTTTTTTTTAAATTTGTACTTTCATCAAGCCACTAAACCGCATGATGAAAAAGAAACAGGAATAATAATGAAGTCTATATTGTCATCAATCAAATACAATTAGTTCATATTAATCTTCTCCAAAAATTGCTAAATCCATCAACTCCTTTGGCTTTGGAACTGAACAATGTAGTTAGTGAACCATCCAAAACCCCATGAACCCTGGCTACCCTTCCCTTTTTCTTGCCAACAAACTCAAAGCAGAGTCTCTAGCAAATGCAAAACTCAAATCTCTAGCTATATCTTATGCCCTTCCTGTTGGAACCCCATCTATCGTCTGAAAATCAATGTTACCATCAGTAGGAGTACAAAGGGAGTAATCATAAACATATTCAAAGGGATTTTGAAGTGAAACTTCAATTAAAATATGCTAAACTGATTACCATAATATAATAACATGATATAGAGATTCTATATTAATTTGAAGAAGGCAATAAGACTTATAGCAAAACAACGAATTTTCTATCACTAAGACCTTTTCCCATCTTTATTGCAACAGCTGCTGCTACATTAGATGAAATCCCTACCTAAAATAAACATGCTCTTACATTCAACACAGAAAAAAAAAATGATAATATTAGATATTACACGACCTAAGGCATTACCTAGTGGCTATGTTGTCAAATTGTGCCTAGGTTGTTTCACACTTTAGTGCAATTGCAACAACCTATTAAGGATTATTCCAAAAAAAAAAAATCAGGAATTAAATGCTCAAACAACAAAAATTAGACAATGGAATAAGAGGAAATTGTGATTTTCATAACTATTTTATCTAATTAGTTAATTAAGTGGATGCAAAGAGAAAATGATTGTACCCAAGATCCAAGTTGTTTTCTTGCTTGTGTGCAAATCACACTGTCATCCAACACTTGAAGTGATTGAACATGAGTTTAGTTATTCACATTATTTTTATTTAAGATTAGGCACTTAACAGAGCTATTTGTAAGGAAAAAAAAGTACATACATACATATACATATATACATATATATATACAATACGTACATACATATATATATATATATATATATATATGTATATGTATAATATCATGCCGAAGTAGATTCAAGTATGTGGCCTTTTAAATGCATGAAAAAACAAATAGACAAACATTTAATTTTATTATCTAGATAACATAAAAGAAAGACTAAGACTGAATCATACGTTTATCACTTTCGACTATGAACACCACTGTTGTAGATAATGTTTTATGAAGGTATCCTCTTATTATATCTACAGTTACCAGATACTATCAAAAGTGTTGTTAATCATCCACTATCACTTAAATGTATAAGAAAAACAATGCCTAAATAAGGGAGGAAAAAGAGAGACAAACACAAATGGTACTTTCAACACAAAGGTGAACCTGCAGAGATTCTATCAAGACAAAAACACTCACCTATGCACTGATATTGGCTCCATGGAAGGTCTCATAAAATCTTTCTAGGTTGTCTTTTCCTGGCTGATTCAAAAACATGGAAAATGGTATCTTCCACAATACATGAACAATTATAAATTACAAAGGATACAACAGGAATTTGCATTTCACAAATCTGTAACAAATAACAAACTAAACCAAAGATCAAAACCAAAATGCATTTAGCATGACTTTGAAAGAGAGTGGAAAAGATAAGGCTACTAAAGACGTAAACCAGACAGGAGAAGAAAAGTAACTCAACCCTTTAATTATTTTTTTTTTTATGAGAGGCTGACAGAACATTTAAGCTAGAAAATATGTTACCTAAGTAAATTTTAGAATTATACAGAAGCATTCAAAATTCATGGTAGGAGTAAAAAGGGAAGTTCGCACCACACATGAGGAGGAGAGAGCTTCCATAGCAGAACCTAGGAGACTTATAACTAATACTTGAGTCCCAATACCCAAGGATACAACATTGCACATTTCTAAAGATAAACTATAGAAAAGGCCAATTAAAGAAGACCTTAAAGTTAAACTCGTTCATCAGTAGTGCTGCTCCTGCACCATTTTTGAAATCATAATATTGTGTCTAGTAGAATATTAATCAAACGACTAAATTCACAATGTCCTAATAACTTAAGTTTTTGGGATAATCAATAATTCATCATGGTCTTAAGTTCGAACCCTGTCTCCACTCTACCACTCATTTAAAAATTTTTAAAAATCTCGTGTTGGACCCCAATTATCAAGAGAGAATATGGTTCACATGTAAGAGAGAGTGTGAAAATAATGGTCAAGTAATTAAATTTCCCATTTCCTAACCGTTTAAACTTTTGTGACAATTGGTAATTTATCAATTTCAAAGTAAAGAATTGTAAAAAAAAAAAAAAAAAAAGAATAGTTCTCCGGAGATGTAGTACCTCTATTGTACCCAAACCAATCTTCCCAAAAGGTCTAACCTCTATACTCTTGTTTCTATTTTGAAGTAAGAGAAAACAAGTTATCTGTACAAATCTCCATATGAGGCAAACATAAAAGTTAACTATTATGAAAGAAACAATCAACTAAGTAGCTCAATGGAATAGCTATTAATATTAATAGTTTATTACATCACAAACACAATTAACTTAGACCAAAAACAAACACAGAAACTGCAATTACACATTATATAGGAACCAAAATTCACATAAACTGAAAGGTATAATTGAGTTATGCTTTCAAAATATGAACTTTGCAAAATTAGGGCTTCTCAAAGATTGAACTTACAAAATGGAGATAGGCTTGACAACACCATATAAGGACTCAATAATTCCAGCCGATCCTCCACGAATCTTCAAACAAACAAAAGCATTTCAGTTGACATTTTACTATGACAGAGAAATGAAAAGAGAAATAGCTCTATTTGGTTACTGAGAAATAAGGAAAAAAAAATATGAATCTCGTTTAAAAACAATATTTTCTATCATTTTTTCTGGGAAACCAAATGGAGGACTGATTCAAACCCACCTGCAAATTGACGAATCCATTGACAGTGAGACGAACACCATAGTGAGAAATGGAAGAAAAAGATTTTACTATGATTATTCCCTCCAGAGGTTCCTAAAATTCCAATACTCATCTTTTTAGAGAATAGAGAGAGAGACAGACAGAAATAGTAGGTATCTGTGTATATAGAGAATGAGAGAGAGAGATGAGTTACCGAAGGGTGATAGATACGACTTGCACGGGAAATTTTGAGCTCTATTGACATTCAAATACCTAAATTAATAAAAATCAACCCAAAATAACAAAACCTAAATCATATTTGATACCAATTTTTATTGTTTAAAGATACTTGTGGACGATAGAGATGATGGGGGAGGATATTATATAAAGAAGAAGGACTCCTAAAAGAAGAGAGAGGTCGATTTGTAACCCTAAGAACTGTAACCTGTATTCAATTTATCAGAAGTCTCTTCGGATTCAAACTCACTTAGTCTTTGCATATACTTTTATGCTGGTTTATACTTGCATGCCATAATCAATTGTGATTAGCTCCATAATTAATCTAGCTCTATCACTCACACTCTACAAATTTTATTGTTTTTTAGTTTGGGCCACAAATCCTGACCCTACAATTATTATATATAAATTTTTTTTTTTTTCAGGTCAAGGTGTTCTTGAGAACACCCTGGATTGAACGTGGGGCCGCCACTATCCCTACATCAGGAGAGAACATGTTACAAACAGAACCATCCTTTGGCAATCATGGGTTGCCAACCTCCTGTCACTTTTACTGTTTGTGCCAATTGAGACATAGCAAACATTTTGTTTGCATTTGTAAATCTTTTTTTTTTCATTGTAATTGATTTTTTATTTTTTGGTTTCAGAAGTTGAAAACTAATGAGTCAGTAAATATAAAGCATTTTGCATTTCTGGTTATTCACTGTTTAATGTTTTTATTTTCTTTCGATTTTCATTGTTCATTTATATACTAGTAGAGGTAGTCTCTAAATTTGGCAGTGTCCTTAGCCCTTAAGCAGGGTATCTGGGAGATGAAGCCTAAAGATATAGTAATCTACTTCAATTGTAGCCTTGTTTAACTTGTGTTCTGTTTCAATTTCAATCGTAGTAATCCTGTTTCTATCTGTAGTTTACTATGGTATCAAAGATATTAGTAATAGAAAATAAATTGGAGTAACAAAAAATTGAATATAAGTGCTCAGAAAGAGATGGGGTTCTCCCCTATCACTGCGCAAGCTAATACAAGGAACAAGTCAAAAGTTTTTCGGTTATGTTGTTTTAGTCCTTTTCATTTTGAGTGAACCACGTATTTAAAATTCTTAGATTTGAATAAATGAGCGTGTAGTAGTAGTGCTGGTATTAATAGATTTGAACAAATAGAGAGAGTTGCTCTTGCAATTTCAGAAGGGTAAAACTTAAGTGGAGTTCCTCAAGTGCACTATAATATATTCCCAATTAAATTCAAACACATGGCTGCATACCCAAAAAAATACAAACTATATTATGTTTTTCAAGCACAATCAAATTTATTGCAGTATGAATTTAATTGGAGAACTTAATTTACTAAAGAACTGTACTAAGTTTTACCCATTTTAGAAATGCAGAGAAACACAGTCTGATGCCATCACAAGTAACCCTCTTTTAGGCTCTGTTCTGCAACCACTTTAGTCTGAAACTATTCTTCCCAACAATATGACATTATCCACACACCAGAAAGCCAAAGAAATAGTGTTTACAGTATTGATATTTCAAGTTCCATGACTTATTAGGGACGCATTAGGATAGAGGGATGCACGCCTGGTGTGGCCCAAGATATAATTACATAATTTAACATAAATGTACACCTGTCCTAAGCAATCTGTCAAACACTTTATTCAACTTTACTGTCTTAATCAGCCCAAAACTTTGTGATATAATGTTAGCACAGACAAAAACAAGAATTTACATTAATATAATTATGCACAGAGAAGGGCTAATACATCTCGCCTTTGTTTGATATGATCATTCGGTACCAATACAAACCACAACTACAAAGTGGAAGGGCCACTAGAGAAGCTAGAAGTAGTCTATACTCTATAGTAGAGAATAAGAGAAATCAGTCAAACCAAAGTGTCATGACAACAGAAAATTACTCTTATCAATGGAATCTTAAGTAGGGGACTTAGCTCACCCGCCTACCAATCAAAGAGGCTGAGAGTAAACATAAACTCAACCTATAATCTCTTCAAGCTTTGTCCTCCAGTGGGAGGAGAAAAGAAGAGGACTTGTTGTAGAAGCTTCGCTTCTAGTATGTAAAATTCAAGACTCTCTCTAAATAGAAACTGATTTTCATTGATTAGAAAAGATTACAATCCAGCTAACTGATCTAATTCACTATCTCTATCCTTTTATATACAATCGTGTACAAAGAAAGCAAAAATAACTAACTCCCTGTTTTGGAGGGAAAGTTTGTTACAACTAAAGCTACCTAATCATTACACGTGTACATCAACTAGTAACTTCCAGACCATGCGGCATCATCCCTTGAATTGAATGAATAATCTGATCATGATAAGGTATTGATTCAATCAAGTCTTCTAATTCTTCATTGCCCATGATTGCATCTCTGGTCTTCCACTGATACTGTGATGCACTGTGGCCTGCATTCACTTGCATCTTTTCCTGATCCTGTGGTGCATGCTGGGCTGCACCCTGCTGCTGTGATGCACGCTGGGCTGCACTGACCTGAAGCTTCCCCTGATCCTGGGTGCTAGTTCCAAGCTTGCTGCTGGAGAAAGCATACTTTCCTGCTTGGAAGCTTGCTGCTGGAGAAAGCATACTTTGCTTAGAATTGTTTTCAACATAGGACAAAGACAAGACTTTTCTTTTCCCGGTAGTGCCATCCTCCCAAGTGGCTGTACAGGCTATGAAACACAAAAATAACAATGTAGCATTGACAAAATCTAAATTGTCAAAATAGTGATTATTGTTAATTACTTTAACCATGGTTCATTTTTGTGGTGAAGACAATGACCACAGTAAATTAGGTAATGAATTTGGTAGTTGGCCCATGTAATCTCCAATTGTTTATGGAGTAAATCCAAAAGGTCAACACTATAATTTTTGAAGATCGCACCAATATACAAAAGAGCATGCTAGTGAAAAAAATTGAATTGAAAATACCCTTTCTAGGTTGAATTTGACGAAGAAAATTGATTAACTGTCAGTCAACATCCTTTTAAAGCAAACTCCACAAATTAGCTATTTTCATCTTCTTTCATAAAGCATGGCACCTCACCAAAAAATAAATAAATAAATAACAAGGCCTACATGTTACCTTGGTTCTTTAAGGGTGGCTTAAATTTGGAAAATTCAGATATATCTACATGGATGCAATGAACAAGCACACAGGTACTCAAATACCCTTCTTGCTGATGGTTTATTCAGAACTTCTGATTTCTGTCTCATCAGGTTTGCAGTCATTGTCAATCTTCTGTAGCAATTCACGAGCCATCTTCAATTTTCCACTCTTTTTAAATGCATGTTCAAAAGCATCCTTGACATAGACTGGGGGATAAAAACCCTTTTCAAGTAATGATTTTAGCTTCTCATAAGCAGCCCCTAGTTCACCTGCTTTACAGAGCTTCTGCAAGATCTGAGAGTCCAATTTCCGCTCCAATTTGAATAACAAATCCAACTTTGCATTATCCCTCAAAAGTTTATCCACTAAACTATACGTGTGAAAATGTGGAGATAAGCCCAGTCCTAACATCTCAATCAATAAGCCATAAGCATCTTCCCAATTCCTAGCTTCACCATAAGCAAGGATCAATGCCGAATAGGTAAAATTATCTGGAAGGCATCTCTTCTTATTCATAATCTCAAAAACCCTTTTAGCATCATCTAAATTCCCTAATTTGCATAGCATTGAAATAACAGAATTGTAAATAACCAACTTTGGCTTCATGCCCTGGGAGAGCATCCTCCCAAACAAATGGCTGGCTTCCTCTACCAATCGGTGTTCACACAATGCCTGTATGACAATAGAGTAACCTTCTTCCACACAACTCAGCTTCCTTCCCTCAACAAGTTTCAACAACTTAACAGCTTCTTCCATTTTACCCAATCGACAAAGCTCTGAAATCAGCTGCTTTATAACAAATGTACTAGGTAATAAACCCATCTCATGAACTGCCCAAAACACTGCAACTGCAGGCTGTACGGCACCACTGTTAGCACCCACATTTGGAACTAAAATTGTAAAGGGTCTATGAGCATCTTTCACTCTAACTTTCTCAACAGCTCCCTCTTTTGCACTCAATGAACACAACTCCCCAATAAGAAAGTTCACCGCAGATCGAGTAGGAACTAAACCAGCCCTACCCATTTCACCAAAAACATCAAGTGCAGTCTCAAACCTACCAAATTTACATAAACCAACAAGAATATTACTATACGAATATGTATCCGGCAATTCGATTCTCCTAAAAATCATTAGTGCAAAATCAATTAGTTCCTCAGATCTTTCCTTCTTGCAAAGCACATAGAGCATATTATTGTACACAAGATTATCGGGTTTACACCTAAATTGTGATTCCATTTCCTGAAACAAGCAAAGGGCTTCTCTAACTCTCCCTTGCCTACCCAAAAACCTAATACAAATCGAAAATGTTCGACACGAAACTCGACCTTTATGTAAGAACACAGTTACCAAAAGACACTTGATATCATCAAATAGCTTCCTCCTACCTAAGAAATCAGCCATGTACTCAACAACACAGTCATCAAACTGAAAACCCATTTGCATTCCAGCCCAAGCAAAGAATTCCAAGGTCTTAATCCTACCCAACTGCCTATAGTTCATCAGAATTTGAAGCACAAGATTAGAGTTCAATTTTTCTTCAAAACCCTTTAACAAATCATCAATATTTGTTGTGGTTTGATGGGGTTGGCTTGAAATTAGTAAAGAACAGATTGAGTTGACATCAGAAGAACTTACAGTGCGTGAGGTTGTTGTTGGTGGTGGTGGTGGCACAATGAGTGAAGCAGGTCTTGTGGGAGTGGAGAAATTAGGTTTGGGAACTGAAGAAAATGGAGAGGAATTGAGAAAGGGTTTGAGGGTTTTGAAGAGGTTTGAAGAAAGAGTGAGAGCTCCATGTTTAGTTCTAAAGATCATTCCTTGAATTTGGTTGAACTTGTGATAACGTCCTATCAATGCTTCATTATTCTGAATTCAACTCTCTTCAAGGGGTTTATCAAAAAATAAATAAAACCTCCCTTCGAAAGAGTTTTTTTTTTTTAATGGATATCGCTCCCAAAAAAAAAATCAACATGTGTCCAAATTGTCCTTTTTTTATTAAAATAAAATATTTACCAAATTATTACTGTATTAATTTCTTTTTGTTTTCTCTTTTTGGTACTGAAGTAAAGAAAGAAAAAAAAAATTGGCACTACCTATTACAAAAATTATTCGATAAAATGTGTGTGTTTTTTTAACAATAAAATTACAAGTAGAATATTTTCACAATAAAACTTAGATGAAATGTGTGTTTAAAAAAAAATTACAAGCATAACATTTTCACAACAAAATTTAGATGTCATGCAGTTAAAGGTGGGTAAAAAAATAATGATAGTAGCAAATTCATATGAGAACTAATAACAACTTTTAACCTAAAATTTGTTGTAAATTTGTTATGAAAATGTTGATCTATAGTATTACTCTTTTTTACCATCAAGACATAATTTTAAGCTAGTCTAATTTTTTTTTTTTAAAGAAATAAATTTCCATTTAGAAATAATGTTTTAAATACAATTTTGTTATGAAAATACAAATTTTTTAGTGTAAAAGCTAGAAGGCTCTAATCTTGCCAAGACCTCCAAACTCCACCACTCGAAATCTCTCAATATGGTTGGTGATTATTGAGTGAGAGAGTATGTAGCAATGAGAAATACCAATTGTATAAAGGAGCGCAACAAAAGGATTAGGGAGATGATGATGATTTTTTATGAAAATAAAAAATGATCCAATAGTAAATCGGGGTTCAATCACACTCACAATTATGCACCCAAGCACATCACCAACTAAGCCACAAAGCTCACATCTAATTCTATATTCCCCAATAGAGGAGACAATATAATTCAACAATGAATTTATAAGAAAATACTTTCAAGTAGAAATTTAGTAAATGGTGTAAAATTTTGACAAAACACCAAATATAATTGAAATCTAACCCTACATATAAAAAGAATCCAACTGACGATTGGTCACTTATCACCAACATGCTTGATTGCGCACCTTATTTGGTGCCTTATCGTGACCTGTTGCTGTTATATCTTATAAGTCTTCCAACAACTAATAATAAACCCATGTCATCTTTTTGGTCAAAAAAACAAAAAACTCATGTCATCTTGGGCCTAAAACTAGGTACAAGAAGCCCATACCTGCTAGCACATGCTAATGTGATGCAATTTTAAATTTACAGTAAAATCAGTGGAATTGAGTTTGACAATTTGATAGAAGAGGCTACATGACTTTAAATAGAGGTCTCTTTCAAAAGTCTTTATTTTCCAACCACCTGAGGGCACGAGTGGTAGGAAGTTTTGGATGCTCATCACACTTGAGTTTGGAAGTTGTAGGTTTAAATAATTGCAAGTCCCATTATTGTTTGGACAATCTCACATTATACAAAAGTAGGATTTAAGTGGGTGAAGAATAATGACGACTCCTGATAACCCTTATTTTTTAATTATCAAAAAAGTCTTTATTTTGTAGTTCAGCTTCTTTTTTTTAAAGCGTTTTTGGTAAAACTAACTGTATAAAAACTTTTCGGCCTCGGATTTTTAACTAGAAAATTTCATAAAATTGAATTTCTATCTTGTATATAAAAATAAAAATAAAATTATTAAATTGTCAATGCTAGTGCAGCTTTGATATTATTTTAAAAATCATGTCAATGTATTTTCTTTTCTTAAAAAAAATTAAAAAGATATAAATCGACATTGGCAGGACCACCTTTTGCACTATTATGTATTTTCCCCCATTTTCTTTTGCATGAGGGGAAAAGAGCCCAAAATTACTCAAAAAATCAAATGACATTATTCTATTAAAACCCTCAAAGAACCAAAAAAATGCTGGAAAATGAAACCGATTTTGTTCATGAACTGCAAAAGAAATTATATACTATATTTTATGTACAGAGTAAGATGTTCCAAATTGTTAAAAAGGAAACGCCCTCTTGGGAAAAAGTGCAGTCACGTAAAACATGTGTTGGAACCATCCAAATGATCAGCACTATGCTGTTTTCTTCAGCCTATACATGTGATACATGTGTTCTCCAATGTATAAAGCTGATGTATATCCCAGAGTGTCTCAGGAGGAAGACTGTTGTTTTGGAGCTCTTTGCTCATCTAATCTTCTCACATAGATAGACTCTCTCTTTTTACCCACCTAACTTATAATTTGTTTTACATGGTTTTTCTTCTGGGTTAATCTAAAATCCAGAGCATTCTTAATGGTAAACAACTTAATTTCCACTCTAACTCTTCTGTCAACTTCTAATTTGTTTTAGATGGTTTTTTTCTGGGCTAATAAAAAATCCAGAACATTCTAATAGTAAACAACTCTCCTTTAATTAGCCCTTTTGATTTTTTTTTTTTTTTTTTTTTTGAAAGCAATTATCCCTTTTGATTAAAGAAAGAAAAAGTGACAAAAAGTTAAGACCTAACAACTCTCCTTTAATTAGCCCTTTTGATTTTTTTTTTTTTTTTTTTTTTGAAAGCAATTATCCCTTTTGATTAAAGAAAGAAAAAGTGACAAAAAGTTAAGACCTTTGTGTACTTATCAAAAAAAAGTTAAGACCTTTTTGTAATTTAAATGGTAAAAGAAGGTCCCATATTTTTCTAGCTATCGCGTGCCAGCTTCAACTTTTAGTTTTTTATTATAATTTTTATAATTAATTCGATAGTTGGAAGCATTTTACATAGATACTTGTTCAGTACAATTAAGCTACAAGCTGTTCATGTCACCTTGACCTTTGTGAACCCACTATTTGTAGAAATTTTGGAGAAAAAGAGAGAAACACTTAAAACTATGTTTGGTTTGGGGGAAAATGAGAGAAGGGAATAGAAAGGACTTCTTATCCTTTGTTTGGTTAAAAGAAAATAGAGGGGAGAAATGAAATATGGAGAGAAAAGACTTCTACGAGTCCCGCTAATTTTTTACTTTTAACTTTTCATCCAAATCCCTAATCTTTAAAAAGTTTTGACTTTTTACGTGAAATTACATTTATATTTTTATTTATTTATAAATTAAAAGGATAAAAGTATAAAATATATTCAATTTCTTTCATTTCTCTTCTCTGTGCATCCGATCACATTTTCTTTTCCTCTCTTTTTCCATTCTCTTTCCTTATACTTTTCTCTTCCCTTCGCTTCCTTTCTCTTCTCTTCCATCTAATCAAACATAGGCTTAAGAAGATTTTTATGATTGAAACGTGTAAGTTCTGAAGCATTGGAGAACTTTCGTTTGTCTACAAATTACTACTTGCGTGTACTTTTTTTCAACATTTGAAATTCAGTTGCGTGTGTGGAGTACTTTCGTATGTTACAACTTACAAGACGTCTGCTTCAATTGTGTATGAAAATTATACCAAAGGCTAGCACTCCATTTATTATTAGTCAACTGGTCAAGAATTAAGCCAGATGTAAAATATTCATCAATTAACAAACTCTCATTCAGAATAGACAAAGATAGTTTGACCGGTTGATTCAACTTTTCCAAAGGTTGAGGCACCATTCTCTCAGTCATTATGATTTAGAGCAGTTGATTCAACTTTTCCAGAGGTTAAGGCATCATTCTTTCAGTAATTATGATTTATGAAGCTTGTGAATATGTCTTCCTGATTAGTCTAGTTATATTTATATGCCTGGTTGTTCAATTTGACGCTGGATGACAGATCTTGAACATTTTTACCTTTTATATATGTCAATATAACGACTGGACATTCAGTTCTCAAAAAGAGCATCTTTTATTAGATACTGCTCTTTTATTAGATACTTAGTATCTAAGACAAAGATTGATTAATACATTATACACATCCAATGTTCATAAATCTCTTTAAGCATAATAGCCTCGGCCTTTAGGTGTAAGATTACTTGTTAGTTCAATCAGTAAAGTTTGATATAGAACAAATGACAAGGTTTCTGCTTTCAAATTTTGTTTCATTTGGACATCTAAAGAACCCTCCAAACAATTTGCTAGTGGCTCAAGAGTCAAGCCTATTACAGCAGCCATTGAAAGAACTTTGCTATTATTGCACATCTACAGCAGTCTATACCTCATAAATGCTCTCTTTGAACAGCATTACCCTCGTACAGCAGTCTCTCTTTGAACAGCAGTCTATACCTCATAAATGAAGAAGCATGCACAGTATCTATCAAAAACACATAACAAGAACATGCACAGTTCTCTGGATTTCATTGCTACCTGAAGGTGTTTAACAACTTGGGCAGATCACAATTAAGTGAATTGAATGAAACAAAGCTTTAACTATCAACAACAATGCAACAATAATTCAACTTAGTCCTTATAAGTGTCAGGGCACATTTTCCCAATGCAGCTAAGGGAAATCACATGATCAATGAAGATTTACAAGTTAGAACCTAAACTTAGCACCAATGTAACAATACTTCAACTTAGCACCCCTTTTCTCCCTCTATCCATTTGCTCCTGCAGTACCAGCTGAACACGCATTCATCTATCCATAGGGTGGATAAACAAAAGTTAGCAAAGTTAATCATTGTTAGCATCATAGAGTCAGGATAGCGAGCACCGAGAGAATCACACATTGTTAAACTCAGTTAGGTTAGTTACCTCAGCAATCGCAGAGGTCTGCGAGTGGCTGATGAAGCTCTAATGAAGGTTCTCACCGCTGCATAAAACCAACAACTAAGATTGGAATTCTTAGACATACATGCCACAAACCAGTAACAAAATGGACAAGCTGAAGATGGATAAATTTATTCATATCATTAATTATTTTTCAAGTGCCGGATACAATAATCATAAAAAAAATATCTAAGTCTTGGAAGAATTAATTCAGACTCAGTGGATTTTGGTTAATTCAAACCTGAAACCTCCTTCTTCATCCTCCACTTCTTTCTTCATAAAATCTGACCCGTCATTGACGGATCTTAGCAGGTCCTTCTCCAGCTAAAAGATTGCAGGAAAATTCATTTCTGCATAAAGATTGTCCTGGAGAGATAAGTGAAGCAAAAGCTCCACATGAAGTTTCAGGTCATCGGCTTCCACTTACAAAAGAGAATGTCCATCCATTTTCCCCTTCTGATAAATCCATTAAATCTTGATCTCTTATAGTTCTAACTGCATAATCTAACAGTACATGCCACAGCCTGCGCCCAATATTTTAGCCTTGCCTTAACATCTTCTGGAGGGTCACCTGGACAAGGAAAAGAGCCAGAAAGTTTGAATCAAATGTTTGATGCTGGTATGACTTGAAGTTGCAAAGGTCTATAAACAAGGCAAGCATTTAACTGTATAGCAAAAAAAGGTCTGGAACATAGAGATCTACACAATAACCAAGTTTTTCATCAAATTCAAATTCATTGAAGAAGAAACTTCATCAATGGAACACCCTAAGCAGACCAGTTTCACGGTTTCATATACATTACATCTTATGAAAGAAAAGAAAAACTACATCACGAGAATTAGTCAAAATTACAAGAGACCCTGTTCATGATTTTAACTATTGGACAATTTATCAAAATTTCGTCAAAAACGAAAACAACCCATTTCACCATTTCATCTTGAGAACAGAGTCAACAGACCAGTCCACAATCTAAACCCAAACTACTTAAAAAATAAAAGCAGATAACTCATCACTTCATCATTATAACACCATGTAACCAAAATTTCTTTCAAAAATCAAACAAACCCAGATCATTATTCTAATAAAAAGGCACCCCTAGCAGATCAATTATCAGAGCCAAAAGCAACAATACCTTCCATTAACAAAGAAAAGTCCAAACTTTCCCAAGAAAACAAAAAAACAAAAATAAAATAGCAAGAACCCAAAAGACTCACCAGGACTAGAGATCTTCCAGTTGGCAATGGGACTAGAAACCGAAGAGCAAGAGTCGGTGGTGGCAGGCGGTTGAGCACTCTCTGGTGGTGACTTCTGCTGCTCATCCATGAACTTCTGGCTCATTGAATAGCAAAGCTCAAGCGCAGGCAAGGTGTTACAGAGCTCAGGAATCTCATCATAGCTGAACCCAAAGCCAAGATCCAAGCACCCTTTGAGCTCATCAAGATCCTCATCTGTCAAACTCTTGGTTCTTGACAAGTCGTCATCATCAGCTGCCTCCACATGCCATTCAAGCAAGACCTGGCTTTTCTTCTTCTTCCCCAAACTACTGCCATTGTTATTGCTCATGTTAAGGTTGTTCTTGTTAGCAAAATTCAACTTTGCCCACTCCTCGTCTTGGTTAAGAAAGCCAGTAGTTTGGGGTGGTGGGCTTACCAGCTCAAAAGCAGTATCATTTTCTGGGATTGAGGTGGTGGAAGAAGAAGAAACCCAAGATTCAGATTCACATGGAAAGCCTCCCATCTCTCTAGCTCTCATTCTCTGTAAGGTGTATGGAAAGTGAGGAGGAAGCCTCCTTTTAAAGCTGGCTTTGCATCCGGAGTGAAACTAGCTAGCAGTTTCATAATTTTCATTCTCTTTTTTTCTTTTTAATTTTTTTAATTTTTTTTTTAAGATAATTTTTGTGAGAAAGTGATGTCCATATTCAAATTTTTTTTTTAAATGTTTTTTTTAATAATAAAAAAAATACAAAATTCTGTTTTTACTTGTTAATTTAATTGCGTGAAGACTTTGTCATGGTATAAAGAAGATAGTACCATTCTATGGGAATATTCATGGCATATAGTTGTAAAAATATAATAATTAATGAAAAGGGGTAATGGGTAAACACGAAATAATATGGAAAAAGAATAGAACTTACTAGGAAAAAGTGGAGGTTGTATTGTAGTAAGTTAATTTATAAGTTGGGTTATTTAAAGTAATAAGAAAAACTTTAATGAATGAGCTGCAAATAAGTTGGCAAGATGCTCATAGAATATACCTAACATTATACTTGATCCTCTACTTTTAAATAAAATTTAAATTTTTTTTATTTTTAACTTTAAACTTTAAAGAAATGAGAAAAAATACATCACAATATTTTCACAATAAATTTTAAGTGTCAGTTTCTTATAGTTATTATAGGTAGACAAAAAATAATTTAAGTAGTGAATTTAAATTAGAACCAATAACAACTTATTACTTAAAATTTATTATAAAAATATTATAAAAAATTGTGTACATGTCACTTCTCGAAAGAAAGAAATTAAAAACCAATAAAGTGAGATAAAAATCAGAAGTTTCTAAGAGAAAGTGGAAATTGTCATGAGCCCATTTTAGTAAATAAGCCAACAAATTTGAAACAACAAGACCATGAATTCAGCAAATTAATCGGAAACAAAAATAAAGTGGTCAAACGTATATAGTCAAAAGTATTAGTGACATCACAATTTTCTAATTTTAAACAAAATTTGGAATGTATTTGAATTTTAAACAAAATTTGAAAAAAAATTTTACCATTATACATGCTAGTTAACTTGATAGAGAAGATTAATAAGAACTTGTTTGGTTTTTATTATTTCGGTTTAATGCAACTTATGAAGGATGAATTCTTAGTTTTTTTTTTTTTTTTGAGAAACAGATGAATTCTTAGTTAATTGTAAGTTAAACCATTTCCAGTCTATTTTATATAGTTTATAACTTGATTTAATTTACAAACCAATTTATATAGATTTAAAAAAAATGAAAAAAAAAATAATTGTTTTAGGTATAACTACTTTTTTTTGAAACAAAAATTCAATAAAAAATTTTATCATTTCAAAATATTGTACGAAACTAAATAAAGAAAACAATTTTATTCCACCCAAAACTAAATAAGAAAAAAACATAAAGTAAATTTTCAACTAATTTTAAAGTCATATTACCAAATAATTTACTTTTAAAAAAATATTAATGTCAAAACAAATAATAATTTATGGTACTCTGAAAGTACACAATAATTTCTCGATTGATTATAATGTAAACAGTACAATTAAGGACCCATTTGATAGCAATATTTAAATATTGTGATTTAATATTCATTATTATGAAAATACATGCTTGAGTGTTATAAAAATAAATATCAAAAATATTATTATTATTTAAACGCTAAAAATTATTGTTTAAACAATAGCGCTAAACCGACCCTAAAATTCTATTTTGTAATACAACATTTATAATGATTTTCGTTATTGTATCATATAATGTATGAATGTATGTATGAGAATTCATGTGTATGGGCCATGGGGGGTTGGATACATGAGTGTGAATGAGTATGTTATATATGTATGTATGTGTGAACATGATGATGTGGACGGGGCCAGCTGTACTGGGTGGAGGTGATGATCACCAAAATAGTAATAAAGTGGACACGTGGTGTGCAACTTATGAAGGATGAATTCTTAGTTTTTTTTTTTTTTTTTTGAGAAACAGATGAATTCTTAGTTAATTGTAAGTTAAACCATTTCCAGTCTGTTTTATATAGTTTATAACTTGATTTAATTTACAAACCAATTTATATAGATTTAAAAAAAAATGGAAAAAAAAAATGATTGTTTTAGGTATAACTACTTTTTTTTGAAACAAAAATTCAATAAAAAAATTTTATCATTTCAAAATATTGTACGAAACTAAATAAAGAAAACAATTTTATTCCACCCAAAACTAAATAAGAAAAAAACATAAAGTAATTTTTCAACTAATTTTAAAGTCATATTACCAAATAATTTACTTTTAAAAAAATATTAATGTCAAAACAAATAATAATTTATGGTACTCTGAGAGTACACAATAATTTCTCGATTGATTATTATGTAAACAGTACAATTAAGGACCCATTTGATAGCAATATTTAAATATTGTGATTTAATTTTCATTATTATGAAAATACATGCTTGAGTGTTATAAAAATACATATCAAAAATATTATTATTATTTAAACGCTAAAAATTATTGTTTAAACAATAGCGCTAAACCGACCCTAAAATTCTATTTTGTAATACAACATTTATAATGATTTTCGTTATTGTATCATATAATGTATGAATGTATGTATGAGAATTCATGTGTATGGGCCATGGGGGGTTGGATACATGAGTGTGAATGAGTATGTTATATATGTATGTATTTGTGAACATGATGATGTGGACGGGGGCCAGCTGTACTGGGTGGAGGTGATGATGACCAAAATAGTAATAAAGTGGACAGGTGGTGTTGAATGGGATACTAGGCTACTTTGAAATAGGACAACAGCTATATGTGGGACCCAATATTGGTGGTAGGGGTCCACCATGTTGCTGATAGATTTTGTTTGTATTAGGACTAAGCTAGGAAATTCTGCATGTGAGAGAATTTATTATTTTCTTTTAGAGAAAAAACAAAAAAACTATAATTGTCATTTATAATTGTTATGTGTAAGCAAAGGAACCTCTTCGAAGTGTTTGGACACAACATAAAATCTGCCCGTAACTCGGATAGGTCGAGTCAATCGAGTTGGGCGTAACTTGTCCTAGTTCAGGTCAAATCGGATTCAGTTAAAAATTCTTACGGAATTAAAACGTGTTGACATTTCTATAACCCTTATTTGAGTTATTTCATCTTTGACAAGTTAGGTCGGCTCGGAATTATCGATGTCCTTTTTCACATTAAAATTCTTTTTTTTTTTTTTTACATGCTTTCTAGCATCGTTTTTCATATGTATATATTTCAAAACAAAAGCTGAATATACATAAATCCTTAAGTTTATTGTCTAATGTAATTGATTTTAATAGTTTACTAGTCTATTTAATTTTAAAAATACAAATCAAAATAAAATACATACGTGTGTTATACATACGAAAGTTGAAATAAAGTTGAACACCTATCATTTTTTTTTTTTTAAGTTAGAATCACATATAAATTAATTTAAATGTACTTTTTAAAGATAATATAAAAGTAGAATGATTTTAAATATTGCAAAAACCCTTGTTTGTCATCACAAGTAGTTCTTCATTTATAATAGCAAAAGGCAAAAAGAAAAACTAATCATGCACAATGATCAACGTAATTAGGCCAAAGGACTCGATGTGTAATGTAATCACTAAACTCTCAAATATCGTGCCTGACATTAATGTCATAAAATATCTCTTTGGTACCAATCTTTTTCAACAGTAAAAAATAGCCAAAGGTTACGATGATGTTTAGGCACTAGATTTGCCTTGTTCGTGCATAATTTACTTCAAATAGATGAAGTCTGCTTGAAGAGGACACTCGTGGTATGGACAACAATGGCTTCCTAACCTCATTAACGTGTCATTAACATTAGTTTGGCAAACTTGCATAAGGTATTCGAGTGGTGGGTTTATTGATCTAGGACGTAAAGTAATTCCAAATGCGCAAGGTTCATTCTACCACATTATTGATTAATGGAATTTCCAAATTGTCTCATAGACAGATAGTGAAGAAATCTAGTCAAAGGTTGAGATATCATTTTCTTCTACAATAAAAAAAACAAATTGGTAAAATTTTATATTATAGGAACACGATTTGGTTGTAGTTTCGACCTCAAAGGCTAAACAAAATCTAGGAATAATATAATGAAAAATACTTTCTCTACAAAGTGGAAAATACACAATAGTTTTGTAAATTAGTAGCATTATTTAGTTTTTTTTTTTTTTTTTTTTTTTACTATTTTACCACCCAAAAAATAAAAATACTAGGAGTTTTCCAAATTCATGCATATAATGTCGACTTCAGATAATATAATGTCGGCTTCAAATATGTCCCAATTCATGAATATATTATGAACATTATGCTAGCCTCAATAATACACATACATATATATAACTACCATCGTGGACTACATTATTTCTTTCTAAATTGAGTTTCCTCAAATAGGTTTCTTATTGCTGATTTGACAAAGCATGATTTAGATGATCTTTGTCACATCAAATAATGTTACGTACGCAAAATGCAAATATAGTGAAGAAATGATATTAGGACTCCATAGAAACTTAGCTTGGGTTTACTTAACTCATTTCATAAAATATCTTATGGAATGGATTTAAAATGAAAAAAACTCATCAATATATCTAGGTTTCAATCTTATCATATTTATCTAAAAAACAAGTTTAGCTAAGTGATTAGCAAGTTGTCACGGGTAATTATTGGATATTCCTATAATACCATAAATGCGTATTCTCTCCTCTCATATAACTGTGGGTTCCATTAATTAAATTTATGGTGGACCCACAATTCATGTAAATGGAAAAAACACATTTATGATACTCTTAGAGTATTTAATAATTTCAATTGTCACATATNAAAAAGATTGAGACAAAAAACAAAAAGTTAAACTTTTTTAGGAAATCCCAAATGCATACTTATTTATCCCACTTGAGTTACATCCTCAAATTATTTCCACCTATAATGGTGAAATTGATTTTTCTTTTTTTGGCTGAATTACAACAAAAATTTAATTGCAAAACAAAACAGGATCTTTAAGAGGGACCTAAACCCAATATCTCCTCCACACAAAAAAAAAAAAAAAAACCCTGGAAAGGGAGATTGGAGTGTCACGGGCTCTCGAGCTTGACAAGATGCGACACAGCAATAAGGATAACTGTTCTTGCAGAACTATTCTTCTTCCTTTTTTTTTTTTTTAATTCTCAAAGTTCAGATGCTCTCCCTGATTGGGATTAATATAACTGGCCTCTTGGATCTAGCTCACCCTGGCCATTGCACCTGAAAATAAGGACTAGTTAAACAGGATAAAAACAAACCTTAAAAATAAAAATAAAACACTACCAGGTGAACAAGAAATAGGTGGTCCATTCTCCAAAGTACTAAACAATGGAGAGGAAAAAAAATTGAATACCTATAAAATAACAAAGTGTACTTATCAAAAATAATAATAATTACAAAGTGTATTCATATCTGTTCAGTTGCTTTTGTTCAAAGGAATCTTTTAGCTAAATTTACTTTTCTGATGAAAAGGGGAAAGAGCTTTGAGGACCACAAATGGGGATCTGGATCCTTTTGTATGCATGGGGATAAGAAAAAGTGTTCCGGCTTCCAAGTTGTAATAAAAATAAAAATGAAAAATTATTTTATTAAATAAACTAAACATGCGTGATAAGTTTATTTGACACTTAATAGAAAAGATAGACAAAAAAGTTGCTTATGTAAATGGAACAAAACTTCACGAAGTAAACTTTAAATTCTGAAACTTCAAAGTGTAAAATTTAAACAGTCCCAAATTTTTCGAGTATATTTTGCAATCTACTCAACTAAGAAAGTAAAATTATAAAAACAACAAGAAAAAAATTAATTTTGCAATGGCCAATGGGTGTTTGTTTATAAACATCATGTGTAAAACATTTGTCTTGGTATCCAGTTTGGGATTCATGTGATGTAGATGTGTGTTGTTCTTTAGCTTGTTAAAAACAAAGGAAAATACAAACCTCTAGAGCATGAAAGATTCTACTTTCAAGATGAAATGATTAATTTTTGGGTTTTTTTTGGATAAATTGACACAACAATTAACCTGATCAGAAACTTTGCAAAATATGGTTTGGATTTCAACAATTATGGTTTGGATTTTGTTTTCACCTAGTCATACTCATTAAATTTTGTTAGGTTGTGTGTAGTCCCTTATAAATTGTATGTGAATGTAGTCTAATTCTGATTTAAGCCCCCAACTCCCTTCTCTTGTCAAATTGTTGATAAATTCATTGAATGTCACCTTTATTATAATTTTTTTTAATGAAATTGCAAATTTTGGGTTACGATTGTTTTGACAAAAAAAAAAAAGCAGTATTTTAGGTACTTGGCGTGGAGAATGTTTTTAATTACCAGGAAAATGTAATTATGAGGGGGTGAAAAATATTTTACACCAAAAAAAAAAAAAGTTTGAAACATTTTCCCTCCTCAAACAAAAGTCTTCAATTCCTTCCTTCACATTGTCCATACCAAATCTCTAAATAAAATGACCAAAGTAACCTTGAAATCTCTATACCAAAATGTTTCTACAAACTTTTTTTTTTTTTTTTGGAGAAAATATTTCTACAACTTGGAACATGAACAAAATAGAAAATGCCTTTGGAATTTTTAAAATGATCAAATATTCTTAGAACCTTCAAAATGATCAATATACCCCAAAAATGAAATATGAGCAAAATAGCTTTAAAATTCTTAAAATGACCAAAATATGCTCCTCTAGAACCTCCAAAATGAACAAATTAAATAATCCAAAAAATACCCAAAAAAAGGATATTAGTATTCCTTTAAAATGTACTAAATAAAATACCAGACTATACTGGTATACCGAGAATTTTTCAGGTGTTTCAGTTGGTACCAAAAAAAAAATATATATATATATATATATATTCTTGAGCTTTAACCTTTAAGGGGGTCCTTAAAACTTCTTAATAATACTATCATTTCATATGTGTGGCAATTTTTACTAAAGAGTTTAAGGCCAAAAAACTTTTAAAATGCACTATCAAACCGGCTTGAAATTAAGGACTATATTTTAATCTTATAAACAAATAGATTTCAAGTCATGCCATAAATTAAATAATAAACAAAATAACAAATAGCTTCCTCCACTATTTCTATTTCCAACAAAGAATATCATATAAAGCATATTCTTACAAAGAAATTTATGCTCAAAAAAGCTAGAACCATTAAACAAAGTTTTCGCCGAGGACCATTTAGAGGCTCCTTAGACTTCAATATATGTATATACAAAGCAAGTGAATGGTGTTTGTGAGCAAAGGGTGATAATAAATATATAAAAACACTTGAAACCGCACAATAGAATTCCGATTTGTACAGTTAAAACCAATTTCTTTAACTGCAATTGACTGATTGAGGGAAAAAAAGATAAGTTTAATTAATGATAGCCAAAATTAGGCACTGAAGGGTAAAATAATTATATAATTATGGGAAGCTTTTATAGGGGATAAAATTTAGGTTTCTAGGCTTGCATTACCATCACCCCAACCACAATTCAACAATTATTTATTAATGCAACAATTATATGCAATATTATCTTTTTCACACCTCACAATCGTGTAGGATTTGCATACTGAGAGGAGTGTATATATTCGTTGTGTTAATTATGAAATACTTTCTCTATCATATATAGCCCAATAGTTGTTATCGTGGTCCTCATGATGTTGATGACAACGTAAATACGTGTTTTGTTTTTTTAGGAAAGAAAATACATTTTGATTTTGAGATGTTAGACTATGGTCATTTTCAATCACTGGGGAGATAAGGATAATCACGTAAAGAATGGATCGATAATCATCTAAAAACTTTCACCCAAAAACATAATATAAAGATGTGATATTACTCAACTTATTTGATGTAACTTTCAATGTTAATAATATTTATGGAAGTAGTCTTCTATCAATTTGGCAAAAGAAATAGATAAATGGGTACTCCATTTTAGCGTGTAAAAGGGTAAACCCAATAAAAAAGAATAAAGGCTATGTTACCATGTCACACACATGTATTGTATAATTTATGTAATATAATAAAAATTAAGGTATATATATTATAACTCAATGTGTGCATTATACTTCAACAATTTTTAGGTCAAATGACACGCCTTAATGTTTATCTTTATACATGAATCATAATTTGTTACTTCATTTTATTTTTATTTTTTAAGGTTTCCTCTAAGGTTTATCTATGAGAAAAAATTCCTTTTTTTTTTTTTTTTTTGTAAAAGACGATTTACTCCAAATTTACTTCATTTTTTTTCATTATTTGATTCTTTTTTAAACTCTACAACAATAAATAATAGTGAATATAGATTAATATTTCTCTCTTTAATCAAATTATTGTGTAAATTGATACAAAATTTTGATAAATTTGCTTAATGTAAGACTTTTTTAAATAAAAATGTTATATTCATTTTATAAATTGTTGGTCTATCATATCTTGCTAACGAATGTCCTAAGTGCATAAGTTAAAAATTAATAAATACTCAATTATAACCTGTAATGCACACTTTAAAAAAATACTCATATTAATGATTCATTGAATTACACACACAAATTCATTGTGGTTGTATGTACTTTTTGGATACGTGTGTACAATTTGATTTTATTTTTTGAAAAATGTATACAAGAGTTATTTAATAAAGCATTAAATGCACTTTAACCACTATCTTTAGGGTATTATTAAACAAAAGGTAATGTTAACGAGTGTCCCTAGAACAATTATTAATAAACTATTTCAGAAAAATTTTAACACTACTTTTATCGAAAATATCAAAAGAAAATTTTAACAAATATCTTAACGGCATTGATTTAAGATTTTTTTTTTTATATATTTTTTTTATAAAAATTATATCAAAACTTTAATAAAATAATTTATTAACTAATGTCTTAAGGTACCCGTTAACCGGACCAAGAGGCATACTCTATTACATAGGTACTAATTTTATATTTCCCATAAATAAATAATAAGTGTTTGACCCTGTGGGCATGCGTAGATTTACTCTAGCTGCTAACTAACAAGAATAAAAGATATGATCCGAATCTTTGAGAATTACTCCTCTGTCTCTCCCATGTTAAAAGACACCATCAATTTGTCCAGTTTTGCATATGTCAGTGTATATATTTATTCTTGGTGAGCTAAATCAATCATAATATTTTTCCATTCAATCCTTCGCCACTTGTCACAAAACTAATGAACAGAGCAGTCTTAGCAGCCCCGCTTTGTGGCAATGGTATCATTATTTTATCACAAATATATACTTTTCTTTGTCAACGAAATCAATCATTAATCTTTATAAATTCCCCATTAATCTTTATAAATTCCCTTTCCACCTGCCACAAAAATCTTGGAAGAAGAAGAAGAAAAAGCACATCACCAACTCAGTTTTGATGTTTACTGCTGAGACAGCTCAAGGATAATATGCTTGATCTTTCTGCCTATCAATTGTCATCATACTATTAGTGGGATATGGTTCAGATTTTGATTATTATATGCAAATTTTGAAAAGGGTTTTTTATTTTATTTTATTTGTTAAGTTGATGTGAGAGATATAGAACCTTGGTACAAGATCAAATTCAACTGATTACCAAAAAAGAAAAAGATCAAATTCAACTCTAAATCTAGATGATTTGGTTCCATGTCATAGTATATCTCCTTATCCCTTGTATTTTGGAGATGACATTTCTTGGAGAAACATCAGTCTTTTTATATTCCAATTTGCAAGTTAGATTCGGAGACTCAATCATTCTAATCTATCCAGATCATAAAGATGTCAATTTTTTAAAATTTTTAATGTATGTACCAATAGTGTCTTTCTTAATCATGATACAAATATTATAGGTTATTTTTGAATTTTAAAACTTCTTTCGAGAGAAGGTTCAAAACTCAGAAACAATTAAAAGGGAGGGTTAACTTTATCCAAAACAATTAGTAGTAATTAAACAATTCAACTACTAGGGAGGCTTTTGTAGAATGGCTTAGTTTAACTAGTAATCTACTAATCTTTGCATAAGCTTTTGGTTTTTGCTTAATCTATCTTTGGACGTGTGATTTTTATTTATTTTTTTTATTTTTAGAAAATCTTCAAACATGTGATTGATAAAAGGCAAAGTACATTTTTTCTGCATATAATATGCAGTGAATTCGGTTTATAGTACCAACCTATGATTCAAAAACATTGCTTTTTATTCATTTGCATTTGTCAAACTTTATCTTCAAAAACTTACGTGTCAAAATTAATTGAGTGCTTTCACTTCACTATCAGTGATTTAAAGACAATAAGAATTACACACGTATGAAATATACTCTTGAATATGTTACTTTCATCATGTAGTGTGGAAAGGACTTGGGAGCTTTTTTTCCCTCGTTTATTGGTAAATTACTCACATATTTAATCCATTTTGAACTTTAGAACCTCGTATTCTATCCATTCTTATGGATCAAGAAGTGTCAAACTAGAAGCCAAATGAACATAATATTAACCAATTTATTGTTTTTTGATACAATTATGTTAGAAGATGGAATTTTCCCTCCTTTTAAGACCATGTCAGTTAAACAACTTGAGGTGCAACTCTCTCTTTTCTATTGGGCTGTAAAAGTGAAAGTGTGAAACTGTTTGGTTTTGGTTTGGAAATAAGCTTACTTATGTTTAGGCTCAAGTCTCAACTATTAATCAAGCCAAGCTCAAACATAGACACAATTTAAACATATTGTTGGTGTATTTTAATATTAAGGGTAAGTTGCAAATTACACCCCTAAAGTTTGGGGGTGAATGGATTTTACAACCTAAAGTTTCAGAATTTGAATTTTACCTCCTGAAATTTGGGGTGTTTGGATTTTACACCCTGACGTTTCAGAATTTGGATTTTACCTCCTAAAGTTTGGGAGTGTTGGGATTTTATGCTCCCAAATTCTGAAACTTTAGAGTATAAATCCAAACACCTCAAAATTTTATGAGGTAAAATCCAAACACTCTTAAAATATGGAAGATAAAATCCAAATTCTAAAATGTTAGGGTGTAAAATTCAAACACCTCAAACTTTAGGAGGTGAAATCCAAATTCTAAAATTTCAAAATGTAAATTCCAATTACCCCCAAACTTTAGGGGTGTAATTTAAAATTTACCCTAATATTTATTATAAACAAATTGTTAAATTTTCGTTATAATGCAATTAATTTGAATTGAATTTTGTGGTAAATGAAAATGTGTAGGAGTTTCAATTTTTATGGAAACTTGAACCCTGCCTTTTGCACCCCTCACCATCCTCCTCCCACTCCCACTCCCACACCACAAAAACTTGTATTATTGGAGTGACTATCATGCTAAGAGTACGTGGTGGTGACACACACATACTTGAAAGCATTAGAGAGATTCTAGACTAAGAGAGATGTTCTCTTAGTATGGTTTTGGGATTCAATACCTTGTGTAGAGGTCATTCAAGTTGAACAATGTTGTTAGGCTATCATGTCTTGGAAAGGAAAAGTTAAGAGAAAGTTTGTTGCACTAGTCTTGAGCTTTGCCAACCAAGAGGGCTTGAATCTCCTTAAAGGAAATAAGAGTCATACCTTAGTCCAATCATGTTGAGTTTCTTCAGTTAAATTTGTGTTGTAATATTTATAATTGCTCGTTTTTTTATTGTATTTGCACCGGCACATAATATTATATATTTATATGTATACATGTATAAAAATATATTTATATAAAACTTGATATTGGATTATATAAATTTGTAAATAAGATATCAAATTATTATTTGTAAATCGATAATAATACAAGGTCAGTGAATCTAATTTTTTATATCCCAAAAACGAAAATTTTATTATTTAATTAATTTAAATAATATAATTTCAACTATGATTTAGTTACTCATTTTTGGCATCAATTTGTAAAAGGTGATAGAAAATTTAGTCGAGCGATTTACTATACATGGAGAAAGAATAAAAGGTTTACTAGGGGAGTATTTGACTAATTGAAAAGGAAGCCTAGACTTCAAAAGATCTTAGACACATGATTGTGAAGCTCATCAAAACTGTCACAGAAGATTTTTTTTTTTTTTTTTTTTTGGTTAATAGGAGTTCCAACCATGGAAAGCATCAATAATTCAAGATACAGTAGTACAAAGACATGCCAACCAAATGCCAAAATAAAACAGAGCAGCATTTAATTTCATTTTAGAGTACAGCAAATTGGTGTAAGCATAATATTTTAAAGGATAGACTTGGTGGACATTATCTTATATCGCTTAAGCATAACATTTTAAAGGATAGACTTGGTGGACATTATCTTATATCGCAGAAAAACATAGAAAACAAAATATAGATTTGACATTACTTGCTTTCAACATCAAGGTGATAAATAATAGTTCGTACCAGACAAAGTTCATAAATATATATATATATATAGAAATTTATTAAAATATATATATATATACATTTTTAAAAACTTTTTATAAAAAAATAATAATAATTTACTATTTTGATAACTTTTTTTAATTCCTCATAAAAAATTTTCATGGTTAATAGATTTTTTTTCACTGCAACCCAATAGAACCCTCCACAGACCCGTCCACCATGGAATCTCCATTCATATTCATTGCATATGCAAATCCGACAAAATAAGAAATGTCGGATTAATGCACTTTTACAACTCAGCAAAAAGAGAAAATGCACTTTTACTGTACAAAATTAAATAAAATAAGTCATAGCCTCATAAAACTTTATATATTTCTTCTTTTTTTGGGGAAGAAATATATAAACAGATCAAATTACACATCATCATTCATCAAGATTGCTAGGTGCATAATCTGTATCACTAACACAACCCCATCCTCAAAATTTTAATAAAATAATAACAACAACAGAAAAAAAAAGATAGATAAAACAAATTCAATAAATTCCCATAATAATAGAATGGGAAGGACCTTTTGTTTTATAGTAGATTTCTTTTTTTCCCTTCTTTTCTTCCCTCTCATTTGACATTTCAATAAATGCACATCAATTATTTTGCTGGTTATATAATGCAGTAAAGATTTATAAATAAAATTCAAAAGACAATCATAACAACCTCATTTCACTTGTATGTCAATAATAATAAGTACAGATGGAACCATTGGTGGAACAAGAGGTCCCAAATTTTTTTCTTTTCTTCTTTTGAGTAATATACATAGTTTATAACATTTTAAAGCTTGGGTCTCCAAAATTACCCCTAGCCCCCTAAAAAATTCAATTGGTCTAAAAATAAAATGGCCAACTAGTCCATATATATTATATGTAACCCACTCCCAAAAAAAAAAAATGATGGCTACTTACTAACTTGTCCATAGCTAACCATCAACCAGCGGGTGACCACCAGTACCTTATTAAGGTCCTTGACAGTTAAAAGACAACCATAGCATTCACTTGGGTAAGGACCATTGACCACAACACCACCATTCTTACCTTCCTTTCTTCCACAATTTCACTCTCTCTCTAAAATTAAATTTTGGGTGTTTTAGAAATCATCATTTGTTTTTTGCTTGTTTGGTGAGTAAAACATAATAATACTGATTACTAAGCTTTGAGTAGTTTTGAATTGATAGAGTGTAGAATTGCTCGTATAACTATGTCTATTGATTGTTGTTTTGTTTATATATATTTGGGTTTTTTTTTTTTTTTTGTTATAACTTGTTAGTTGATTACATCATTTGATTTTTTAATTAGAAGAATATTAGATATATATAATGTGATACTACATAGTACATATGACTTTTCTTTGATTTGTAGATTATGGGAAAGTCAAGTCCAATATTTATATTTTCAAAAGGAAAAAAAATACAAAAACCTTAAAAGCAAATGTTGGTGATCAAGCATTGCCAACCTTTAATGTTGATAACGCATTTTTGCAAAATCCTTGTACAAATTTTAAAAAATTGAAATCAATTAAATTTAATATTACTTCATTGGCGTTTAACCCTAGATTGTATCCACAAATATGGGATTATCAATCATAGATTATTTTTATGATTTAAAACAACATTGAGTTCTATTTTAATGGGTGACTAATTTGAAACAAAAAAAGTTTATTTTGTCTTTTTTTTGTTCATATGTTGTTAACATTGAATATATGCTAGTTTTATTTTTCATGCATTAATTTAGTTTTGAATCTTAGTATATTTCTCATTCTTGAATGATGAAATTTTTTGGTTCCTACTTTGATCCTACAAAAATGAAATCTTTGTTCTGTCTCATTTATAGTGTCTCA
The DNA here is from genome assembly GCF_002906115.3 of Quercus suber. Classification (NCBI taxonomy): domain Eukaryota; kingdom Viridiplantae; phylum Streptophyta; class Magnoliopsida; order Fagales; family Fagaceae; genus Quercus; species Quercus suber. Next base: position 390,906 of record NW_027069514.1, on the reverse strand, counting down.
TGTATGTGATATAAACCTACCTTCCCTTCCTGAAAATCAGCCATACATCCTTTGTCTTTTAACCCTATCCAAAAAAAAATTGGAATTTAATCTGAAATTTCCCTTTAGTTAGGTGTCCAAAAAACCCTCTTTAATGTGTTATATATATATATATATATATTTGGGTTATGTGGCTGTTCAAATTCCATGTCTTCAAGCAGAGTGAGAAAATTCTTTAGGTAGCAATCAAAAGAAAACATGAGTTTTGTCACATTCAAAATTGGGTCGACAATCTACTCGTAGTGAAGAAGACACAGCATAGCTACTCTTCTCATTTCTGATATTTATTATTTAGTTCATTGAAAGGGAGAATAAGTAATCTGAAAGAAATAAAAATTATTAAGACTACTAATATAATCTTTCAATTATTAGACAAAGCTTAATTTGATCCTTCAACTAATTGTGATAATTTTTCCCCTCAACTTTTAAGAATCAAGTCAATTTTTTTCCTTCAATCCCTTAACTATTAATCTTAGGGTACGTTTGGTACGCTGTAATAGCTCCTGTAATTGAATAACTATTCATGTGTAATATCAATTCGGTCATTTGGTTGCATCTTTATTACATGGATTAATTATTACATTGGAATAACTATTCTTTAAATTGAAGAATAGCTATTCCTCTTTAAAATAGATGTAATAGCTATTCCTTAGTATATATAATATGTTTTAAAATTAATATATTTCCAAAAATGTAAAGTTTCCTTATACATCTTATTTTACAAGTTTTCCATATGTAACAATCAAACTTATGAATAGTAATAATTATTCTACTACAATGTCTTCTATTCCTAGTAATAAAGATTACTATTCCTAATGTAATCTACATTCAGTGTACCAAACGTACCCTTAATATAGGCAAAACCAATTATAAATTTTACTTGAATATTCAACACTTAAAGGGTTGATCTTCAAAGATTAAATTAGTAAGCAATTCATCAATGTCTTGGTTCAGTGAAGAGAATCTGGAAAAAGGATTTTTGCTCATGATATTGGTCTTGAGTCTAAACTCTAATAGGGAGAGACTGTAAGGGGGAAAGAAAAGGACGATAAGGAATGCTTGCACGTGGTGGGTGTAAATTTGTAAAAGTTATGTCTAAAGTTATATAGTTAAAGGACCCAACTAGCAAAGATATACACAAATCTATGCAAGCAACTAATCGAACCCCAAGCTTCTTTGGGGTGAGGGGGACAGTCACCTACCTTGAGATGATATGGTTGTCGATTATGCTAACTAATGTGGGGGTTCTTTATGGTCGATCGGTTAGCATGGTCTCATTCTCAAAAGAAGTATCCATTAACACTATTCATATTAGTATTTATTTTTCCCAACAAACGACTATCGTATTTTATGTTATTGAACAATGTCTCATTTGCTTACAGATTGAGAATTGTTGCCCAAACACACATCACATTAGACGACCTAAAAGGACAACTATCTTATGAGTCTTAGGAGAAGGGTTTTTCGGCCAAAACCAACCCTTCCTACACACATACCCCCTTCATATGTTAAACAAGCTAGGTATGCAAGTTTTGACACAACTACTCTTATCATTCTCTCTCTCTCTCTCTCTCTCTCTCTCTCTCTCTCTCTCTCTCTCTCTCTCTCTCTCTCTGGGGGGGGGGGTGGAAAAGGACGATAAGGAATGCTTGCACGTGGTGGGTGTAAATTTGTAAAAGTTATGTCTAAAGTTATATAGTTAAAGGACCCAACTAGCAAAGATATACACAAATCTATGCAAGTGACTAATCGAACCCCAAGCTTCTTTGGGGTAAGAGGGATAGTCACCTACCTTGAGATGATATGGTTGTCGACCATGCTAACCAATGTGGGGGTTCTTTATGGTCGATCGGTTAGCATTGTCTCATTCTCAAAAGAAGTGTCCATTAACACTATTCATATTAGTATTTATTTTTCCCAACAAACGCCAATCGTATTTTATGTTATTGAACAATGTCTCGTTTGCTTACAGATTGAGAGTTGTTGCCCAGACGCACATCCCATCAGACGACCTAAAGGGACAACTATCTTATGAGTCTTAGGAGAAGGGTTTTCCAGCCAAAACCAACCCTTCCTACACACATACCCCCTTCATATGTTAAACAAGCTAGGCATGCAAGTTTTGACACAACTACTTTTATCATTCTCTCTCTCACCAGTAGTTCATTAATTTAACTATTGTACCATTCCTAACTAACCCCCACATTGGTTAAAGTTGAAGTGATCCCTCGTTATTCAATCATCATCAACTTTATTATGATTCGAGTTATTCCAAGACTACAACCAATTCCACACTCATTTTCACAACTATCTTATATGGCAAACTGTAACTAGTTATCTATAACTTCCACATAAATCTACTACTTTTATTTTAATTCTACCATTCACAGTAAGCTACATCAAAAAAGTTGTGAAAATTCATGTAAAATTAGTAGTAGTTCTAGAATCTTTCTTATCATTCCTGCTATTCTCCAAAATTTCAATAGCCTACACTTCCATTCGAGGTCAAGAACTCAAGACAAAACTCTTGTTAAAAGAACGGCATACACTTGGTTGCTTTAGCTAATGGGATATACAATGGATTCCAGCCACGCAACGGAAGCCTTTATTCCTATATACCTTATACGTCATTTTTCTTTTTGCTTGAAACACTCTAAGAGGTGTTTGGTACACCTATTTAAACACACATTTTTAGTTTTTAAATAACATTACACGTATTTTTACACACTTTTTCACCAACACATATTTTCACACATGTTTTCAAACAACAAAACACACATTTTCAAATAACAAAACACATATTGGTAAGTGAATATACCAAACACTTCCTTAAACTTTACATGTTTGCTTTTGTCATTGGTCTCTTTATAAACACTAAACACCATACACTATTCTTTTACTAATATAACGTGAGTTAAGGTGATTTTACTTTATTTTTTTAATTATTTAATTAAAATTATTAAGATAAATTCTCTATTTCATACATTATTTCAAAAATAAAAATCTATTACCAAAAATTCTAATTTAATATACATTTCTAAAACAATTATTTCACTAATTCATTTTAATTCTTGATATTTAAAAAAAAATATTACACACATCTGCTCCCATCAAGTAACTCACAATAGAAATCACATATTTTTCTCTCAAGTAATGCTATATTTATAATAATAATAATAAATTAACAATAATTTTCACACTAATTAAGTTGACAAATATTTATTTCTTTTATTTGAACTCATTGATGACATTACATTTTTACTTATTACTAACCACGTCAGCAAATATCAAGTTTTTTATCAAATATTTTTTGTAAGTAGAGTTTAATTTCTCTTTTCCCTCATTTTGTCATTTTTGTGCTCACAAATAATAGAATGTTCTAATCTTTCTACTGAAAATAGTTGTATTTTATTTATACTATTATTTTAATTTCCCATTCAACTCTTGGCCTGATTAGCATTAAAAAGATGTCTTGACTTTTGGTGGGCCCCACAATCTCCTTCTCTTTTTTAACTTTTATCCGTATATGGTGTATGTACTATGTATCATATATAGTTCATAAAATGATCAGAATGCACGTATGTACCATCAAATTCAAAATGCTCGTGTTGTGTACATAATAATATATAATATATAATACACATATGGGACCGTGCATGTACAAATGCCATGACGTGACATGAAATGGGGCCCACTGGAGGCCGTGAATCACGAGAGCCACGTGGGGAGTGAGGATTGGGCCGTCCTGGAATAAGACAACAACAGGCCAACAACCCACGTGGCCTGTAGCAATCGGTCAATAATTCATAGGCCTACACACCTAGGCCTCTGTAGACCAACCGGCATTTTTTTTGGTGAGCAAAATTAAATTAGTAAAGACAGGTGAGATTTGGGCCCTACACTCACTTGCAAGGTGTTTCTATTCCCACTACTACTCTCCCCCCATGTTTATTTTGGTCCAGTCCTTTTCTGCCATCTAACCCCCAAATATTATTTTTTATTAACAAGGGTTCGACTGCACTCGTTTAAGAAAAAATCAAGCAAGTTCCATTAACAAAAGCAAATAAATAATGGTCCAATTAACGAGTGTTTGAAGGTGATGGTTTAGGTTGATTTTTTTTTTTTTTTTTTAGGAATCACATATAAGTTGATGAAAGAAAGATTTGTTTATTTGTTTTTCTTATTTTTCGATAAAGTGAAATACTCTCGATTCTTTATTAATAAATGTAATTCATGCACCTGTTAGCAAATTTATAAACAAATACCTCCTTGTGCAATTCCATAAAAAAAATATTGATAGAGTGCAATAAAAATACTTAACCTCAATCAATATACTTCGATACTTGTAAACCAAATCCATAAAATATACCCATTAGTAATTAAGTAATTAACTAAGAAAAAGTAAAAGTACACAAGAATAAATTTTGGACACAACTCTGACATAGTTGGTCGTGAATGGGATAAAAAAAATTGTAAGCCTGATGTGAGAGTAATTATTTACTACTTACAATTAATCATATTAAAATTGTGACAAAAGTTATGATAGTAGAAAAATTGATAATCTAATTATTATTCACATTTGATGTGATAATAGTAAATCTATTAGAACATTGACAATATAAATGGCTACGGTTACTTTCAATGCGTGGTTATATCAAATGATATGTTGTTGCAAAACACTAGATATATACCTTGTAATGGAAGAATTCAGCCATTAAAGTCTAGAGAGAATTCTTTTGTAGTTTCTCTCAGACCAATCATGGAATGGCCTTCACATAGAATAATATCTATGTTTTTTGTTTTATCCACCAGACCAAAGCGACCGTTTTATATTTTACCATACGATTACTAATAAGAAAGAAATAGAAAGAAAGAGTACAAGTTAAATTCAAAAAAAAAAAAAAAAAAAGAAGGAGTAAAAGTTGCCCTTTTATGTGCATGTGATGATTAGTGTCACAATTAAGGGCTTTTTACATTTGTTTTTTTCCCAATTCTTTTGACCTTTTCTCACTAACCAATCAATCTAGAAACTACAAAAAATTTTGTTTGCACCATACACATGCAATCGTTGCTATTCTTTATTATGCTACTATTAATTAAAAAAATAGACTTCTTATTATCTTAATGAAAAATATTAGTGCCGCAGGTGGAACAGTTTTGAATAATTAACTTACTCTGTTATTTATTATTTCTGGTTTTTGTTGACCTATTTTTTGACATTCAAGGGTTTGGTGCAGATTAGAGCAACAGTTTTTTTTGTTGTTGTTGATGTTGTTTTCTTGTTTGTTTTTTCCCACTTGACCAATAAGCTTTGATTCTGTTCACATTTTTGTAAGCTTTTGTTTGTTGCAATAAAGGAGTTTGATCCACTGGCCATATTAGGCCTATAAGCGATCGAGCTTTTCACATCTCACTTTTATCAATCAATCAATAAATGGCTTTTCCACTTTTACACATGTGATCAGAATTTAGTTATGAAGGTTTGTTGTTGAAATGTATCATATACACAACCACACAAGTTCACATAATTGGTTGTCTATTTTTCTTTTGTGCTCTATATGTGTTCTTGAAGAACATGTTTTAAATAAGGAGAAATATTTTCTTTTTTCTTTTTCTTTTTTTTTTTGTTGAAAATATTTTCCTTAAATTTAAGACAACAAAGTAGCTAGCATTTTCTTTTTGACTTTGAGAGATTATTTATATGCAGAATTTGTCTCATCATATACATATTCTGAATTAATATAGTATGTGTAGTTTTTTTCTAATACGTATACCTTTGGCACCCTTTATTTCTAAATATTATTTTTAAACAGAATTATAAATGCATGTCAAAAAAAATATTAATCTAGATATATAAATTTTTAAGAGGATGAGATAAAATTTAATAATAAGAAAATCATTAAAAATAGTTAAAAGATAATGAAATAATACAATATAAATATGACAAATAAAGTATTCACATTGATATTATTGTAATTTGTAATTATATAATATATTGTATTCTTTTCCAAATACATATATTATTTAGAGAATTTATTGACACTACTTGTAACAATTTTTTTAGTATAAAAAGGTTTTTCAAAATTAAAAATAATAAAATCTCTTGCAAACCAACTCACTTATCTACCGCATTGAGTTTCTCAAAAAAAGAAGAAGAGAAGATTAAATAGATTAACCATATTATCAATTGAAAATGAAATAATAGCAAAAATTAATAAAAAAACATAATTAATAATTTAAAATACAAATAAAAAGTAAGAAAAATAAATTTTAAATAAATAATAGAATAAAGAAAATTTTATTAAAAAAATTTATTTAACTAATATTTAGATATAAAAGGTATTCTAAAAATAGTTGTGGAACTAGAATCATATCAAACTGGACATGGTATACTTTTACCCCTAAAATCAATACTCATAGTGGTGATTAATATCAACTTAATTTTATGGTTTTTTTGGTAGTACCAAAAAAAAAAAAAAAAAACTTATACACCGCTAGTGGTGTACATCAAGCTTTACCACTATATATAGACCGCTAACTTCCTCAATCAAGTCTTATCAAATTTCCTATCAGAAAGTAAACCAGAGATTGTGTTGTAAGTCAAAACTTATCAAAATGGTAACCAATTACCCAAAAAAAAAAAAAAAGATCTCATTATCTTTAAAGTTTGAAACAGATGCCACTAAGAAATGTTCTAGTAAAATTTAGTAGAATCTAGAATGTTGAGCTATGCAAAGGTTAATCTCTTTTTCTCATATCCGGCTTTTAAAAGTTTCAGATGAAAAGAAATTGAATATCCAGTGCTGAAAGTGATAGTCACACATCTGAGTCTATCTTTTATGCGAGGAAAATGTATATGAGACTTATATTTATGTGAGACTCTTACATAATAAAACTTAGAATAGATACAACCTTTGTGATATACTCTTAAAACATAGAATCATCCTAAGTTTTATTTTCTAATGCTTAATTTTTTTTTTATATAAGTATTTATTTTGTAATGCTTATTGGGGGATAAGGGCATTAGGCCCAAGTTAATGGGCCGAATACCCAGGAGAGGACTGTTTCACATCCGAAGAGAAAGATGCGGAGAATGCAGGGCTCAGAGTGAAGTGGAATCCTCCTGTGGAGAATCATCTCTGTCCGAAGAGGATATCTCCAGTCCGAGGAGGACATCACTTGTCCGAGGAAGATGTCTTACTTTGATGTGATATTGGAGACTAAAGGAGTAGAGGAAAAGTCTAATTGATTGTCCAAGGACTCCACCTGATCAAGATAAGCTCAAAACATACCCAGGAACGATAAGGATGAGGAAATATCTGAGGGAAAGGCTGCTGCCACCGTATTCAATGCACTGCAACAGCTTTTCTGGCCGCATTTATGTGGAGAAAACCTCTGAACAGTGCTCCATAACCTACCGCCACTCACAGAGATGAAAAGAAGCTGCCTGACGGGACAGGTACTTGAGCAAATCCATGGATGGGGAGCACGTGGACGGTAGAGATGAGGATGAGAATGGCTATATAATAGAGAGAGAGGGTTTATTACAAACCATGGAATATATGGGAAACTGATAAATAAATAAGAAGAAGAGTGATAATCTTTTGCTGTGAACCCCTTGTCAACTCTAGTTCTTCAACCCATACTCTACAAATTAATTGTCTTTGGGTTTACATAAAGAAAGTGTACCCTACACTTATTATTTTGTAAAAAATGGAATTATCCTATGCTTAGCTTTGTGAGGCATTGTCATTAGCTTTAACACAATTTTATAATGTGACAAGTACCAATAAATAGTTTATTGGTCATTTAGGAGGTTTTGAGGGTATTTGGGTTATTTTAGAGGCTTGGGGGATTTTTTTTTTTGGGTCATTCTAGTGGTTTTTAGGGTATTTTGGTCATTTTAGATGTTTCAAGTTTATTTTGGTCATCTTAGAAGTTTTGGGAGTATTTTGGCCATTTTAAAGGTTTGAGATTTATTTTTTATTTTTATTTTTATTTTTTATTTTTGTCATTCTAGTGGTTTCTAGATATTTTGGCTCATTTATAGATTTTGGGGGGTATTTTGGTATTTTTAGAGGTTTATCGGCTTTTTTGATCATTTTAGATGTTTCAATGGGGTATTTTGGTCATTTTTAAGGTTTCTGGGTATTTTGTCTCATTTTAGGAGTTTCTAGGTTTTTTTTTTTTTTTTTTTGGTTATTTTAGAGATTTCAGAGGTATTTTGGTCATTTTAGAGGTTTTGAGGTATTTTTGATCATTTGGAGTATATTTTAGTAATTTTGGTGGTTTCAAGGGTCATTTGGTCTTTTTAGTAGTTTTGTTATATTTTAGAGTTAAATGATACTTGGGTTTAATTGGGTACTTAATCCAAACCTAATTAATACTTATGGTAATTGGGTTTACTTGGGTTAATACCCATTTGATCCAATTAATAATTGGGTAGGTTTAGGTCTTATTTTAGTGAGTGAGTGAATGGGTTTGGGTGGATTTTGTCACCCCTATTTGAGAGGGAAATATAATTACTGAGTATGCAAAACAATTTCCCTCCTTCCTTTGCCTCTCTTTTGAAAAGTAAAAAGGGATTCAATCAGGTATTGTTATAAAAATGTTTGTGTAAAATTTGGCTCATTAAGATACTTGTTCAAAGTTGAAACCACCACCAATCCTTTGGCTTAAGTGGTACCTCAATCTCCATCTCCAATTTGTAAAAAGTGTTTTGTTTCTTAAAAAAAAAAAAAAAAAAAATGGTTCCTTGATCTTTATCTCCAGGCTACTTAATCTCTCTTTACTCCTGAAGGGCTTGTCCTCTTTCACTTACTTATAGGTTTTCTTTTCTTTTTTATTTATTAAAAAAGAAAAAAAAGATACTAGTTCAATTCTCGTTTACATCAAAAACTGATTGGTGTCTTGATATGATAATAAATAGCTATCATCGGGAACAGACGTCATAGAATGAAATTCTCTCTAAAAAAAAAAAAAAAAAAAAAAAAACCTCTATACTAGTTAATAGCTCAAGTTAGTAAGTTAAGATCTTAAATTATGCAACAAAAATGTTAAACTCAATACGTTCAATATTTTTTTTTTTTTGGTACAAACATGTTTGATAATACTTTGGACAAGAAACCTTATGCAAATTTCATAAGAAATCTAGTTTATGCTTTAAAAATTTTGGGTATTTTACAAATACTATATTTGGTCATTAATAAGAGTGTCAATTTTGTTATCAGACTTTAAATTTGAACAATTAACCCTTACATATTAGCCAAGAGTCTCGTAATTCAATTAATTACAACCTCCTAGTGTTTTCAATGAAGATGTCTATGATTCAAAAAAAAAAAAAAATCCCTCTCTTAGAACTATCAAATTATAAAACCTATGTTTAACACCATCCAATAAGTGATTGCCACATNTTTACCTTTTTTTTCCATTAGTTGGGAAGTCATTGAATGTTAGGTTTTTAGGGTATTTTGGTCATTTTAGATGTTTCAAGTTTATTTTGGTCATCTTAGAAGTTTTGGGAGTATTTTGGCCATTTTAAAGGTTTGAGATTTATTTTTTATTTTTATTTTTATTTTTTATTTTTGTCATTCTAGTGGTTTCTAGATATTTTGGCTCATTTATAGATTTTGGGGGGTATTTTGGTATTTTTAGAGGTTTATCGGCTTTTTTGATCATTTTAGATGTTTCAATGGGGTATTTTGGTCATTTTTAAGGTTTCTGGGTATTTTGTCTCATTTTAGGAGTTTCTAGGTTTTTTTTTTTTTTTTTTTGGTTATTTTAGAGATTTCAGAGGTATTTTGGTCATTTTAGAGGTTTTGAGGTATTTTTGATCATTTGGAGTATATTTTAGTAATTTTGGTGGTTTCAAGGGTCATTTGGTCTTTTTAGTAGTTTTGTTATATTTTAGAGTTAAATGATACTTGGGTTTAATTGGGTACTTAATCCAAACCTAATTAATACTTATGGTAATTGGGTTTACTTGGGTTAATACCCATTTGATCCAATTAATAATTGGGTAGGTTTAGGTCTTATTTTAGTGAGTGAGTGAATGGGTTTGGGTGGATTTTGTCACCCCTATTTGAGAGGGAAATATAATTACTGAGTATGCAAAACAATTTCCCTCCTTCCTTTGCCTCTCTTTTGAAAAGTAAAAAGGGATTCAATCAGGTATTGTTATAAAAATGTTTGTGTAAAATTTGGCTCATTAAGATACTTGTTCAAAGTTGAAACCACCACCAATCCTTTGGCTTAAGTGGTACCTCAATCTCCATCTCCAATTTGTAAAAAGTGTTTTGTTTCTTAAAAAAAAAAAAAAAAAAAAGTGGTTCCTTGATCTTTATCTCCAGGCTACTTAATCTCTCTTTACTCCTGAAGGGCTTGTCCTCTTTCACTTACTTATAGGTTTTTCTTTCTTTTTTATTTATTAAAAAAAGAAAAAAAAGATACTAGTTCAATTCTCGTTTACATCAAAAACTGATTGGTGTCTTGATATGATAATAAATAGCTATCATCGGGAACAGACGTCATAGAATGAAATTCTCTCTAAAAAAAAAAAAAAAAAAAAAAAAACCTCTATACTAGTTAATAGCTCAAGTTAGTAAGTTAAGATCTTAAATTATGCAACAAAAATGTTAAACTCAATACGTTCAATATTTTTTTTTTTTTGGTACAAACATGTTTGATAATACTTTGGACAAGAAACCTTATGCAAATTTCATAAGAAATCTAGTTTATGCTTTAAAAATTTTGGGTATTTTACAAATACTATATTTGGTCATTAATAAGAGTGTCAATTTTGTTATCAGACTTTAAATTTGAACAATTAACCCTTACATATTAGCCAAGAGTCTCGTAATTCAATTAATTACAACCTCCTAGTGTTTTCAATGAAGATGTCTATGATTCAAAAAAAAAAAAAAATCCCTCTCTTAGAACTATCAAATTATAAAACCTATGTTTTACACCATCCAATAAGTGATTGCCACATTAGCATTTTACTTATAATTTATTAAAATTCAATACATCCTACTACACCTAATAACATCTCGATTGATTTCTAATTTGGTTGGATTTATATATGGGTATTAGAATTGATTGAGTGTGATTGTGTTTATTCTTAAATATGTGATAAGATGATGTGGCATGTTAGGATTGGAGGGGTAAAACATGGGTTTTACACCACGTCCTTATAGAATTTAATCTCATAAAATAAATTAAAATAAAAACCCTACATATTAGGGTCATCACAAATTAAAGTTTTTATTGATCATTTTTATTAAAGTCTAATGGAATCTAATGTGTATATGGTAATACTGGTATTTGAAAATTATTGATGAAGTGGCAAAAATTATGTGTACATCATATAATTAATTTTTTAGTCTTTAATGGAAACTACTAGTAACCTCCAAAAAAAAAATGGAAACTACTAGTAAAAGGCTTGATTTGTCCCAAACCTAATGTGCAAGGGTAAATTGATCAAATCAAAAGTCTGAGGACTAAATTGACGCTTTCATTAAAGTTCAAGCGTGATATTTGTAAAAACACTAAAAAATTATTAAAATAAAAAATAAATAAAAGATAATAATTTTTATTTTGTAAGTGGGGTGGTTAGTCCAAAAATAGTCTTAAGATTGCTATTTTATACTATATTATTTAAGATGAACACATAAGTTTCTTAATCCGTGATTTCCTCCAAAAAAAAAAAAAAAAAGTTTCTTAATCCGTGATTTTAATAGGTCAGCTTACCTAACAAGAGCAATCATCTTATTGGATTTCTTGTTTACCTCAAATTTGATTTGAATATTAGAAAACGTAATTTTCAAATTGACTGAACTCATTAAGAGCCTAAGGATGTTTGGATTTAGAGGCTCTAGAGTACATGGGATAGCTCTATTACATAATTCATAAAAAATGAAACCATTCTTTAATAAATGAGTAGAATAGATTTCACCACAACATCAAAACTTAAAATATATATATATATATATATTAAAATGAGTATTTGCTTAAGTTATTGATGATGTATTGAAATTTAACTTACTCATATATCAATAAATAGTTAGGATTTTTATAATAAATCCTATAATGTCACTACCTCACAAACTTTAGAGGATATTGATCAATGACTTTTGGTATATGTCATAAAATTAGGTCAAGAACCATATAACTTGTTTGAATCCTGTTTAGAATAACCTTATCCTTTCTCTGCTGATAACCGTGTAAAATGACGAAAAAAACAGTGGAAATAGCATTCACTCGCGAGACACGACTGGTCATAATATTTTTATTAGTCTTTCTCAAAATATATATAGATATATATATATATATATATATTTTTTTTTTTTATTTCTCAAAAAACAAAAAAAATATATATATATATATATATTTATTAGTCAAACTATTTTGCCAATCACACACACACAACTCTGCAGCATCCCACTCACTCCCACTTCGCAAATTGATAAAAGTGCTATAGTAAATCATTTCCTATGGCTGGTTACGAATCCATGGCTGGAAATTGTGGACTGAGACATATAGATATATTTAAAAAGTTGATAGTTTAATTATTATTTTTTAAATGAAAATTTTCTTTAAAAATCCAAACTTGTGGGAAAGCCAATTTCATGTTCTTGATTATACACTACATGGCACATAAATGTTTGCTAATTGTCGCAAATTTCTATAATCTTGAATAGCCTACACATCTCCAAGCAACGAAGAAACAATTCTGATTTCTGATTTATAAATTGCAGATTTAAACATGTACAATATTCAAAATAAACGAAGGAGAAGCATTGAACCACTACCAGTAATCCCGTGCTCTTGATCGGAATCAATTTACAGTTTAATGTAATAGAATGCAAATTGATCCTTTTAACATTACGTCTCTCTTTCTGCATTCAAATGGGATGGGGTGCTTAGCTCTCGCCGTTGTCACAGTCCATAGTCTTTTGGTTTTCTTTTACCACAACACACACACAAACTTCCACTGAAACCTGCATTACAAACCCAATCCAGGGCAATTTCACTCTGGCTAGACCTCAAACTACGCCCATAAGTACCTATCCCTGCCAAACACAAGTGCCTCAGCATAAAAAAGAGGCTGGCATGGAATAGATTTTAGTCTTAACCCTATTTATTATATAGGTGGGGATGTATATATATAGATCAACTATACAAACAGTCTTCCACAAAATCTAAGGGTACTAATACCACTTCCATCGAAATAAGCAAAACGGTCATTATACCTAGGACTCATCTCCCGCCTCAAGCAGGCTTTCTGTGCCTTGCCCTCTGCCCCGAGCCCTCGCCTTCCAGATATTCTCCACTTCCTCAAATGTCAATCCCTGTGTTTCTGGCAACAGCACAATCACAAACACAAATGCAACTACAGCCACACAGGCAAGAATCAAGAAAGTTGGACCAGTCCCCACAGCTTCAGCAACTGAAAGAAAAGACTGGGTCACTATTAGATTCGAAATCCAATTCACAGTAGCCGACATTCCCCCACATATCCCACGATATGATTCAGGATATATCTCGGAGTTGACAGTCCATGGCACAGGACCCATCCCAGGTGAGAAGCAAGCAATGTACAGGGCTAAGCCTAAAATTGCCAACCACCCATATATTCCACTTGAACTGGATGATTCGAAAAAAAATGACATGACACAGAAAGCATAACAAAGGGATACAAATACAGCAGCTAAGCTTGTGAGGGCTAACTTCTCCGCCCAGAATGTTCAATAAGGGAAAATGCCTAAAATTGTTCCAGCAGCGTTCATGGCAAACAATAAGGGACAGGAGAAAGGCTAACTGGTTGTTTTCAAAGCCGGCCAACTGGACATTGTTGGGCTGTAGTACATGACTGTGTTGATACCAGTAAACTGCTGAAATGCCTGCAAATCACAAGTTTCTGTCACTATATGATCACCAAACTTCATAGAAAATATAGTGAAGGATGTTCCATGAGGCACATGCTAGTCTCATGTCTGGTTATCAAGGTTTTTTCCTTCTTCTTTTTCAGGAAATTAACTACTGATTTAAGAATAAAGATAGAAAATTGGCAATTTCATTTTTCTTCGCTTACCCATTTAAATGCTTTAGGAGCTCAACATTTTTCAGTCACAGAAGTGTTACAATGATGTTTAAATGCAACAGATATCTCTATCCAAAAGAAGTAAGAAAAGAAAACAGGCATCTTGTTACACACTAATGATGATGAAAACAACCTAACTGGATGTCAATGGAGCATGCTCATTTGACACAAGGACAAAAGCATGTATGACGTGTCAAGAAGCATAGACTCAGAGTACTCCAACCTCAATAAAAGGCTACAAACTCCTGTTTTTTTGGAGAATTCAATGTAACCATATAAACAAAATCCCATATAGACCAGAGAGACGACCTATAGAACCATGACAGTTTTCTACTAAATTTCTACTCTTACCTGTAGTCCAGCCCCAACCACAAATGCAAGCCTGATTTCTTTTATTCTAAAAACATCCATGTATCTGATATTAGCTCTTTTCTGGCGTTCCTCCTCTACTTGAGCAGTAAGGTAATCAATTTCATCCTCTAAGCGTGAAAAGTCGTAAATTCTAGAAAGCACAGAAATGGCTTTAGGTTTATCATTCTGCACATTAAGATAGAAGATATGAATACGGTGTGTAAAGGAAACTGAGTTAGAGAGAGACAAATAGAATGGTATAAGTATCTTGTACCTTCATAAAAAGCCACCGGGGAGACTCTGGCAGAAAGATCATAAGAATGAACTGAATGACGGCAGGCACGCCTGAAACTCCAAGCATCCATCGCCATGTCCCAGGGACCTACTCAAGCATTAGTATGTTAGAAAGTCATATACCAGAGTAATTGAAAACCTTTGCAAACAGAAAATGCAAGACATAAAATGCTCACAATCTAACAATTATGACACACACCCGAACGCCTTCAACTAACTGACCCTTTCCCCATCCCAGTGGCAAATGGAGTGCGGAGGGGGCATAACCCCCCCCCCCAGTCTTTGGTGTTTTGAAACCTCCCAACCCATTTGGTACCAGCTTATTTTCAGTTTTTTTGAAAATGGGATTGTTTGAAAAAACTTTATCTAGAAAAAAGTGAAATTCAAAAAAGCTATACTTCGAAAAATTATAGTTTGAAAAAGGTGTTACCAAATGGGAAGTCATGCATAGTGCATATTTTTGCCCCATTATTGGCATATGACGCACACTGAATTTTGAATCCCTACAAAGTGTTTTTTACTTAATTATTCGTCCAATTATTTACACATGACCACTCTAGGTTGTGCATGTTTGTGTGTACGCGTCACCGTGCACGCTTGTTGACTCGTTATAATTTATATAAACCCTCCCACATTACATTTCTTTTAAATTAACTATGTCTAATTATTCTTAAACTAACATGATTCAAAAATTTACAAGCACAGCTCTCTGCATGATCTAAATTAGGCAGAACAGAACAGAAAAGAAGAGATTCCTTCAGTGATGCTACTCAGTGTGAAATCTTAAAATAGCAAGCCCCAATTTCTATCTCGATGCTTCCCCTTCACAACTGCAAATTCAGGACATATCTTTCCAGCAAAATATCTGTAATAAACAAGAATATAACACTCCTGCAACAACTTTTGTGTCAAAAAAGAAAAAATACAATCACCCCAGCATTTCATTACTAAAAAAATCCATTTGTGAATTAACAATAGAATTTTTGCAAATTTATTTGCCCAATGGAGAACAAGGTCCAAGAAAACTGCTAAATTAAACAAGTAAAAAGTGCATAAAAAATTTAAAAAAAAAAAAAAAAAATTTAAAAAAAAAAATTCTCCAGATAGCTTACAAACCATTCAAAAATGTGATCCATCTACACCATTAAAGACAGTACAGGATTCCATCCATATCCTAACATCTGTCTTCAGATGTTTATACTCTTATAGAAATTAGCATATTAAATAACAAATATGAATATTTGAATATTTTCTAATATCATTTATAGCTAATCTAAGCAAGGCTCAAGATTCTATTCATATGTTTCAGCATCATGATCAGTTTTAGAGCCTTATTGGGTTCACTTAAAGAATAGAATGTTTAAGTAATGAAATTGACCTCACTATAGCTTATAAACCCAAAATCTTAAAAATTTACAAAATCACAACATTTTGATGGATTCTAGCCATATTTTCCATATAGAAATATGCATCTAATTAAGTAAAAGAGGGTAAAAGCAAATTGAATAGTGGAGCGAGATAAGCCTAACCTCTGTAAAAGCAAGATTTACAAGGTAGGAAATAAACTGTCCACCAGTTATCATAAGCACATTTGTGCTCACCAGACTTCCCCTTATTTCTGATGGTGATGCTTCCGCAATATACACAGGAGCAGTCACAGATGCTACGCCAACACCCAGGCCAACAAGAAGTCGTCCCACTATAAGAACATATGGATCTGGCGCCGCAGCCATGACAACTGATCCAACAGCAAAGACAATATCAGAAATAAGAGTAGCCTTCTTCCGTCCATAGGAATCATTTAACCAACCCCCCGTTGTTGCTCCAATAATTGCACCAACCAAGGCCATGCTGACAATTGTTTCCTGTCACCTTAAAGAATCAGAAGTTTCAAAGAAGAAAAGATTTGCAATATTAACCATTTGCTTCATGGTTAAGAAATGTAATGAGTAAAGAAAACAAATGTGAATATTGGCCTTGCTGCTCTCTATTTTTCAGTTAACGGGTGATATAACTCTCTCTCTCTCTCTCTCTCTCTCTCTCCCCACAATAGATGCAGAGACATCATGCACCACCCATAGTGCTTCAAATGGAAATCCTGGTGAGGGACTCAAACCACCAAATACTCCACATCCTTAAATTCTTGTTTTCCCTCTTCTTATCCACACTCAACCAAATGCTATACCAGTGTAGATCCAATTTTCTATCCATGACTCCTCTCTTCTTGAGAATCCATACATAAATTATCACTATATAGACAGCTCTCTCTCAAGCTCTTGTTTAGGTTTGAACCTCAATGGGATAATAAAAAGGAGTACCTAACAACATATCTTCATAGACCAAGAACTACAAGATCAAAATAGCATTAATTTTCCCAATGCAAAAGAAATCACTATCACAGCAATATAAAGCTTGTACCTGTAGCAAATAACTCTCCCTGACCACCTCAAAATCATCTTTAATATACAGAAGGGCTCCTGATATCACACCTGCATTTAACATTATCACGTGAGGTAACAATTTCAGAAAGATCAAATAGCAGCTAAAGAAAGAAAAAATGAAAACCCGAATAACTACAGAAGGTAACAATTTCAGAAAGATCAAATAGCAGCTAAAGAAAGAAAAAATGAAAACCCGAATAACTACAGAGATCCAAGATAAACTACAAACCACTTTAATATCAAATTCATACTTCATATACTTCTACAAAGGCAATTTCTTGTTCTTCCAAAACTATTCTATAGGAAAGAGTTTTAATCTAGAGAAATTAAAATGCAATTTGTTCATCACCCTTACTAGTATCTTTCATCCTTCATTCTATAGCTTCGATGGTTAAAAAAAAGTGTTTAATGCTTCTTTAAAAGAGGGCAAAGGATTATGGCAGCAGAACAAAATTTCCTGTATGCTTACCTTGTAAGGCAATTAAGAACCAAAGAATATTTCAGATTATTTCTAATTGAGGGTTATTGGAATATTCCTAACGACAAAGACTACGAATCTTTAAAAAATTCATGCATGGAAAAGCCATAATGACGCCAATTCCAGTTCTAGACTAGAAAATTGTACAGGAAACTGCAGTGACAAGTTGCTTAAAGGAGATCAGCTCTTTTTCCTCATTTCAATTCTAAATTTCCTTGTACTCTCTTGTAGGAGACTGATAGGAAATTATACATGAGAAAAGGAAAGCAATAGCTTAAGTTTGCTCATGTGGAGAGAAAGACAAGTTTACATTGAATCTGAAAAACACATAAATTCCATATTTGGTAACATATGCTGAACTAAAATTACTAAACCGCTAGATTTTAATTGGAAAGTTATACATGCATTGAGTGAATTTCGTACCTGCGACCTCAGTCTCCAACCATTCTTATGGGAAAATGAGGTGTGGTGCCATTTGAGCTAATGCTCACTGGCGCGTGTCTAAACTAAATGCCTAAATTCATCTCAACACATTTCTAGGGTTGTAGGCACGCAAAAAAGGTATAAAGACTTTAATTATGAATCTCATGATGCATTTAGGGAACAATTTGAACATTACTTGCTTTTTAGTGCATGCAAACATATGATTTCATAGGTTTTACTTTATTTTCAAAAACAGTAGAGAGGGAAAACTTAACAGTTTGACAATGGTTGAGTGTAAAATTAGCATATGCTCTCACAGGAAAAAACCAAAAAAAACCCCCTAATCATTCGAAAAACTAAAAAAGGGAAAGTCACTCCCTAGACACACAAAAGAATGACACTAGCGTGTTTAGATGTACTCTGATTGCTTATTTTGCAGAAAGTATTGTAGAAAAAGGGGTGAAAACGTTTTTTTTGGTGCGGGGGCCATCAAGTTAAACTTAGAAAGTCCAAAAAACTGGCCTTTTTTTTCGTTTGCCAACCGCACACGTCAAAAAGCCAGGACCCAGCCATGAATTTTGTATTCAACTACAGATCATGTAAATGCATTATACATCTACAATAATATTTAAACAGGAGTGAATGAGACACATTCAGCATAAATTAAGATTAAAAATAACCCAAAACAAAGTTAGCTCCTGTATTTTAAGACAAATTAGTATGCGTGTATACTGTATATTATCAATAAGTGGGACAAAAGATTTGGACTCCAATCAAAAACCCCCAAAAAAAAACCCATATGATATTTTATATTAAATCAAACAGATTTTTTTATATATAAAAAAACAAAAAAAAAAACGTATCCAACTTGATGGTATGAAGATCACATCAAGATATCCCTAAATGAACATATAATAAGTATGATGATATATAATTAGGTGTCTATTTGGGAATTGTTTATTTTTGGTAGCTTATTTCCATAATAATTAAATATATATATATATATATATATATATATATAGTTTTAGTAATATTTAGTTAAACGTGTAAAAACAGCTAGATTATTTGCAAAAAAATTAAACACAAAAAGCAAAAATGCAAAACTTTTTTGAACAATTCCCAAACCCACATTAGAAATCATTAGATTTAAATACAAAGTTGAGATCCTTACCTCAACTGGCATTTTTTGGTGTTTTTAACAAAATCGATTTCAAATTATCAAATTATCAGAGGAAGAAGAAAAAAAAAAAAAAAAAAGGTGCGATATTTTAAGCATATATTACAAAATTATGAATTATCTTCAATAGGGTCCAGTCCAGTGCCCATCACCGAATTTTAATTAATAAATTAATACCCACATCTTGCTAAATTAGGACCCAGTATATCGTGTACACGTAGCCTACCATACCATCATCATCATCATCATGACCAATGACTCAAGAAAATGAAAGCAAATTCATATATATACGTATAATATATACTAGACTCCTCATACCCATGCATTAAGCTTTCTTTTAAAAGTTTTTAAAAAAAATAGTAAATTACTCTTTTAATTGGGTTTGTGTTTTTAAATTTAAAATTATTTAACTAAAAAATTGGATATTTTAGAGAGTACTCAACAAAAATCTTGTTATTTTTTTTATACAAAATATAAATTCTACTTTGACCGACGAAAATCCAATTATTAACAGTATAGATATATATACAGTGATCAGATAATAAAAATAACACAAATATATTAATTAATACACAAAAAATATATATTAGAACTATTTTGAAAAAAAAAAAAAAAGGAAAATGGGATTGAATGTTGATTTACCAGTGTCGTAGCCGAAGAGCAATCCACCGATTCCGCGACGAAAGTCAATCCGAGCACGTACGGATTCTTGAAATACGAAATTTTTCGTTCCGGGTACGCGTCCAAGTACCCCGAGCTCCCGGCATCGACTCCAGGGTCAGCGTCATTTCCGCTGTTTTATCCAGCTTTTCCGATCCGAAACCAAAACCTAAACACGAAAATTCGCACCGATTTTTTTTTTTTTTTTGGTATTGTATTGGATTAATCGAATTCCGAATCAAAACAACGCAAAGGCTAATTGATCGGGTATCAGAATAATCAAATTCCTTAGCTCTGTTTTTTTTTTTTTCCAAAAAAACAGTGACTTTGGTAAACAAGCGCTAATTTCTACGAATTGAGAGAGAGCGAAAACCTAAGTGTAGAAAAAATTTGAGCAGAGTAAAAGGTTTTCCGGAGGAAATGGATTTCTCAAATGTGAGAGGAATTCATATTTTCCTTTTTTTCCTTTTTCCGAGAGAGAGAGAGAGAGAGAGAAGGTGAGAAACTCGTGAGTAAGTGAAGAAAGGAGATAGTTAGGTAGGTGAGGAAAAAGGTAGAGCTGACGGCTTCCAATATTTAAAGACCCCAAAAAGTGAGCTCCATTACTATTCGAAACGTTTTTTTGTTTTTTTTTTTCCTACTGTTTTCTCGGGAAAATAACGGGTTCCTGACACCTGTCTGTGAGAGTCACTATAAAGCCGTGTGCTCTTAACTGCTTTTTATTGAATGAAAGGTTTAAATTTGATATTGTAATTATTTAGTATAAATTAGTTATAGTCAATAAAATTTAGTGATTTAAATATATTGTTAGTCTCTAAAATCTATATAGTTAGCACTTTTTTAGATTTTGAAGTTTCAAATTGGGTGTTTTTAGTTTTAGAAGTTTCACAAATGAGCAGTATTGGTTCATTTTTTTCATTCACATCTGGTAGTTTTTTTTTTTTTTTTTTGTCTAATGGAATAATAATGCAGCACTTTTTTTTAATGATGTGACAACTTATTTTTTTTGTGGAAAATTACACAATTTTATTTTTTCGCCTAAACAAACAGAATTAGGAAAATTTGCACATCTCACAGTTTTGGAAACTTTATTATAGAATTTGGTTGTTCAGGCACTGTTTGGTATACCTACTTGAACACAACTTTTTATTTTTTAAACAACATTATATGTATTTTCACAACTTTTTCACTCACACATATTTCTACACATGTTTTCAAACACATATTTTCAGTTTTTAAGTGCATGTACCAAACACCCTTTGCCAAGATGCATTTGAGCATAATGAATTCAAGCTAAGTATATCCCATTAAATAGATTATGATGAACAAAATTTGCAATCAGTATTTATTATGTTGAAACTTTTATTAAAAAATAATTATGTTAAATACAACTACTTTTTTTTTTGTTTTTGAGAGGAAATACTGTAATTTTATTGATCAAAAGCCGACTCGACATGGATTATAGGAAAAAGGTGTGGAGGAACATCCTCCATCCAAACCGATAACTCGCTAACATGTCTCGCATGTCTAGCAATGTTTTGCGCTACCTTATTCGCCTGTCTTAGCATATGATTAAACTCAACTTCCGAGAATTGCTTTGCTTTGTCCTTTGCTTCATCTAATAGGTGTCCATACTCTGCCAAGGCTAATTCTTTCCGCCTTAAACCATCAATAGTGATCTTTGATTCACCTTCGAGGACAATAGATGAAAGGCAGAGATCAAAAGCAAAGTGTAGTGCTTTCATTTCTGCTATCACTTCAACGGCAATGATCGAGAAAGGCAGTTGGAGGCATTCTACCATGGAGGCCATTACACTGCTTTCCCCATTTATGACAATAACTCCAACACCAACAAGGTTGTCTTCTCTAAACACTGCCCCATCAAAATTTACTTTGATTTTCAACGAAGGAGGAGGTTTCTAGATAAGTTAAGGTGGAGGTTGGCTGGGCTGATCAGGTGGACGTGAGGGTATGGTGCCCCCAACAATACAGTCTACATGATTTTTTGACGATGTCTCCACGCGCAAGTTCATTGAATCCTTCCAGAACAACACAAGCCCCCCTCCTCTATTGATTCGAAGGGCACAAAACATGTGATCAAATTTCAAATTCTGCTTAATACTTTTTAGCCTTGCTTCATCCGCCCATGTTTCGGCAATGAACATGATGGAGCGATCTTTTGCTTGGAAAAAAGTATCCAAGCTCTCTCTCTTTGTCGCCTGATTCCCAAGTCCATGATAGTTCCACACTAAAAGACTCATGACTTCTAGCGGGGCTACACTGCAACATCCACCACTATATTTGTGCACATTTTGGATCCGTGAGGGACCTAAAAACGTTTGTTAGGAGAGTTGGGCCATTTGCTTCACTGAGACTTGATTTTCTCTTCCTTTCAAGTTCGGGTTGTGGTTCAGACATTCTTGGACTACACTGCCACAATAGGTGTTTCCAAGTTCTAAGATTGTTTGTCGTGCCTATGATGTCAATTGTTGATGGAAGGGAGTGGTTAAAGTCATAACCGTTGATGGAAGGGTCGGCTAGAGTTTTTTCACTTAATGAGGGAGTACAATGAATATTTAGAGAGTTAATGCAATTTGCATTGAAGCGAAATTCTAACATCAAAATCTCCATTCCAACTCCAATAAATAATAAATGCAAAATTTAGTTCCCCTCAAAACATTTTTATTTATTTATTTATAATTTGATAGTTGTGAATAGTGTATTTGTTAAAAATGCTTCGAAGTATCAATTGAATTATAATACTATCGACTCTTAAAACATTTTTTCCTTATTTAATAGTTATTAGAAGGAATATTTAAATCTTAAACATTTTTAGCAAGTGTGAAAACATTTTTAACAAACACTAAAATAGTTCCTATTAAAAAAAAAAAAAAAAAAAAAAACTAAGGGAGTGTTTGGTACATGTGTTTGAAAAAAGGTGTTTTGTTTTTTGTTTTTTGTTTTCTTTTGTTTTTTGTTTTTTTTTTTATACAAGATATAATTTTTATTCTAGCATAATCTAAGTATATATGTGTATGAAGGTCCTCCTGAAAACTTGAACTTCAGCCATTTCCCCCACACCCCATAAGTATATATACTTATGGAGTGATCACCACACCAAAAATACGTGGTGGTCTATGTGTTTTGTTATTTGAAAACATATATGAAAATACATGTGAGTAAAAAGTATATAGAAATATGTATAATATTATTTAAAAATTAAAAATGTGTGTTTGAATGAGTTTACCAAACACCCCAAATAGTTAAGAGCATTCGCAGTAGTGGAGCTAAAAAACTATAATGCTATTTTAGCTCCACCAATATACCAAAAAGGCCTTGCAGCAGTGGAGGCAAAGTTATAATTTTTTGCTGATTTGCTACAATGCACATCTATTTAGAGCATTCGCAGCAGTGAATCTAAAATTTTAGCTATTTAGCTACACAAAAAATCATTTTATCTATTTTACTTACACACATGCTGCAGCAGTGAATCTATTTTAACTTTTAACCCAATAAAATAATATAAATACTACAATAAATAATATTTCCACAATAATAAAATAATATATCACCCTATCCAAAAAAAATCCACATCTCCAATCACAACCACCTCTACCATCAGCCACAGCCACCACTAACACCACCACCACCACCACTACCACCAGCCCATAGCAGTTAAAAAAAAAAAAAAAAAAAACCCAAATCTCCAATCTTTTTCCTCAGCCACAGCCACAACCACGGCTACAACCACACCACCACACCAGTCCAAAGCAAAAAAAAAAAAAAAAAAAACCCCACCATGAGTAAGCACTCCAATCACGTCGCCAAGCTGGGTCGACGATCCACGAGCAAGCACTCCGATCGGTGGCTTAGGAGACCGGAGTTGAGAGAGTGAGAGGCCGGAGTGAGGCTGATTGGCGGCTTGGAGAGTGAGAGACCGGAGTTGAGAAAGTGAGAGACCGGAGTAAGGCCGGAGTGAGGGAGTGAGGCTGATCGACGGCTTAGGAAACCGGAGTTGAGAGAGTGAGAGACCGGAGTGAGAGTGTGAGAGGCCGGAGTCTTTGAGAGAGATGTTCAGAGAAGAGAGAAGAAATGAGAGAGAGAGAGAGAGAGAGAGAGAGAGAGAGAGAGAGAGAGAGGTATTATTTTAATCACCGGTTGATTTTTTTTTTTTTTTTTTTTTTTTTTTTTACCTTTGAGCTACAGTGCATATCAATCTTTAGATGTGCATAGTAGCGGAGAAGCAAAAAATTTTGCTTGTAGCTCCATTGCTGTGGGCTTCTTTTGCGTTCAGTGGTGCTAAAAAATTAGCAATATAGCTATTTAGCACCACAGCTAGGAATGCTCTTATAAATGTGCACTGTAGCAGACATCTTAAAATAAAAATAAAAATAAAAATTTATTCAACCTCTGATTAAATAATCTCACCGTGCTCTCTCATCATCACTCTTTCATCTGTGAAGCTCTCATCTCTCTCATCTCCCAGTCCACGCCGTCGCTGTCCCACACCATCCCAGCCCACACCATCGCCCTCCCAGCCCATGTCGTCCCAGCCCACGCCTCAGCCCACGCCGTCCCAGCCGATCCACTTTAGGTCAGTGCTCTCTCTTCTTTTTTAGTGAATTTTTCATCTGAGTGTTTGTTGTTTTGGCTTAATTTTTTTGGGTTTAGTGTTATTTTGTGGTGAAAATGGTGTTGTCGCTATGTTGTTTTGGGCAAATGGTGTTATTTTTTTGCTGTTTTGCTAGGTATAACGTTTGAATGGAGGAATGTATTGAGAATTTTTTGTTTGCAGTGATGATGATGATGGCGGTAGAAGAGTCGGCGACAGTGGCAGTGGCAGTGGCGGGGGCGGCGACGACGGTAGCGATGGCGGTTGCAAGTACAAGAGGTTGTGATTGTTGTTTATTGTAGTAGATATATTATTTATTGTAGTGGATATATTATTTTATTGTGTTAAAAGCTAAAATAGATCCACTACTGCTGCTGCAGTATGTGTATAAGTAAAATAAATAAATAATTTTTTGTAGAAGTATAAAGCTAAATTTTTAGCCCTACTACTGTGAATATTCTAAGAGTCAAAGTGATTTTTGACACGAAATTTATTACTATATTTTTCTGATCTGTCTAACAGTGCACAACGTGGCAATCGCTAATAGAATCAACATCCACTGTCAAGGTGGAGGAGTGACATCTATACGCGCGCAGGTAAAAAAATAACTAGTACTCGCCGTTGAGATATTCTGGGCCATACCCTGTGAGAGGGGACAAGTTGGGAATTTCAAAAACTGATATGCGTGATTTACACGCGCTTTGCCAATCGAATTTGTATGTCGTTTGCGGGCATCAGTGAAACGTGTGGCTAATAAGGTAGTGAGTTGTCGGAGTAGACAAAAGGTGCATGATAAGCGTGAGAGAGACGCGCCATGAAGCGGACGGCTTACCGACCCTCCAACCCTTTAGTGTTTCACTCTTTTGTGGCGACAAGTGGAGTGATTTGGTTTGTTTAGGATAGGAATGGAGTGATTTGTTTATCTGCCGGTAGCCGTTCTATTTCTACATCACTATTTTTGTTTTTGTTCTTTTCATATAAAAATATACTAGATCTTAGAGGAAACACCAAAAAAAAAAGAATACAAATAAACAAGTGAGAACACGATTGCTTCCTAAAAATATAAGGTAGTATATGGTACATGCATTTAAATACTCCATTCATTTCAATTTTTTTTTTTGTCATTTATTTCATTTTGAGATGTGCCAAAGACTCAAAATATTATCCTGTTTCTAAAAATAAAATTATTAATTTATTATTATACCCTATTAATTTACTTATTCAATTTTTTGATAAATTTTTTTAAGGATAGTTTTTGGTAACTTATACATTTTTAAAAAGTAGACAAGACAATAAATAATGTTCCTTAAAAAGTTTGACTTTTAAAAAAAAGTAGGACGGAGGGAGTAACCGTTTTCAATTTTTAAACAACATTACACGTATTTTTACACACTTTTTCACATATATGTATTTTAAAAAATACAAACAACGTTACTAAAACAACATTACCAAACAGACCTAATTTTATTATTATTAAAGTTTTTTTTTTTGAATTCTACATACAAGAGAAAAAAAAAGTAAATATTATTTAATTTGAAATTGTACAAAGAATTGAATATATTCATTTAAGAAAATAAAGGATATTTCTCATCCTAATTCACTCTCTAAGCTTTCTTGTCTTATAAAAAAAAAATTTATGGGTTCACTATTAGTTTGGTTTATTGGCTATTAAAAAAAAATTACAATTCATACCTCAAACATAATAATGTTATCAATATCATTATCCCATCAATATCCAAGTCCTTCACACTGTCATGGCATGTCAGTTGTTTTCGATCGAATTACAAAGAAACCAGAAAATTGCGTAATTGGAGCTAAGAGAGCAATAAGCTTCATGATTTTATTTTAGAGTTAGCAATCAGCACTACTAGGGATTTGAATTTTTTTTCTTTTCTTTTTCATTTTTTTTAAAACATATAATCATAAGTATGGGTATGGAGGTCGTGAAGAAGGATGAAGAAACAAGGGATTAACTATGGTTATGACTTAATGAGTGAGGTGAAGTGTGTTGGTTTAGGGAGTTCATATTAGTTGTGAAGAACAACGTCGATATTAGAAACCGAGAAGAATATAAAAGGACACTTAAAAATGGGTATGTCTCTCTATATACCTCAGGTTAATTGTAACATCTAGGAATTATGGAGTAATGACTTGAATTGTTACTCTATCATACTCAATATTAATGGAGTGGTGTGTATGTAAACACTATGAATGTTACCACTATATAGAAAACGAATTTTTGTATTTCTCCTAATGTTTACGAAATATTGTGAGGCATTTAGGTTGTGAGTTATGTTTGCATCACTCTAGTAGTATGCAACACTATTGAAGAAACATTTTGTTCGTGGGTTATACAAATTGAAATTCAGAACGTGATTGAATTATTGGTTTGCGTGGAGGCTGGCTCTAGACAACGTAGAAGAATTTCAAAACTTCTGTTTGATTGTTGGTTTAGGCCAAGAGAGGTATGCTAAAAAATCAATTATTAAAATTCCGCTGCAAAGTCTCTATTTCTTACCGTTGATTAACCCATCCATTAGCAATGATAGATAGGAACTTTGTTTTATATTTTATTTTCCTTTTGAAAAAAATTCATTCAATTATTTATTGTTCTTTTTATTTTTCTCTTTTTGTTGATAAAAAAATTTATGTCGTTTTGACACGTTTAAAGTTTAAAGTTTATGGATGCTAACAAGAGGATAACATTGATATTTTTGTTATTAATGGTATAAATTATAAGTTTTGATAATAGAGTAACTAAATAGATAATACCCCAATTCTAAAAGGGTGGAGAGAATATTCTACCACAAAATTTAAGGAAACATAATATTTTCTTTATTTAGTAAGCCAACAATTACCTACTGAATCCCTATCTTTATGATGGTATACTCCAAAAAATAATAATAATAATAATAATATAATAGGACTTTAGCATTTTAATTAGGTTTGGTGGAATCATTAATTAGCGGCACGACTAGCATGCAACAAAGTTGTACAGGAGTTGGGAATCCTTCTTCAGTTTTCGAAGGGCTCTGGAAATTTTGTAGATGAGATTGAAATTTATTTATTATTCCACTAAAACAGTAAATTTATTTATTATAAAATTTTTATAGTAAAATTGATAATAACTTCAACATTTTTCCTCTTCAACACACCAAAAACAAAATAAGTAATTAAGAAATTTATTTATTATAACTATTTTATTGTAAAATTGGTAATATATTCAACATACCAAATACAACATGAAGATGTATACAATAGGTAAGTAAATATCTTCCATATTGGCCCCAAGCCATGCTAGGGGAGAGAGTATGTAAGAAATTTTGTTTGAAGTGTTAGAGAATGCATGAAATCTGATTTTTTGAGTTTGTGTGTATTTTAGGGCCTGTTTTGTAAGAGTATTTAAATATAATTGTTTGTTTTGCAATCCAAAAAATGTTCTATTCTTGAATTTATTGTTTGACTAATATTTTCTAAATACAGTTTTAAAAAACTATATCCTATTTTTTAATTTAAAATCGGATTTTGAAAACGCTAAGGGGTGTTTTCAGGATACATAAAATGTTTTTAATAACATAGTTGTAAATAAATTGAAAATAGTGGACTCCACATATTTGTCCAAACTCTTTTATCTCTTAAATTAAGGAATTTATCTTTGTAGGGTCAGTTTTTGCGGCCCAAGCCCAAGGAGGTATGGATTTGGAACCCTCTGAGCCCAAAACAATAAATTTTGTAGAGAGTGGGCGAAAGGGCTAGGCAAATAATGAAAATGACAGTATTAAACAGCAACACCAATGAGAGAAGTTGAATTAATGTGCTCTCGGACTAATATGAGTACTCTGTCCGAAGAGAAGTTGTTCATTGATAATCAAGGGTTACAATTGCTGGAGCTACAACCATCTAAGGTACCTTTCTCTCTCCTGTTTTTCGATCCCCTTCCATCAGAGGTACCCTTCCCTTATATAGCATTACCTTCTTACATCTCCTCCGTCCACTTGTTCATCATCCAGGATCCACTCGAGTACATGTCCCATCATCCCACCTTTAGCCTTATGTGAGTGGCGGTAGCTGAGAAAGCACCGTTCAGGTGTCCTTGTCNGACTTGTTAGAGAAATAGAGTTTCACATCTTATTAAATTTGGACTAAACAAAAATAATTTTGTTTTAAAAAAATGATAATGATACCTACCAAGCATCTTAATTACTACATTGTTGTACAAGAAGTTGCCGTAGAATTCTTTTATTATCCTTTTTTTTTTTTTTTTTAAGTTGGTGACTTTTATATTTATCCAAATAAAGTCATGTTTAGGATAATCTTAATATAAGATTTATTAAAGTTTTTATTTTATTTTATTATCAACGTTTGAGTTTGAGTTTAAGTTAGACTTGGTGGAGAGATAGATTTTCACTTCTTGTTTAGTTTGGACTAAACAAAATAATTTTGTTTAAAAAAAATGATAATGATGGGTTTGAGTTTAAGTTGGACTTGTTATAGAGATAGTATTTCATTATTTGTTAAGTTTGGACTAATTTTTTTTAAATGATTAAAAAAATGATGAGTTTGAGTTTAAGCTTGTTAGAGAGATATAGTTTCATTCCTTGTTAAGTTTGGACTAAATAACAATAATTTTGTTTAAATAAAATGATAATTTTATTTAAATATTATGTTGACGTGAAAAGTTATGAGAGTTTTAGATGGATCAGTTAATATATATATATATATATATATATGTAGAGAGAGAGAGAGAGAGAATTATTAAAACAAGAAAAAAAAAAAGAAAAAAAAAGGTGAGAATCCCTATCTTATCCTTTGGTTTTTGTTTTGGGTTTTTAAATTTTTTTTAATAAATTAATAATAGACCACACTGTCCATGGACCATACGCTTGTTTAAACTTTAAAGGACAACGTAGCATCCAAATGGCCCCATTATGATATTGCCAAAGAATAAAACGTATACATTCAATGCACTGATTGGTTGTGATCAGTTGTGAGGTTAACACGTGTTCATTTTTGACAATATATTATCTTTTTTTTTTTTTGAGAAACGACAATGTATTATCATTAAAGGCACTAAACTTATGCTTTGGACAATGTATTATCATTCTAATAATGCACTGAAGGCACGTGTCCATTTGTTTTGACAGTGTATGTACATGTTGACATGTATTTACTTTTAACTACGTGTCTTTTCTCAACCAAAAAAAAAAAAAAATTTAACTATGTGTCGTCATCGCAACATTGGATCAAGCTCTGCCCCCCACAATAACCATTATTTCAACAATTTGAGCATGCACTCATGTGTTTACTCATAAACTTTTTTTTTTTTTTTTGGGTTATAAATATTAATTATTTACATCTATTATAATTTAAGATTACTATTCTATATGAGTTGTATAATCAAATAAGGATAATATCTTAATTTTTAGCAACTTCCTTTGACATCTATATGCAAGTTAGATTTCTGTGAGAGTTAATTTGAATTCCAAATAAAAGTGATAATTAAGATAGAGAACCAAAGAAGAAATACCTCAAATTTAGGAGCTTGCAGGGTTTTATTTTACAAATTAATTAAATAGGATAATATCTTAATTTTTAGTAATTTTAGAGTTCACAACTTGGAAGTTAGCTTGGAGTCTACCACTTATGATCTTTTTAAATAGAAGTATATATTGCACCATATTTTTTGTAATTTTCTAAAGGCAGTTTTTTTTAAACAAATAATATACTAACACGTCATTTTTTTTGGAAAACAATATACTAACATGTCATTGATTACTTTTCCCTGATAGATTGTAATTTTCTAAAGGCAATTTAAAAAAAAAAAAACAAATAATATACTAACACGTCATATAATTTTTTGGAAAACAATATACTAACACGTCATTGATTACTTTTCTCTGATTGGTTTTAACCTTTTATTAACACATCAGGTATTAACGTGTCTTTGTATCTTTTCCACCATGGAGTCTATTTCCGGATGTATGTACAACTAAAATCAAAATTTGCTTTGAACGAGTCCCACAAAATCATATCAGTTTTGACCTTTTCTGGTAAATTGACATGACAGATTGATACATATCGTGCAATTAAAGTTGGATGCATTAGACACTTTTTTCTTATGGTGGCTTCAATCAATTTTGAATAAATGTAGGGACACAAACTTTTACACCAAATTTTACTGAAGCAGTCAATTATATGTGGACACTTTTTATCCATAATGTTTTTTTACCGCTAGTAATCAATCATTGCAATGAATGATCAAATTAGACGTCTCTTAGTATTATTTAGAACCTGCCTGTGCTTTTTATTTTAGAAAGTTTTAATGTATGGTGTCATCAGAGTTAAGACATCAATTAATTTTTAATGATGATAATTTTTTATTATTAGATTAAGATCTTAATTAATTTTTAATATAAATAAAAATCTCTTATTTAACTATCACAAATTTTATCAATTAAATTAATTAAAATTTACAAAATTTATATTTTTTATATTAAATTTTTTAAAATTTAAATAAATGTCAAATAACCGCCACGTAATTATATTTCAAGAAATTTGGTGTCCAGGTGCACTGGACTCTCTTATTATTTAGACTTTTCAAATGAAAAGGACTTTTAGCAATTAGGTGCACGCAACATCCAAATGTACGAGGTGGATCAGCCGATGAGAGAGCTTTTTTTGGTAACAGGCGTTCTGACAATTAGACAATCAGTTTGTGCCACATGGCAAAAAAAAAATGTTCGTATGGGTGTATCATTATTGACTAGAAGATGAAGAAAATGTGCACAAGGAGCCGACAACTCATATATTCCTTCTATATCACTCATGTCCCGGTGTGAGACAAGAGTAGTACTATTTGTCTGTGGCTCAAGGGTCAGGGACCCGGTTTTTCATCTTCTTTTCCTCAATTTTCAACACGTGTGGTGATCTTTTCGAGGCCACCATGTGCATGAAAGATGCATAAGATGGCTTTTTCTGTGCATAGTTCCTTTCGTTATTTAGAGTGCTACGTGCCACTTCAATGAGTCTAAATTTTCTATCTCATCAATTATGCTCCACTTCATGCTTTACCAATAAAATTTAGACAGCTAGCCTCTCTCATTAAATGAGACAACTAGCCTCTCTCATTAAAGTCAGAAATATTTTATTTAATGAAAAAGGTTAGCTGTCCAAATTTTATTGGTGGAGCATGAAGTGGAGCACAATTGATGAGATAGAGGTTTTGGACTCCTAGTTTTGGGTGATCTAAAAAGGGGTCACAGGGTCCGTTTGGATAGCACTTATTATTGCTGAAAGTTGATAAAAACTGATTGTTACTGAAAACACTGTAGCAAAATAATTTTTAAATGTGTGAATAGTATTGTGGGACCCACTTTTAATATTTTTTAATACATAAACTAAAAAAAAAAAAAAAAAAAAAAAAAAAAAAAAAAGGAGCAAAACGCAACTTTGAGCAACAAACCCTCCTATCCAAACGCAGTCACAATCTTGGTTATAGTCTTGATTCTCAAAAAAAAAAATCTTGGTTATTGTCGTTGAGCAGTTGAGCTAATTAAGGCTCTGGACCCTGGTCCAGCCCATTGAAAACTTCATGTTTTATTTTATGAGCCCATTGAAACAAATGCAGGCCTAAACAATAATGGCAATGCAAGTTCAACTACTATTGTGAACATACTACAAAAGCATAAATTTTCATGGGGAAAAAAATTACAACAAAATTCATAATTATTAAAGTGAACTCTGAGTTATGGAAAAAGAATGGTATTCAAGAGCATTTCACATATGATACAATGCTTATAAATATGTCACAATTTCTCATTTCTTGCTAAATGGAGGATAAGACCCTCATCCTAATTCGAGAGGAAATATTATAAAACTAAGTAATTGTGAAGAAAAGGGAGGCAAGTATGGGATATGACTCCTGCATATCTTGCATCTTTCACTTTTTATCTAGATCGCAAAAATATCTCACTACCACCCTAGACAAATTACTAATAATGGGTAAGAATTTGATCCATCAACAATTGATTGTTTCAATTTCATGGAATAAATATCACTAACGTGCTATTAGTTTTCTCTAATATCTCAATAATTTTCTTATTAAAAAAATTTATAATCTTTAGTGTTATATTTTGTAAACAAAATAGAAAAACAATAGAAGTGGGATAGTAATTTGATCATATTATTATTTTAATAAAATAAAAATAAAAATATATTTATTATCGGTTTCTTTTTTATTTTCTTTCCCCTTTCCTCTATGCATATTATGCATTTTTTTTTGAAAAATTCATTATTGGAAACTAGGGGTGTCAAATGGGTGGGTTTGAGGTGGGCATAATTGAGTTGTGTATATAAAACCCATTTACCCATTAAAAACCCATTTAACTAATTGCTTCTAATCTAAATCCAACTCAACCCAATTATTATGGGTAAACCCCAACTTACCCAATTATCAAAATTACTAAAATGCCATTAAAGTGAAAATGCCATTAAATTACCTATTTTTTGGTTCAATATAAATAAATAAATAAATAAAAATAGCATCCTTTTCATTTCCAGTATTTTCTCAACAACCAATCAAAGTATACATCAGTAACCAAACAATTCAAACATGCACAAAATTGTAAATAAATAAATAAATAAATAAAAACTAAAAAAAAAAAAATTTAATCAAAAGTAGAAATTTGCTAGAACATAATGGATCTATCTCATAGCAAAACTCACTTGAAAAGTGAAAAACAAAACTTCTTTCCAGCGAAACTAAAATTTAGAGTCTCTGAGTTCAAAGAAAGAAAGAAAATCAAATTTAAATTAAACCTTTTTTTTTGGTTCAACATAAAGAAATTAAATAAATAAGAAAAATTTAAATTAAAACTATAATTTTCTCAGCAACCAACACTCCCCAAGAAATAGAAGTGGAAGTGAAAGTAGACTCCCAGATTCAACCTCCCACCAAAAACTCTCTACACTCCTCTCCCCATTCTACGCCAAAACCCATGGACTCCACTCTCGATTGTTGGCGCCAGAGATTCACATTGGGGAAGTAGTTGCCGATGGCGCTGGAGAGGCATGAAGCCATGGCGGCGGCAGCGGAGGAGACTGATGATGTGGAGAGACCAATCGATCTAGAAGTGAGGCTGATGTACTCAGTGAATGAAGGTGACCTAGATGGGATCAGAGAGCTATTGGATTTCGGCATCAACGTCAACTTCAGGGACAACAATGGCCACATAGCTCTCCACGTCGCAGCCTGTAATGGACTCACCGACATCGTTTCACTCTTGCTTGACCGTGGCTCTGAACTCGATCCTAGTGATTGCTTAGGTGGGTTTAGGAATCTGAATACATGATTGGAAGTTGAGAAAATGAAAAAAAGTTTTAAAATCTGAAAACCTAATGAAACGATTAGAGAGGCTGAAATAGGGGTAGGCATATCCGACGCTTAGAGAGGCGAAAATTTCTTGGTTTTTTTTTTTTTTTTTTTTGGATGGGGAGGGCTGGGTTGAATTTGGGTTAATTGTTTTTGGGTTAAATGGGGCTCCATGGGTTTTTAGTTAAAAGCCAACAATTATTGAGTCTAATTGGATTGATGTCCATTTAACCCAAATAATAATTGGGTGGGATTGGGTTCAATTAGAGTAGGTGGGTTTGGGCGGGCAAATGAGTTTGGGCTTATTTTGCCACTCCTATTGGAAACTTTATTTTGGTATGCCATTCTTGACAAATTAAAGAAAGAATGTCAAAATATAGTTATGAAAATACCTCTTTTAGAGGGATGGTTTTTATTTTTTTATTTTTTTTATTATTATTTAGAAGAAAAGAATTTATAGTTGTGAAGGAAAGAAATACTCGCGGCCACTTTGATAGGTTAGATTTCCCTCTTATTACATGAGTATCCATGTGAGCAATTCCACTAGCAAAACTACTTGATTGGGGCACTTGTTTTTTATTGGTCACCTTTTATGTTTTTATATACCCACATAAGAAAAGGTTGGAAGAAAATTTTACTTATTAGTGGGATATTTAAGCTGCAATTATTGACAACTATAAAAATTCCAAGCTTCTTGCTTATGAACTTTATTTTAGATTTGACCAATTTCTTTGATCTAAATGTCGTACACATACTAAATTTTTGTAATAAGAGTGATTTTATCCCCCCACCCTCCCTCCCCTCTTTTTAATTAAAATATAACAATATCCTATGAGATTGAAATGAAACTCCTCCCAAAATGTTTATATAAATAATACTTCTTCCTTATTTTTGCAATCGAAAAGTGAATACCGGACTTTCTTAAGAATATATTTCATTTTAGAAAGCACTTATACCCAAATATTTAGGGATAACATATGTTGGACACCTTTTATTTTGAAGATTTATCAATTAACACATTAGTTTATATACTTGACATTTACACACTTTCAAGCCGTACACACATGCACGTGAGCGCGCATACACACACCTATTTACGGATATTTTTAATTTCTAATTATTTGTCTTTGAATAATAGGCACTATTCGTCAAAAAATGAAAAGAAAGAATAATAGGCAGTATCAAATGGTTAGATATCATTATTTGATAGAAGTATGTCTCTATGTTTTATTTGAATTTTTATATTTTAACCAAATTAAATAACAAACAAAAGAAGAAGATTTCCCTAAAAAAAAAAGAAACAAAAAGCAAAAGAAGAAGATTTCAATTTTTGTTGATCTCCTTCTTCCTTGTTGAGTTCACCTTCACTTGCATGTTCTTTCTTTCCTATGGTTATTTTCCCAAATAATTAGTGGACACTTTTAAACACACAAAAAAGAAAAAAGAAAAAAAGCGTACTTAAATAATTTCTATATATATAAATTAAGAGTAAATGGTTGAAACAAATTTTAGTTAAAAAAAAAATCCTTGCTATAATTGATCTTAGGAGCAGAATTTCAATTATCTTTAAAAAAGCATATTATACATTCCCATAGTGCTCTATGATTTTTCTTCTTGCATTATCTAGTTTTTTATTTTTTATTTATTTTTTATTCCATAGTTATTACATGGTAGAAAAGTATACTTTCAAGAATTTATTGGAAATTTGTATTTGACTACAATGGCAAGCCTGGTTGTGTCTATACAGCTGAGTGAGGCTAAGGTTTGTCTCCTGTAAACTCACCATTTTTGTTTCAATAATGTTGACAACCACAAACATTCATGAGCCTTTAGCCATCTTTTAGATAATCACTATAAATTTTCATAAATTGGGAACATCTACTTAGCTAGCTAGAGTCTGGGATATGTAATCCATTCTCATTGATTAAACCTTCAAATAAGGCATGCAACAATAACTTGTTTGGCCTCATCCATGTTAGTGTAAAAAAAGCAAAGGACAAGCTTAACTCATCGAGACTGTGTGAATTACGCGTCAAATATCTAAAAGAAATTTCACCAAACACATACTGTGCATCTATTGCAAAAATAGAAACACAAAATATTTTGGGATTTTTACACTCTATAAGCCAAAGTTTACAGATGGGAACAACACTCAAGACAGTTGTCCCATTGAAGGAAATGACAATCAAACGGTGGATTGGTGGAATGAGAAAGAAGGGCAATCAAAAATTTATATATAAAGAAAAATGATTGATATTTTAGTATACTGAAAAAGACAATGGAGATTTAACCCAAAAGAAAAAGGACTTTGTATCATTAAAATGCACATTTTAACAAAGGGTCAAATTTATTGTATCATGCTATATAATAAAAATGGTGTCAATATTGTTCCAAGCATATGTTCTCTTCTTCTTTATCATCATTATATATTATTTCATGCTATATAATAAAAATTGTGTCAATGATTATTTCAAGTAGCTGCTCTCTTCCCTTCAAAAATGAAAAAGGAAAAAAGAGTAGATGCTCTCTTCTTTTTTATTATCATTATTTTTTATATATTATTTTTAGGTCATGTGACGCACCATAAGTACAGTTTAAAAAAAAAAAATTACTCTAACTGAAATTCTATTACTAAAAATCTCTAAACATTTTAAAATAATTTTCATTATTTATTTTATATTACTTATGTAAGGACCAGATTTGAACTTGTAGCCCACTGCGTGGATGGATTCAAGCTCAAAAAACCCAAAACAAATAAATTTGTAGAGAGGAGATTGGAGAACACTAGGCTATAGTTAATTAAACAAACGTTGGAATAAATTTAGACGATTAAAAAATGAAAAGAAATAGGATTGTATTGAAGGAAAATAGTTCTCGGTAGAATCCGGTGCACTATTCTTGTACATTATTCTCAAATTGAGTTACAAGTTTGGTTTCTGGATTCTATAGTGTTTATTC
Organism: Quercus suber; assembly: GCF_002906115.3. Classification (NCBI taxonomy): domain Eukaryota; kingdom Viridiplantae; phylum Streptophyta; class Magnoliopsida; order Fagales; family Fagaceae; genus Quercus; species Quercus suber. The sequence continues at coordinate 354,002 of NW_027069514.1, read as the reverse complement.
TTCTCATTTCCAATCCCTCTCTCTTGTTGCTCTCTCTTCCTTTTATGTCATCATCCCCTTTCATTCCCACTTCACACGTGCATGCTAGATAGTTCTTATGGATACTTGTCCCATCATTCCTTTCCATTAGTCTTGATGTAGTAGTTATAAGGTTGTAACCTACTATTCAAGTATCATCTCCACATTAATGCGGCCAGGGTGTTAGCTGTAATGCATTTAATGCGAAGGTAGCAGCTTTCCTTCTTAAATATTTCAGGGCATTGCCCTACTTATCACTCTTTCAATGCCTATCAACACCGATGAAACTTCTTGGAACTTCATTCTGAGTGACTAACAAACTTTTTTGGACATCGGCATTGGTTATTCGAGGACAAATTTATCCTCAGCTTATCTCTCGAGCCATTATGGTCAAAGCTAACCTTTGTTTACTAATACAACTTTTACTAAATAAGATTCCTCATCCTCGAACAACCCCTTATCCTCGGATTGGGCCACAGACTCGTAATATAAGCAAACGATGGGCTCCCAGGCCCAATATCCCTACAACATAAATAATTTATAATGATTTTTTGATATAGAGTGTTTGGATTGCGTCTGCGTTTTCACGCAGACACATTTTTGCCCCATTTTTTTTTTTTAACCAGTGCCTATTGCACTGTTCATGGGACATGAATAGTGCAAATAGGCAAATGAACAGTGTTTTTTGTGTGAACAGTAATCTGAAAATTATTTTTTTATTATTTTCAGTTTTCAGTAAAATAAACGGTATTCAAACCCACACATAATAATAAAAGTTGTGTCTTATATGTTATAGTTGCACTATGCGACTTCATGCAATTATTACTAGTTGCACAATATAATCTCACCAAGCGTGACTCATTATAAGTATATCAAAATGATCAACATAATTTACTTTAAGTGAAACTCTAATACCAAAAATAAAAACAAAAATATTAATCTGTTAACTCAATTAACAAAAGTTTCAATAAATTTAAAAGATGTTTCATCATTTATTTCAAATTATTTTATAATTAATTATAATATTTGGGTTTTGATAAAAAAAAAAATCTGGTTTTACATGATGTGAATTCATCATATAACTTAAAATATTTTCCCGTTAATTTATTTTCACTATCTATTTTATAATTGAATTTTATTATATTATTAAAATATTTTCTTTAGTTTATATGTTATTATTTGATTATGTATCGTGCACATACTACAATACGAATGTTTATCTTACACATTGTGGCTATGCCAAATGAATACAAGTGTTACACATAGTATGACACATTTTCACAATGTAGCACATCTTAACTATATTAATATTAGTAACATAATTTGTTCGAAGGGATTTTTATTTTTTATTTTTTTGGGGTCAGAATTTCAAGAAGTTTAGAAAAATTACTTCGATTAACCAAAAATCTCTAAAAATTTAAGAGAACTTTCACTATTTATTTTATAATGGACCTCAATAGTTGTTAGAAATCAACAAAATATATATTTATATACACTTTTTATTTTTATTAAATTTTGATAATTGGGGGAGAGGAACCCTAAATGTCTCTGTTAGAATTACTGTGAGGTGTTAATCAGTTGACTTACAAAAGTCTTGATGATTGTGTTAGTTGATTTAGATAGTGTAATATAGTAATACTTAATCAAAGGAAACAGAAAAGGTTGGTATTTTGACATATGGTGGCCTTGGCTCTGTAAAGGATAACAGTCATTATGAACTTTCTTTGTTTGGGAATTGTGAAGGGGATATTATATTAGGATTGGTGTTGGAACTTATTATGAAGGAGGTAGAGAGTAGAGACAACTTGAAATGTTTGCAATGATGAGTGATGACGTGGTTGATATGGAATAGAGGAAACATTATTGGCTCTAGCAGCAAGCCTTCCTATCTGTGAAATCAGTAGAGTTGCAGAGGAAAACTTAGTAGAATTTCAGAGGAACTGAGAATAACAAAAAGGCAAGATATTGAATGTAAAAATATGACTATGGTTGACATCAATTTCCAAAAAATGTGTTTGTACATATTTGATAAATCCTAATTTATGAATCATTGATCTAAGATCGGATGTTAAATTATTGAGTGAGAAGGTGTTAGACACCTATTTTGCTCAGTGAACTAGTTTTCTAGAATATAGTAGTCATGGATTCATGGGGGATATTTGCAAACTAACATTGTGAAGGGATAGAATATAGTAAGTTAATACGGGTTCGAAAGATTATTGCAAACTAGCATCTCGAGTTTTAGAAACTTGAGTTCCATATAAATCTCGAGGCTTAGAGACTCGCTTCCTACTTCTTGAGTTGGACACGTTTATGCCACATAGATCTTGAGTTTTTAACAGTTGAGTATAAAAAAACATGAATCTCGAGTTTTTTACACTCGATTTCAAACAGAGAACAAAAAATATACAAACCCAGAAAAAGAAGAAAGAACCCAAAGAAAGAAAAAAAGAAGAAGAAAGAACTTGAAGAAAGAAAGAACCCAAAAAAAAAAGAAAAAAAGAAAAAAGAAAAAGAGAAAACCCAGGAAAAAAAAAGATAGAACCCAAAAGAAAGAATGAAAGAAAGGAGAAGAAGATCCACAGCAAAAGAAGAAGATCCACAGCAAAGAAGAAGACCCACAACACACACAAATCCAGTCTCCATCAAGCACATCTTGATCGTCTATCTATGGTACAGTTCACGATCTCCATCACCGAGCAAATGATCTAAACAAGTTAGACACAACTCTTAAAGATGTGAATGATTTAAAAGAAAAAGCTATGGAAGAGAGATGAACAAGATTGAGAACTTTTGTTTATTTTTCAACCAAAACTACCTCAGCTGGTCTAATGCCTATGTGGACATTACTTGCTTTTTGTTGTCTTGGTTTGTATTAAAAAGGGTCTTGTTGCTTTTTGGGTTTTGAAGGGTTGAACATTTGCTGGAGATTGGTGGGTTGGTTCTTGATTGAAGCTTCTTCTTTCTAAAGTCAGGTACGTTTGTGGGGTTGTATTTCGTAGCTATGCATTGGAACTCGACTCTTAGAGACTCAAGTTCCACATGGATTCCACATGGAATTTTTATTCAAGTCAACTATCTTAGAACTCTGGATCTCGAGTTTTTAAAACTCGATTTGCTATTGAACTCGAGATGTTAGTTTTCCACATTCTTTCACAATTTGTCAACTAACAAAATTCTTCTAATAATAAGGTTAAATGGAAAAAAAAAAAAAATTTCTGGATTCATGTCATACAAGCGTAATCCAAAAATTTCATAGAAATAATAAAACAACATGTTATTGTCATGAAAACTAATTAAAAATTTAGGATTTTGAAAAAGTTTTGAGCATGTGAGTTTATTTCACAAACCCCAAATAGATCTATCATGTTCAAAGGTTCATCCCATATCATCAATAACAATCATCATGGCATAGCACAAATTTAAACTTGCATGCTATGTTGGATTCAAGGAATGACCTTGTTCGAATGTCCTTAGTGCTATTGAATGTAAGGGCAACACATTATTCCTTTGATAGCTCTCAAAAGGATTTCAATGTGCTTTGCAAACGAGGGGTCTCCTCTAATTATAGAGGAAGTAGAGGGCCTTGGACATAAGTTAGGATGAGTTTGAAACTCTCAGCTTAATTTGTATGCACGTGTAGATAGGGTTATGCAATGCAAGTTATAATTTTAAAAAAAAAAAAAAATCATGTGAAAAATGAAATTTGGAGGGAACCTAAGCTCAAGAGCTTGAATTTTTTTTTTCCTTATTAAGATCTTGAACTGGTACTTTGGACATTCTGTTTGTATATTATTCATTCATTTTTTCTGATCCCAGAGCCTTTGATTATATTGCTTTTGCATCTATCATTCTAAGAGGTCTTTCTTCACTTGTAATTTCCCCCATTTGGCTGCTTGTTTTTGGTTAGAACTCAAAATACATTGATGCCTTATGTCAACTGATTTTCTATTTTGGTAATCCAAAATCCTAGTATTGGTCCTCTGCTTGTTCTAGTACTTGCTCCATCTTAAGGTTTCTTAAATGCCTAATGGTTTTTTTAAAAACAAAATTTAGCTACAAAATTGATTATATTCTTAAATTACAATCTTACTCAATATCTTTTTATATTAGGTAAATTTTGATAAATCCACCATTAAATTACACATTATTTTTATATTCTCCATGCTTGCAAAATTTTTAGGAAATTAAAGATCAAAAGCTATGTTATCAATAAATTATTTAAATTGTAAGTTTATGTAGTTTAAAATTATGCATAAAATATAAACTTATAAATAATATGGTAAATAATATCCGATTGACACAAAATTTGACATGTGTATTGAGAGCGTAAAGAACATGCAATTTAACGATTAGATTTTTAAAATATGTAATAATGTTTATTTTATTGAGTAAGGTTGTAGTTAAAACTTTATCATTTTTTAATAACATTTACAAAATGTTGAACCAAACTTGGGTTTGTTTCAATGTTTTTACACTAAAGTAATTGAGTTTCAAATGTGAACTCAAGCTTTGTTCGTTTAAATGAGATCAAAGCAAGCATACAAGTGAGCCCAATTCAGATTGTCGGTGAACACTTGATTTGTTTTTATAACCATTAGCATGTGGAGTATTATTTAATCTTCATCATTACCACCAAAAAAAAAAAAATTTGGTTATTTGATAATGAGACTGTAAGCAATAGTGATAATTAAGTGGTTTTACTTAGGTGGGTAAGGTGATTATTTAAGCTTTCGCATTGAGTTTTATGAATGAGTAACTTGACACTAATATTAAGAAGATTGAATTAGACACGTGATGTAATTAGAAACTACAATTTAAATTTTGATTGTGTTTTTATTTATTTATTTTTTATTATGGAATATAGTATATGATTTGGAACTTACCCTAAATAATAAAATTCTGCAGTTTATACTCGAAATTAATTTGTCCAATTTTAATTTAGATAGTGCGTGGATGAATTAAATTGTACTTTATAAAATTTTATAAATTCATATGAGAAATATTCTTATATACTTTAAAAATAGGGTTAAATTAATGGGTGTCCTTAGCACAATTACTAATAAAAAATTTTAAGAAAGTTTTAATACAACTTTTATGAGAAATATAAAAAGCTGTTAACAATATTATTTACTTTATCATTTCCCATAAAAAATATTTTTAAAAATAATTCATAAACTAATACTCTTAAGGTATTTGTTAACATTTCCCTTAAAAATATGTATAACTATAACTAAAAATTTTGTAATTCAATTGACATTTTATAATGTTTTCAGTGGAGATGTTCATGGTTTAAATCCTCCACCTAATTATCGCAACTGTTGAATTATATATAAAAAAAGTATAAAAAATTGTAATTAATATTTAAGTTTTAGTCAACTTAATTAATAGTCTCGCTTGCGACCCACCAACTCCCATTAATATATGGTTAAGAATTTTGATGCTCAATTGGGACCTCTGGTTTCCAACCACGAGAAAATACTTAGGTAGTCTTGGAGAATAGTTAAATATTGTTATTTTCTCTCACATTCATAATAGATCCCATTATAAATTTAATGAATGAACCCACTATTATTGTGAGAGAGGAGAGAACTATTCATCGTATTCCGGGAGTACCTAAAAGTTATTTCCAACAAAGACATCAAAAATTCAAGTCAACATATTTCTCGAACTATAAAATTATTAAAAAAAAAAACAATGTGATAGTAAAATTTTAAAATAAAACGGTTAGGGCTACTATGGCAATGCTTGGACCATTTTTTTTTTCCTACCCAAATATAGTCCATCCCCTTTCTTCATGGCTAAGAAACAATATTTTTTGATCTCAAATTTTTTTTCTTCATAAAAATTTTACTTAAAAAGAAAAAAAACAGTAATTTCAATTTTGGAAAAATTGCCTCCCCTTATATTTACTTGCAGCAGTGGTCACTCTGTCTTTTTCTCATTTCTTCTAAACTCTCCTTTCCTGATTTCTCACTCCTGCCTGCCCACTCAAAAAAGAAAATCTCTACACTAACAAAAGTCTCTCAAATCTCACACCTTTTTTTTTTGCTTATTTCAACAAAACCCATTAAACCAATATAAAAAAACCGTGAACTTTCTCTCTCTCTTTCGCTTTTTCTTCATCTTTTTCTCTCCAACCAATCATCATTTTAAAACCCTAATTTCTTCTCCATTTCACTCCGATCCTCCTTCCTTCTCTTTCTAGGTCTTCTTCCATGGACTCCGAGGACGATATGCACGACGCCAACGATGTGGAGTCCGTAGATGACGAGTTCTACAGTGGCGAGGCGGAGGAGGCTCCCATGGATTACTATTGCAGCGAGTACGATAACATCGACGAGGACGTCGAGCTTGAATACGAGGAAGATGAGGACGATGACGATGATGATGCCAATTTCGACTTTGTTGAGGATGATGCTGATGATTCCATTGATATCGAGTCTCGTCGTGCTGAGGTTGTTGTTCAATTCTTCACTCATTTTCTCTATGTGAATTCAATGTTTTGATTGTTTAATTCGTGTTAGTGTGTTGTCGTTTGGTTGCTGAGAAAGTTTGGGGGAAAACAGGTAGGGAAGTCAAAGTTGGGTCCTTTGATTATGGGAATTAGTTTTTTTTTTTTATTAAGCTGTGTTTGGTTGCTGACTAAGTTTGGGAAAAAAAGGTAGGAATGGAAAGGTTGATCATGGGATTTTTTGCTAGTTTAAATCCTATTTACGGCAAAATTTGATAGCATTAGATTCCTTAAGCTCTGTTTGGTTGCTGAGAATGTTAAGGAAAAAGGTAGGAAGTCAAAGTGGGGTCCTTTAATCATGGGAATTAGCTTTTCTTAAGCTGTGTTTGGTAAAAAGGTAGGAATATAAAAGTTGGGTCCTTTGATCATGGGATTTTTGTTGGTTTAAAACCTAATTATGGCAAAAGTTGATAATGGTCGCTGAGAATGTTTGGGGACTAATGTAGGCTAGTCAAAGTTGGGTCCTTTGATCATGGGATTTCATGTTGCTTTATAACCCATTTATGGCTAACATTGATAGTATTAGTTTCCTTAAGGTTGCATTTGGTCACTAAGAATGTTTGGGAAACAGGTGGTAATGTCAAAGTTGGGTCCTTTGATCATGGGATTTTTTGTTGGTTTAAAACCCATTTATGGCAAAATTTGAAGGTATTAGTTTCCTTAAAGCCTTGTTTGGTTGCTGTGAACCTTTGAGATGAAAGGGAGGAATGTCAAAGTTGGGTCCTTTGATAATGAGACTTTTTTGTTGGCTTAAAACCCGTCTATGGCAATTTTTTTTTTTTTTTGGTTGTTTATGGGTAATGGAAAAAGTTGATAGTATTAGTTTCCTCAAAGCTGTTTCCGGTTGCTGAGAAAGTTTGGGTAAAATAGGCAGGAAAGTTATAGTTGGGTCATGGGATTTTTTCTTATTTAACACCCATTTATGGTTAGAGTTGATAGAAATATTTTCCTCAAAGCCGTTTTCAGTTGTGGAGAACATTTGGGAAGAAGATAGGAATGTCAAAGTTGGGTCCTTTGATCATGGAATAATTTGTTGGTTTAACATTGATTTATGTCTAAAGTTGATAGTATCAGTTTCCTTAATTAATGCTGTGTTTTGTTGCTGAGAATGTTTGGGAAAAAAGGTAGGAAAGTCAAAGTTGGGTCCTTTGATCAAGGGATTTTTTGTTGGTTTATCACCCGTTAATGGCTAAAGTTGATAGTATTAGTTTCCTAAAATAATTCTGTGTTTTGTTGCTGAGAATGTTTGGGAAAAAAGGTAGGAAAGTAAATGTTGGGCCCTTTGATAATGGAGTTTTTTTGGGTTTAAAATCCTTTTATGGCTAAAGTTGATTGTAGTAGTTTCCTTAAGTTGTGTTTGACTGCTGAGAATGTTTGGGAAAAAAGGTAGGAATGTCAAAGTTGGGTCCTTTGATCATGTGGTTTTTTTGTTGTTGTTGGGCTAAATCCCATTTATGGCTAAAGTTGAGAGTATTGTTTCCTTAAAGTTGTGTTTGGTTGCTGAGAATGTTTGGGAAAAAAGGTAAAGGCTAAAGTTGATAGTATTAGTTTCCTTGAAGCTGTGCTTAATTGCTAAGCGTGTTCGGGTAAAATGTAGGAATGTCATATTGTCCTCTGGTCATGTGATTATTTCTTACTAAACGCCTATTTATGGCTAAGTTGATGGTATCATTTTTCGTGAACCTGTGTTTGGTTGGGGAGAATGTTTGGGAATAAGGTAGGAAAGTTAAAGTTGGGTCCTTTGATTGTGGGATTTTTTCTCATTTAAAACCTATGGCTAAAGTTGTTAGCATTAGACTATTAGTTTCATATCAGATTTGTTTGGTTGTGAAGTAAACTGAGGGAAAGTAGGGGAAACATTTTTGAAAATGATGTGTTATGTTGTTTAGGGTTTCCTAATTGTGTGAAATAGGCCAGCTTGATAAAATTTGAGGCCTAAGGTGGTAATTTTAAATAAGACTCTTTCTTATATCAAATATTTAAAGAATATATTTAACTTTCAATATTATAATTCTTTTATTTAAAATTTATTTTCATCTTTTGAGATGCAAAATTAATAATGATTTTTTTATTCAACTTCTACTATCATTTAGTTTTCAATTGATAAAATGATTGATCTACTTAATCTTTCTTATGAGACAGTGCATCTTAGGTGTGATTTTATTGATTTTAATTTTGAAAATTAACAATATGATAGTTAAGATTTTAGGTAGGATCTTGGGGCCCTTAGGCAGTAGCTTAATGGACTATAGTTAGAGCCGGCACTGTGAAAAGAACCTTTAGAGAAAGAACTAAATGCTTAGGAATGCGTGGTAATAGATGCGTAAATTAATATATGTATATTTTGTATTTTAACTATTGAATCACTTCTTCAAATAATGAATATTTTGTATATTGGGCAGTGGTAGAATTAAGTTTACACTCAACTGAGCCTAACATTACCTTGAAGTTCTGTATGGGTTTTATGAGAAAATTGTAATTTTATTGATTTTGTGATTCATATCATATTGGTCCTAGGTCCTAGAAGAAAGAAACCTGTAGTTAATTGTGCTTAATGCCAGCTAAAGTGGTTATGGTTTTCTTAAAATTCTGGTGTATTGCTGAGAAAAGTAAGGAGAAGAGAGGAGAAGGAATGAGTTGAATCTTATGTTATGTGTATAAAAAGCTTTGTGGTTATGTTATGTTATTTGTACATAAAATATGCAAAATTGTAAAGTTGTTTCTGTCATATTTCCTTTAATTGAAGGACAAATGCATGTTTCTACCTTTGAAAACATGTAGGTCCCAATTTTGGAGAAACTGTTAAATTGGTGCTTTCACTAAAAGTGACTTTTGGAAAATAAATGGGTCCATAATCTCTTTTAGTTATCAAACACTCACTTCAACTTTACTGGCTAGTCACTCAGCTTAAAATCACAATTTGAAGCCCAAAAAGTGCATTTTAGATCATGAACTTTGAACTTAGTCAAAACTTTCATGTCTCCTTGGAACTTTGGCCTTTAGGCAATGTTTAATCTTCACTCATATAACCATGAAACTAAGTGATGCTGTTTTCTGTTAAACCTTCATGCTATATTTAGTTGTTGCTTGGGCTGTCTTCTGAATTTTACACATTTGTATTTTGTTTCAGCAAAACTTTACCATCTTAAGGGAATTTGATATACAGCAACGTCAGGAGGATGATATCACAAGAGTATCTACCGTTCTTTCCATAACTCGAGTTGCTTCTAGCATCTTACTCCGCCACTTTAATTGGTAAACCAATCTCTTTCTTCATGCTTGTCACCTGTAGTTGACATGGAGTTGTTTCATATTTCTGTAAACCAATCTCTTTCTTAATGTGTAAAATGTAGTTTTTTTTAATAAGGAAGTTTGGCTTGTATGAGTAAAATGTAACATTGGAAACTATAATTAGAAATTTTAAATTTTGCAACTTCGGATGCAGCATTTTGTATGATGGGACTCTAGAGGACAATTGTTTCTGGTATGTTGGTGTTAATGAAGAAATTGGTATTGCAGGAGTGTTAGTAAAGTACATGATGCATGGTTTGCTGATGAAGATCGAGTTCGTAAAACCGTTGGGTTGTTGGAGGAGCCAATTGTTCGATTACCCAATGCTAGAGAAGTAAGCTATGTAGATAATGTGCTTGGTTATCTTCTCTGTGTTCTGATGTCGGAGAATCCCTTGTAATATGATGTTTGTATTCATGGCAGCTTACTTGTGGGATTTGTTTCGACACCTTTCCTCGTGACAGTATTAAATCAGCTGCTTGTGGTCATCCTTTTTGTAGTACATGCTGGGAAGGTTCGTCCAAGATACCCTTATTTATTTATTTATTTTTAATGTGGTTTTAAACTGCATTGTAAGCTGCATCTTCAACTTTTATTTTGAATAAGTGCAACTTGGTGGTTTTTAAGGTTATCAACATTTGCAACCATTTTTAGTAATTTTATTTTAAAATTTCACTAAGGCTGTGTTTGGTTCCCGTAAAATATTTTCAAGTGTTTGGTTGTATTATGAAAATTGTTGTGGAAAATATTTTCATGTGTTTGGTTCTATTCTAAAAATGTTATTTTCTTACAAAATTTTCACATTTTCTCAGCTATTTTCTCAGCATCCAAACAAATTTTATTACAAAAAATTTCAAAATCACAGCCAATTCAACAACAAATTCCGGCAGCAAATTCTGGCAATCAAAAGCCACAACCACCAAAACATCACCACCACACCACCACAATAACAACAACAATCAAACTTTAAAAAAAGAAAACTGAGAGATCAAGGAAGAGAGAGTGATGGGTTTGCGTCTGGGTCTGGGTCGACGACGAGGTCGAGGTTCGTGGAAAGGCGAGATCGAGGAGGCGATGGGTCTGGGTCTGGGTCAAAGGCGATGGGTCTGGGTTGAGCGGTGTTGGAGCGATCGGCGCGGTGCTGCGATTTTCCTTTGATTAATCGGTGCAGTGCGATGGCGCGGTGCTGCGATCGGCGTGAGACCGATGCGATGGCGTGGTGCTGCGATTGGCGTGAGACCGGTGCGATCGTCGGACTCGGAGTGAGCTGAGTTCTCTCTTCTTTCTCTTGTTCTCTCTCTCTTTTGCGTTTTCCGGAAATGGTTTGAAGTGAAAATAAAACTGTAAAACCATTTCGGGTCAAAGCAACATTGTACACGGTCAAATGAAAATGATTTCCGGAAAATGCTATTTTCAAAACCAACCAAATAGCCTATTTTACGGAAAATGATTTTCTGAAATCATTTTCACCCAAAACAAACGCAGCCTAAGTTTTGTTCAATGTTATGTCTAAAATACTGTACAACTGTGGAATATTTTAATGGTTTTGTTCTATGTTTGTGTTGCCATGTTGGTCTTGTACATGTTTTTTTTTTTTTTCTTGTAAGGAAAAAGTTTACCTCCAAATTGGTTTGGTGGGAAATTCATCCAACTCACATCCATGTGTACTTTTGGTCACATGAATTTTTTAATGAGTTGTGTGATTTGTTTAAATAATACGTGTGAATAGTCTTATAAATTGCCACGTAATGTATAGGAGGAGATTCCGAAAACTTTGTCCATTTTTTAAATGCAAATATAGTTTTATTGGGGATTGCTCTTCCTTTCCTTGAGGTGTGGAGAAAAGACAGACTTCCCTCTTGCTTCAAAAATAGCATTGACTGTCCTAGTCAGAGTAAGGGTAATTACAATGTTAATAACTAATACTAATTTGCCTTTTTACCCCCATTAAACTTGCCTTTTCCTTTGCTTGTTCCCCTCTCCTTTTTTTGGGTCTCTTGTATTTGTTTTTAAAATATATATCAACCTAACTTCCCTCTTCACATATTGTTTTTCCTCACCAAACCAACATCCATTAAAACTTTTCTTTTGTGTGTTTGTCTTCCTTGTAATCAGTATTAATTTGATCTCACCTCAAACAAGTTGTCCATATCCTCAACCCCTGATCCACATCAAGATCTTGTTTGTGAGTCTATTAAAAAGTGCTTTTGGATTGTTGCTCCTGTGATTTAAAGCCAAAAGTCTTGTTTAGAAAAATGTACAAAGTCTCTAAAGTAAAAACCAATAATGAAGTCAGGATTTATTTCGAAGATCAGTGGCTTCTGTCTTTTCCCAATACTTTGGGTCAGGGGATTGTAATTTTACCTTTTATTTTTCATTTTAAATTATTTATCCCAATTTGTGGTAGGTGGTAGACATGTAACCCATACGACTTGCTTGATGCACGCCTTATAAGGATATATGTTTAAAACCATTCAGACAATTAATAAATGTCACTCATCTATCCAAAGTAAAGAATAAATTCAACCTACTGTGGATTATCATTTTGAATATTTCCATGCATTGTTGATTTGAGGATTTTGCTTATATCTTATTTCCTGCTGTATCTTATGCATGTTTTTAGGGTACATCAGCACATCCATTAATGATGGTCCTGGATGTTTGATGCTGAGATGTCCTGATCCATCTTGTGGTGCAGCAGTTGGTCAAGATATGATTAATTCATTGGCATCTAATGAAGATAAGGAGAAGTACTGCCGTTACCTTCTTAGGTCTTATATCGAAGACAGTAAGAAGGTGTGTAGTGAATTTGAGACCCTGACATTAGGATCATAATTTATGGAGTTTTATTAAATGATAGTTCACTTTATAATTCGAAGTTGTGCCTCTTTTTTTTTTTTTTACCAATTAGTGTTCATAAAATATATATATGGGTGACTTGAATGGAGATTTCCATTGGAATCCAAGCTTTTATTGGAGCTCTGCAAGATTGGGAACTTGAGCCCTCTGGTTTTTTTTTTTTTTTTTTTTTTTCTTATTGTGTTATATCCTACCCATGTCTGAAAGGGCTTGGGGGTTGATAATAAAACGATTTGAAGGCCTTTTAGAAGTCATGACTTTCAAGTTAAAATCTTATTTTGTCTTTAAGATTGGGGGGAAGTAGTCCTTTTCTGTGGAGAATTTGGAAGGCTGGAGCACTTCTTTACTTGGACAACAGCATTGGTGAATATTTTAACAGTGGATAATGTAAGGAAGCATACAAAATAGTGATTGGTATTGCATGTGTAAATCAAGTGGAGAGAAAGCAAATCATGCACTTTTTCACTGTGGCATGGCTAGGGAATTGTGGTCACTGGTGCATATTTTAAGTTTTGTGGATTATGCCTAAAATGGTTGTTGATTCTTGGCCTGTTGGAAGGTGCAGTTGGAAGACATTGTGGTGATGAAAATTTGAATATAGTTCCCTTTTGTATCATATATGTGGTGTATTTGAAGAGAGGAGAATGTGCAGAAATTTGAGGGGTATGATGTTGAAGTTTCTGTTTTAATGTTCCTTGTAGTATTGGACTTTGGCTAGAGTTGCTTCTCCACCTCAAATTTGTGGAGTAAGACACTGCGTCTGTTCAGTTTGGATCTATATGTATATCTTAAATCCTCTCTACAATGAGTTGGTCTCTTTTGATTGTTGGATCTGCTTTTGGATATTTCCTGTCTAGCTTTTTACAATTAAGTGGGTTGTAGCAGGAGCTTTCCTATGTTTTTATCTCTAGGGCTTGACTTTGTTAGATTTAAATATCTCATGTACATGTATAGTTAAAGCTTTATCACATATATAGCAGGCCATTCTCTCGCTCCCCCCCCCCCCCCCCTCCCTCTCTTTCTCTGTGTCCCTCCTCTGCTTTCTGTACATGCATTGATTTTTCTGTTGAATTTTTAGAATTCTGTGCATGCTGTTATTCCTTTGTTGCATGCATTAACCCTGATATTGGTGCTTGTTATGTAGGTAGCCATATGTTTAATCATCTGTTCACCTTTAGGTCATTAGTCGTTAATGGTATATGAGATCGTGTTTTCTTGCTTCTTCTTTGTTTCCCAGAGTTCTTACTATGTTTCTTTTCTGCCCCAAAATTGCTAGACCAAGTGGTGTCCTGCTCCAGGTTGCGAGTATGCAGTTAATTTTGAGGCTGGCAATGGGAATTATGATGTTATTTGTTTCTGCTCATATGGCTTTTGCTGGAATGTAAGTTTCTTCTGGCGTGCTTGGAAATTTTGGTATAATAACTAGTTTCTATAGGAATTGGTCTGCATGCTAGATCAATAAACTCATTCTGGTGGATCTGCAGTGCACAGAGGAAGCTCACCGGCCGGTGGACTGTGGTACAGTTGCAAAGTGGATTTTGAAGAATAGTGCTGAATCTGAAAACATGAACTGGTAGAAATTATTTTAGCATCTTATGTCTTATCTTCCTTTTGATTATGCTACCTGGATCTTTTGGATATATGTATCACTTTTTTTTCTCCCGTCATCCTGATAATTGGCAGTTTTCAGCTGTTTCCTCTTAAAAATCTTTGGTTGCCTAGGTATCATATGTGCAGAGGCTTACAGTGTTCATTGACTACAAATATTGACTTAGTTTTTGGTATTCAGTTACTTGTTGAGAGGTTTTCTTGCCTGCGTTGTTTCTTTAGTTGCCCCTTCTTTTCTTGTTGGGTTCGTTTTGGTTTTTACACTAGTGTGATTGTGTGAGGGTACTATGATATATCTGTTACATGTCTTGAAGGAGCATGGTCAATTGATCATGAAAAAAGCTGAATGACAGTAATTCTCTTACTTAAACATGTGTTAGAAACTCTTGGGAATGAAAGAAACTTAAGTATGAATATGGCAAAGCCTTGGGTAAAAATACCAATTGGTGTGGTTATTGTGCTAAATGGTTTTGATGGTTGTTATTGTTATTATAGATTTTCTACTTGACATGATAGTCATTTAGGAATTTGATTTTCAAGTGCAATTTGTTGAATTTAAAACAGGACATTATGGATGGATTTCTGCTAACTAGTCTAATGGTTTGTATTGTATTAGTTTTATGATGTTTTTAGTTGCTACTTATGTTAATGGATGTGAGTGGAACATTGTTGTTGTAATCATCTGCCTGCTGGCTGCGGGCGCCGCCCCCACCCCCCCCACCCCCAAATTTTTTTTTTTTTTTCCTTTTCAATTGTATTTAGAATCCATATTGGGGTTCATTTCTGTTATGTCATGGTCATTTTAATCATGATAGCATATTATTTTGCAATGATGAATCATGGAGATATGCTTTGAAGGTCCTTCAGCCTATTTTATTTTTGACTGAAAGGTATTTGAGGAAAGATTCATTTACTTTTCAACAGAGTGGAACAGGTTTATCCTTTCCTCCATTTTGAGTTACCTTCCCATGTTACTCCCATCCATTGCTACAAAAGAATACAGGGCTAGTTTGGGCATTTAAAAAACATATCAGTAGTGAGGAGTTTTTCGCTTTGTAATTTTTTATAATTTGATGAACAGTAATGGACAAGATTGCTTACCTTGCATACTGTTCGTTTACTTAAGAGGGGATTGAATACTGTGGAGTTCTCATTTCCAAAACATAGTATCCAAATCAATTCACTGCAAGTTTCTGTTTTAATGGCTCTTAGGTCTAAGTTGCATGAATATGAGGCCACTCCGAGCTAGACTGTTTTGCCTTCTTGCCTCTTGATTTGCTTTTTTGTATCGCACTTTCCTTGACAATTAGAGATGTGTTTATTTATTCTCTGATTACTACTATTTCATTTTTTGTTTAAATAGCTTTGTGAAAATATAGTGGAACTGCTGATTTGTTTCTAACTTATGCTGCACAATGCCACTTTTGATGTAACTCAGGATACTAGCTAATTCTAAGCCATGTCCAAAATGCAAGAGGCCAATTGAAAAGAACCAAGGATGCATGCATATGACATGCACACCTCCCTGTAAATTTGAATTTTGCTGGTAAGAGCCATAAAGAATATTTTACTATTTCAGAAATATGTCATTCTTATGAAAAATGTAACACCCCCTGTACAAATGTTTTGAGATTTTGTTCCGTCCGTAGAAGAATTCATGCTATATTATATTATAAGACTTTCCTATATTTGTTTACAAATCATTGGCATTTTATTTAGATGTGTTTTAATGTAAGTGCATGTGAACTTCATTTAATGTCAATGCAGGCTATGCCTAGGTGCATGGGCTGATCATGGTGAGAGGACAGGTGGTTTCTATGCTTGTAACCGTTATGAGGTTGCTAAGCAAGAGGGAGTGGTGAGCTAGTTAAAGATTTCTGTTTGGTCATTCATTCAGTGGATAGCTTAGTGTTTCTGACATCTATGTGATAATTTGCTATCATCTGTGATAAACTAATATTTTCTTTCTTACCTGTGAAATATCATGTTGGCACTTTTTAGTATGATGAGGCTGAGAGAAGAAGAGAAATGGCAAAGAATTCTTTGGAGAGATACACCCATTATTATGAACGTTGGGCAAGCAATCAATCGGTATACATAATTTTTAGGTTTTTCGAATTTATCTCTGTTTCTTATGATGTGCAATGGATCCTTCCATTTGTTTTGTTGTTTGTTAGTTTAAGAAATTTTTTAGTACTTCTGTCTATCAAAATTTACCACAGTTCATTGTTTAGTCTTCCTTTTGTATTTCAAATTTAACCAATACATGTTGAATACTTGATTTAGGTAGTGTTTTGTATCTCTACTGGTAGAATGCATTCCAGTCCAGTAGAATGCATTCTAAAAAATGCATAATGACAAATTGTTTTTTTTTTTCTTCTAAAAAATTGTGTTTGGTTTTATGCTGAAACTCTTATTGTAAAAGTAATTGTACCGAATGTGATTGTGTTTGGTTATGAATTCATGGAGATTGTATTTTTTGCCAATAATAAGGTGGTGGTTCCCATTTTTTCTTTCTTTAAATGTAAACAATTAATCTTACATGAATATAGTCCTATTCCAAATACATACTAATGGTGTCAAGTATAAAAAGCAATACACTTGCACAAGCAAATTTTTAATTAAACAATTTCCAAGAACAGGCAAATTACATTAGTTTATTTGTAATTAGATAATGTTGTAACAAACAACAACAAAGATAGAAAAAACAGATTAAGGGACAATTCTAAGAGAAGAAAGAAACTCAATGATAAAAGGAGTGATATATTTTTATATATATATATATACCTTCTCTTTCTTTTAATATAAAGGTTATTAAAAGAATAACTACACCAAAACCTGTTTCTTTCAGAATGATCCATACAATTCTCTAAAGGCCATTTAATAACAAGAGTGGGAAGCTTAATAACCTCTAAACCAACAGAAAGCTTAAACTGTCTGAAAAATCACGGTTAAGGAGTAGTGGGGAAAAAAATAGGAGTGGGAAGACAATTTATGTAGAAAAGGGTTTTTTTTTTTTTTTTTTTTTTTTTTTTTTTTAAATAAAAAAAATTTGGGTATATTGTAGATCTGATATGTAGAAATTGTAAAAAATTGTCGTAGTTAGTTATTTAAAAGTTTTTTTTTTTAAAAAAAAAATTGGGGAAATTGTGAACAAGGTATATTGCTTTCAAANCACTTCGAAAATGTTCTGAGTTTATTTTAGGAGGAACGTTGTGATATGCTTTGAGTTTGTTGTAAGAGAAATATTGTGATAAATGCTCAGATCAAAACCTTGCAAGATGCATAGAAGTATGTCATGAACCAAATCTATAAGCTTGAATGGTAGTGGGCAGTCCAATCTGCCCCAGATGTACTGTCCTAGTGATATGCACTTTGCCACATGTCCATACTGTGTTCTGTCTGGTTCTGCTTTATTAGAGCGTGTGTGTGTGTTGGAGTTAAGCCCTAGAAATAGGGTATAGCACTGGAAAGTTTCTTGTTCTGGAATTTAGGTAGGATAGAGATGGCATGTGCTTGTATTTCTTGGTGGTTTGGGTATTGCTGCCTGATATATTTGCTCATTCTTGTAAACCTTGCATTGGGAACTATCAGGCTGCGGTGTTTGAAAGCTGATGTAGAAGTTGATTAAGTGATTCCTTTTTTTATGGAGAATAGATCTTTGATTGTCTTACTGCTTCTCTCTCTCTCTCTCTCTCTCTCTCTCGTGCAGTGTGTGATGTTACTTCTAATGTTATTTATTGAAGTGTATGGCTCTGGCATGCATGTATTTTGTCCCTTTCTGCTTTTACCATTGCAATTACTTGGCTAGTTAATGTCATTAGTCTTCTCTGATTCAGCTTGTTATCTTTATGTAATTGCAACAGTGTGACTAGGAATTACTTTGAGAATCTAGTTAGGGCATTAGAGAATGGTTTGTCAGATGTGGACAGCAATGGCGCTTGCAGCAAGACAAGCACAAAAAATGTAGGAGGGAGCAGTAAGGGTCGAGGTGGAAGGGGAAAGGGAACTACTCGAGCCGGCGGTTCTAGCAAAAGTGCTGATGATACCCTTTATTGGTCTTGTGAACAATGTACCTATGCCAATGTCAAGTCTGCCACCAGATGCGAGATGTGCAACCAGCAGCGCCGGTGAAAAATCTAATCCAAATTAGTAAAGACAAGATGGAGAACATAAACCTTAAACTCAAGAAGAACAAAAGCTTGATTTGAGGGTGATACCTAGTGTAACGGTTTTTGTGGCTCCTCTTTTGCTAAGGCTGTCGAACGCATGTGGAAAAAAAAGAAGGAAAGTAGAAATGGAAGAACTCTTTGAAGAAAGGGCAGCCTCTTTGGTGTCGTGTGTGTAGCAGGAAACACTATAATGTATTGGTTCTGTTCTGTATATAGTGCTCTTTTTCTATAAATATAAATATAAAATATTGGGGTTCTGCAACTTGCTTTTGTTGCTGATTTACGTGTATTACATTTGCACCGGGTAAAGTGAATGCAAATGATATCTTATGTTCTAAAACTAGTTTTTCCTTATTTTATATTAGATTTGTATATATATAATTTGTAATATAATTGCTCTTGTATAAATCAGGGGAAAAGCTAGGCTCTCAATATGGATGTCTAAGAAGCATCTCCAATAGCTTCTCCATATTTTGTGTGATCAAGTTTCAGCTAACCAACTGATCTTTTTCTGCTGGATACCTTTTTAAAATATACTTTTCAACAAGCTCATTATTTTCTCTATTCCATTCAGATATTAGTTTTATTCTATATATTTTTTCCAGCACACTCGACCAAGCTAGCACATAGAAGCTAAATCCAAACCTAACACCACCTCAGCTATTATTGTGAAGCATGGTAAGCCACCAAACGAACTTAAAGACCTCCCAAACCGGTGGTATCTTATCTATTTTCTATACCCAATCTAAATTGCAACAGAAGCTAGCTGCTGTATTTTTCTTTTTTTGATTTATATACATAAAATAGTTAGCTTACAGCTAGGTTGTTGGAGAAGATTTTTTTGGGGGAAAAAACTAGTTACCTAAAAAAATGGGAGGCTGCTTGTTGGATGCTCTAATGCGGTTGATTGTAGCCTTTAGCCTTTAAATTATTGTTGAAGAGAATTTATATTTTCTAAGTTAGTATTTTGTTTTGATTTGGTGCAATATTGTGATGCAGTGGAATTTACTTGGCAAAGAATTAAGTATATAACCAGCATATTGATGTGCGATATCACAATATTAAAGAATAGATTTCTTTGAAGGATTTTTCTCTTTGAAGGATTCACACTAGTGAGAATGCTTCTGACATGTTGACAAATTGTTCTCACAGACAAATTCAAGCACTACTTGGACTTTGATTGGTGCCTGCAGTCCAGATTGTGTAACCTGATCCAATTTAAACCAAGGAAGAGATTTGTTGTTGTGGTGGCTTGAATCCTAGTGAAGTTAATTAAGTCATGGTTGTCTTTTGGGTTTTGATTTTTCATTCCTTTCTTTGTGGCACAGTTTGGTGAACCCTATCTAAAGCACTAAGCCCATCCTATACTAACATAAATATCAAGTTTAAGTCTTCTCTGATGTAAAACACAATATAAAGTTGTCAGTGCTATGACTTTTGGGACTAAAGAGAGAATTTTCCTCTTTTGTTTGTTTGTAGGAGAGAGCTTAGAGTCTATTTGGAGAGAGAAAGAGGGGGGTTGGGGGGGGGGGGGGTTTGTTGGAGGTTTCTTGAATCTATTACCTTTTTAATTTATGTATGATTGTGGAGTTTGGTACACATTTAAGATTAAGTTAACTTTGATTGTTCCTCCTATATTGTATGTATTTTGATAAATATATGTAAGTTGTATGATAGAAAGGAAGTAAAATTCAATTGCAAAATCTATTAGTAAATAACTAAATGAGTTAATTTAATTATTTTGTCCAAATTTATTGGTACATGAAGTCATTTAAGTATTTTTTTAAATTAATATTAATCAAACAATAATATCTTTTAAATAATGCATCTTATGAATGTTTTCATTTAAATTTTTAATAATAAAAAGAACATTTTAAATGATATTGTTTACAAACTAAAAGATTTAGACGAAGAATTAGATTGACTATTTTTACAAAATAATATACTAAACTGAAAATAATTTTAACATGAAGATCTAATTTGACAATTATAGTCATAATTAATGGACTAAATTTAAACTCTTTTTTATTTTATTTTATTTTATTTTATTTTTAAGAATCTTAAAAATTTTAGTTTAGTCATGAATGATATGCAATATTATTTGCGTTGCCCCTCTCCAATAATATCACCTTGATATACTTTTTTTTTTCTTTGTAATTTCATGATAAGCTCCATTAATTTGGTTGGTGGTGATGATGCTATTGTTAAATATTGGGGTATTGCTTTTGAGACCCCACTTTTAGAGCTTTAGGTGGCATTATGTGTGTTGCGGTGATTTTTCACATATTCGATGAGGTTCCCTACACCACTTATGTCAATTGGGTTTTCGCCGGATTGTGGGGTGAGACTTGAGAGTGATTGAGAGGAGGGTTAAAACACTACTATAAAGTATTTTCAGTCTACTTTGGTTCATTTTCAGCTTACATGTCTATGTATTTGAATATGACTTTCAATTATTTGAATAATATTAATTCTAAATTTTTGATAAGTTATGATTATATAATCTCCTTAGGATAATGAGAAATTTTTTTTGATAAGTAAAAGAATGAGAAATCTGATTCATTAATTTGAACTTAAAAAAGATTAGTTGTACCCCAAAAAAGGAAAACATAACACACTATACCAAAAGTTTGAATAATATAGATCACTTCTAAAAAGAATAATATCAATCAAACACACTCAAGTTTCTTTTTTTAAAAAAAATTGCGGAAAAAAAACTCCAAAATAATAGAATGATATATTTGTATAGATAGAGAGATGGAAAAGAAGAAACTTTTAAAAAATAGTTCAATTTTTAAAGTGAACAAATTATCTAAAGAATAATTTGTATATTATACCACATTACAAAATAATTATATATTTTCAAGTATCACGTGAGTTTGCAACTAGTAATAATAATATATAACCTATTATTAATATGAGAGGTGAGAGTATGAGATTATTATATTCTCCGAATACTATATAATTTGCCCCCAAATCTAGTTAAACATCGAAGGGAATTGGAGAATTTAAATAGGTTGGTATCTTTATGAATTTGGGATTAGACAAATGCAGCTTTGGAACATGGAATCTTTTTGTGCAACAAATTCTGCTCCAATTTACAGTAGCCATTTCAATTCCAATTTCCATGATTTTTCATCCTCAATTTAAGAGACGATTTAATAAATATCTCATCATCAAACCTGTCTTTTTCTCCTAAAAAAAATCCATTTCCAAATCCTTCATGTTAAAAACCATCTTTTCACAAGTCAAAATAATTACAACAGTGCCTATGAATATTTGATATCTACCTTTCAATTTTTCATTGTTCTGGGGAGAGGAAAAAGATTTAAGGTACCTCAACATTTTTGGTTTCCTCCAGTGATTAATCAACGTTTAGGCTTTAGTTCCATAGACTTGAACATTTTGTCAACTTTTACATCCATAGATTTGTCCTTGAACATTTTGTGGCTGAGAGCATTTAGCAATGCTCTAGAGTACTGGCGAGAAGACATTTTCCAATCCATGCCTGTTTTCATCATTGCTTTAAACTCATCATAACTGATTCTACCATCCTGTAATTAGAAGAAAAGATCAACAAGACATTATTAAAAAAAAGAAAAAAAAGAAAAGGAAAAAAGGTATTATGTGACATGTACTTCAAAGTATTTATGTTTGAGAATTACCTTATCCAAGTCAACATCAAATATGATATCTTCGATGAGCTTGTCATTGTTAGGACCAAGTTTATCATCTAGCATGATCTCTCTCAATTCATCCAACTCAATATACCCATTTTGATTCTTGTCAAAGAACCTAAAAGCTTCAGAGAGAAGATCATCACCACCAATCTTTTTCATCATGTGAACAGACATTGTCACAAATTCTTCGCAATCTAGTGTGCCATTTCCATCAACATCCGCCTTCAGTATAAAATTAAGTCTTAGATATTGAGGATTAGAAGGAATAAAAGAAAGAAAGAAAGAAATAAGAGGAATCCTAGATATATTAACATTGGAATGGTAATGTTAGCAGCAAAGAAGAAAAGAACAGACAAAGGTAATAATATCAATATGAGGAAGTAACTGTAAATTGTCTTCTATCTGCTTAAATACAATTTGAAGCTTCTCAATCTTCTGCATCAAATTTGAGTTTTAAAATTAAAAAAAAAAGGCTTATATTTTTCAAAAAGTGACCAATCAAATGCTTTTCAGTCATTTGAAAAAAATCCATCAAGTACCCTTTTCAATTTATAAATTCAAGAGAGGTATAAAAATACTCTTCTAATATATTGAAGAGGGAATATGCGTGCACAAGTTATGCCTTAAAACCATATGCTTCCAAACTGAAAATTCTTACACCAGTTGCACCAGATAAAAAGTTATGTTTGAGTGTCCATGAAAGGTCGGTTTTAAAGTACTTGGGTTATCATTGCATCATACTATGTTTAATTGAATTGAAAAAACGCAGAAGCCGAGGCCACTGGCGCCTATCTACGTCATATGACAGCACTCAAGCGTAGAGTTAAATTGTGTCAATAAATTATGTCCTTATTCATAATCAGTAAATTTGGAGAAAGAAGAGTAACTGCAATCGGTCAAAAAAAAAAAAAAAAGAGTAACTGCAGTTAGTGTTAGAAGTTCATTTAATGGAAATGAATACATTGATCTAATGAAGGCTAGACTTGCAATTTTACTAAGCAACACCTACTATGCTTCATTTGTAGAATATATGGAACATCTTCTAAATTTTTAGAACACGCATTGAGGATTTGACCTTGAAAGGGATAAGGGACATGCATTTCTAGTTCTAGATTTCTCCAAGGTCGAAATCATGACGTGATTGAGATTATGGCATGGTTCTCTAATGACTCATGAAGTAAGAAAAAAAGTTATCTAAAAGATTTAAAATAAAACCAAAGAATGGGATATGCTGCAGTTACTTAGTCATACTGAAAACCAAGAATGCCAATAGCAAGTTTAAAAGCAAGGTCTTATGCAGAATAAACTCACAGCATCCATTAACATCTGGACCTCGTGATCAGGAACAGAGTGCCCAAACATATGAAGGCCCACTCTGAGCTCCTCAAATGACAACTGTCCATTGTTGTCTGTGTCCATCATATCAAACATCTCTTTGATTCGAAATACTTGTTCATCTGGCAAGTTGTCTGCCACAACCTGTAGTCAAAATAGGTAGCAGTTAATAATGTTTGAGAAATATGATATCAGGCAAGGAAATAAAGCGTTCAAAAAACTTACTCTCAGAACCTTCTTCTTGAATTTATTCATCAAGGAGAACTGTTTGATCCTTAATCTCACATTTTCTCCCAAACAAACATCGCGCATTTTATTTGCATTTTTTATCCAAGTATGTTCTTCACATAAGAAGCAGGAGAATGATTAGTTCATTTATCATACAGTTCACATTCAATTCTGCACATAATTAAAGTAGGCATAAGTGCTAGGCAAATGCTAGCAAAGGAAACGCATATATTTTTTAATAATGGTCAAAGAGAATTAATTAATGCATGAATTTTTTTATTTATTATAAAAAAATAGATGTAGCCAGTACTGCATAAAGAAATGGAAGCTCACTTTTTCTCTATCGACATGTTCTATTGATGCATCCTTGTTCTTGGTATTCATTTTAGTTCAGTGCTTCCTTCAATGAATGGTTTATCATTTGTTGTCATCAATTTCTAAAACATACTTTCAAATGCATTCCTTCAAGAGAAAACATAAGTTCTACCCGTAATCATCATTTCACCTTACCATTGGTGAAGATGCTCAACTAAGCTAACAAGCCTTCTCATATGGCTACAGAAAATTGAAAGAATCCCACCTTAAAGTAATGTCTTGAGAAACGATCGGCATGACTACAGGCATGAAAAGTATTTATCTGAAGTCAGAGTTTGGCTTGCGGCACGCATGAGAATTGGACTTTAATCCTCAGACATCATTGTTTCCACCTCATGATTTTATATTGTCAAGATTTTTTTTTTCTCATTTAAACTAGTATAGTAAAGTGAGCAATATCCTCCACTGGTCAGAAAACGAAAGAATAACACCGGACCAAACTTGGTGGGGCCAGCCAAAAGTATTGCTCCACATCCAATCTCCAAATGTAGACATCTCATATGCACAGAAAATTTTCAGTCCATTTTCCAATTATCATCCATTACCTATGTAATTGTGTAAAGCAAATATTTGTATCTTTCCAATTATAATTAGCAGTTTCTTGCCTATATAGCATGTGCTTCTCTACCAACAACCAATCATAAAGGCTACATGAAGACTCTACTACCATAAATATGATGCTGGAAAATTGTGGAAATATAAGCATCTGGTTACTTCTACTAATACCTTTGCTGACACTCAGATTATTTGCCCCTGGAAATACCTCTCAGGGAATTGATTGTGATGCCTTCAGTGATACCCGTCTTTATCTTGCTGAGAAGGACATGTCTAATAGGACTCCCAGCAGAGGTGGGTTAATGAAAGTCAATAAAAACATCAACCAGAATTACGGATGTCTGGTGATCTTCAAACTAAAACTAACAACCTAAAAAGTAATTCTTTTTTTGGTCCTATGGGCCACTATGAACTGATCAAGCAATTATAATTTAGTCCAACTCAGATATGTAATTACATTCCATAGAATTAAAGGAGTCTATATACAAGCCATACATTGAAAAATATTCTAAGTTGCCATATTATCCAACTGTAGCTTAATTCAAATTCATTCTAAAAGTCTTTCAACATTTTTGGCAAGCATGTAACCTTAAGCAATGAACACAAATGATATTTTCATAGATAGGTAAGAAGGTACATACCAAGGACTTCATCGATTGTCATCCGACTGTAAGGATTTGGATCAAGCATATTTTGCACTAGATCTTTTGCTTCCGCAGAAACCTTTGGCCAAGGATCCCTTTCAAAATCTACGTCACCCCGAACAATTGCGTGTGCAATTCCTTCCTCAGTTTCTGTGCTAGTTGTAAAACCCATATTAGGTTGCATTCCGAAATAAACTATTCCACACAATTTTTTATGCTAACATGATAATAAATGTTATAACAGTTTTGCAAGAACTGAAATATCTATAAGAATGGAATTTGAAAAGAACTTGCCTGCCCAAAAGGGAGGAACTCCACAAAGTAAAATGTAAAGGATAACACCTGCACTCCATACATCAACTTCTGGCCCATAATTTCTTCTTAGGACCTCTGGAGCCATGTAATATGGACTTCCAACAATTTCACTGAATCGCTGACCTACCAATATATAGTGAAGATCATAGCTGAAGAATATGTACCCAACCATGTGCAAAGCTATATTAAGGCACATATGCAGTCAGATATTGCTATTTAAGAATGTAAAGGATACCAGTTTCATAGAATATGGAGAGGCCAAAGTCAATTGCCTTTAACTGTGCAGTTTCACTTGTATCTGTGAATAAGAAATTCTCGGGTTTCAGGTCCCTATGTATAACTCCATGCTCATGGCATATCTGTGACAAGCATAAAAGCCCCACTTGAAAACTAAGCATAATACTAATACTTGGTATTCCACTGACAAAATGAATGAAGATTTGCTTTCGATTTAACTGGATAACATCTCATACATTCATAGAATCAAAAGCCACATACACGTAATGGAATAAATTAATAGAAAAACTTCTGAAAGTTATTTATTGAAGCTTCTCCTTTACTTGTTACCAATCTCTAAGTGTGATTTGAAAGTTCCTTATTCAAAAGTAGTATCCTATTTTCGAAAGTTTTGTGCTCAAATAAGATTTTACCTTACTACTACTAAGTACTATTAACATAGTCCCTAACTTGATCATTGTGAGTACTTATAAAGTGTGACAACTTATTCACACTATTTTAATTACAAAAACCACAATAAGAGTTGTAGAGTAGTATATGGCTAAAATTTCTTCTAAGGTTTAGTTATTCAGAATATAAAATAATTACCCCAAGGACAAGACTCTATCTGATGGAACCAGACACTATCTTACAAATACTATATCCTCATCTGATTCTGTGCTTAATAACCTCCCAACACTGATTATTAAGTATAATAGGGATCTTCTAGCCAATATAGACCATGACTAGAAGGGTTCTGGATGGTAGATATCATATGGACACAGACAGATCTGCAACTTTAAGATAATGTGCAGTATTTAGTGAAAATGAAATTACAAAAATAGTCAGTAGGATTTAAATCTGCTAAAATCGACTAATGCTCAGATGGAAATAATTATACTAGAAAGAACTGCATCAGAGGGCCCTGGAGAAAATGAAAACAGTGTATCTTCCTAAATCTAACAAATTGACCCATACAAGAATCAAGTTCTGCTCTATTTATGAATCCATGTTAATGGATTACTTGTTAATCTGGATTGGCTAACTTGAGGATTGAACTGTAAAACCAGAATAGAATTATTCAAGCACCCTTCATGACAGTTCTCTCCTATTAATGCTGAAGAATAATTATATCGAGCACCCTCCTAAAACATATGCAGCTTTTAATTGCCATCAAAGGTATACCAGGAAGATGGATGAACTTCAAAACATTGCCCAACACCAAGCAACTCCTGAAATTTTAATATATGAGCTTAATGGGGTAAGTATCAGTGTATCACATCAGATATTGAAGCTGCTCCTTCAGGAAGCCCAATTCCACCATGTGTAATTACTAAGTACTCTAAGAGCAATGCTCACTCCTTTCACGTAATAGCGAATCCCATTAATTAAATTTATGATGAAACTTACTATTCATTTGAGAGGAGGGAGCATTACTCCTGGAGTACAGATTAATCTTTCTTACTACCACATATTTTGTATGCACGTCTAATTTTCTTCAACATAAATAATGTTTCCTTGATGAGCCATTATATAATGCAACCAAATGATCTTCCATAAACATATGTCTATGCGCATATTAAGAATTATCAAAACCCCAAAAAAGGACAATTTCCAGTTACGACATGAAATTATGGACTAACTTTACAAATGGGCGAAAATAATTACAAATCCTTAGGCATTATATCTTAGATTCCTCAAATAAACTCATCCAGACCAATGCATTAAAACCAGTGTTATCATTTTCAAGGACAATTAAATTCAACCATATGATTCGTCAATGCAACCAGATGATTGAATTTAATCGAGAAACTTAAAGAACTATTTACCTTGAACAAATACCCTATTAATGGTAAAACTTCAAAAGCATGAAAAAACATACCCAAATCTAGATTCATATGTTCTATGTATCATGGATTCATAACATGAAAAAATCAAAATTTACCTTGCAAACCTCAATAATACTCTTGACAACCCTAACTGCGGCGCGCTCCATGTAATGGCCACGTGCAATGATCCTATCGAAAAGCTCGCCGCCTTCACAAAGCTCCATGACAAGATAAATGGCATCCATATCCTCGTAAGCTTCCTTGAAGGCCACAATATTAGGATGTGCAGGCAAATGCCGCATAATCTCGACCTCCCGCCTTACATCCTCAATGTCAATATCGGTCCTCAGCTTGCTCTTAGCTATGGTCTTACAAGCAAACGTCTCATTGGTCTCAAGATCGACACATTTGTACGTAACGCCAAACTCGCCGCGGCCGAGTTCTTTGCCAAAGCTGTATTTCTTAAATATGTCATTGCCAGTTGGTTTGTCGAGGATAGGGAGAAGGTGTAATGCGCCGGAGTTGAGGAATCCGGTGGGGCTGTGGTGTTCGAATTCGAATTCGGATATGTCTTTGGTGTCCTTTTGCTTCTTGTGGAGAGCTGCTTTCGCTGGTGCAGAAATGCAGCCTCCCATGAGGATTTTGTTAAAGCAATAGCTCCAAGAAAGAGATTTCTTTGTTTATTTCTTCTCTCTGTAAATTGGGTTATGAACATTGAGGCATAGAGAACCCCATGAGAGAGAGAGAGAGATTTGGGGAGAGAGTGAGATTTGGAGAGAGAGAGAATTGGTGGGATGTGAATGAGAATGAGGTTGGAAAGTTCAAAAAACAGTTAATGGTTGTCTGTTGAACTATACTCGTCCCTCCATTTTCTTAGGGTTGCTTGAAAACCGTTACTTTGAGGTTAGGTTAGTTTACAAGTTCGTTATTTTTGCTGACAAATGGTAGATTGTAAGTTTGTAAACAATAGTTTTGAGTAGAAAATCTAGAATCACAATCTTTTGTGCTACAACTTGGATACGGTAAATAATGATCGGTGAAGAAAAAATAGTAAGTTGATATGAAAGTAACAGACATTCAATCAAAGTTTACCACTTAAGATAGTTTTGGAAAACGGTTGGTAAATGTTGTAATTCTAAAATAACTTAGTG
The DNA here is from genome assembly GCF_002906115.3 of Quercus suber. NCBI lineage: Eukaryota > Viridiplantae > Streptophyta > Magnoliopsida > Fagales > Fagaceae > Quercus > Quercus suber. Next base: position 325,212 of record NW_027069514.1, on the reverse strand, counting down.
AAATAGAATGAGGTGGTTGTAAAAATTGGAAACAAAAATGGTTTAAAAGCTATTTTGGTTGGACAAAGATTTTCTCCAAACTGATTTGGAGTATCATGTGGTGGCTCATTATATAATCATAATGTATTATTTAAACAAAAGAAGTGTTATGTCTATAACATTTTTATAGCATTTTCATAATAAATTATAGGTGGTAAGTTGTTATTAGTTCTAATTTGAATTCAAAATTTAAATTACTTTTTGTCCACCAGTAACAGCTAATAACAACCTGTCATTTAGAATTTGTTCTGAAAGTGTTGTGAAAAATATTATGAATATAACATTTCTCTTTAAACAAATCACTTGACCTGTTAAATAAGTAATGTAGCTAAAAATACATGTAGAATGCAATACACATTTTTTCCCCCAGTTAGTGTTTTCAATAGATAATGTTTAAGGTTCAAATACCTCTCCCTTATCTACTGAATTAGTAAAAAACTACAATATTACTCTTATCAATATGAGTGATTTGAATTTTGTTGTTATACATTTGATTGTGTTAATTTTGTATCTTATCATTTTGTAACTTATCATTTAAAATCAGGTTAATTTTATCATTTGTCAAGTCAACGTTCATAAATGAAATTGATTTGATTTTGAAAGTTAAAAAGACTAAATTAAAACAATTAATAGTTGAAGGACCTTGATTTCAATCAAATGTAGAAGGAAGAAATTGAAATGTAGTAAATATACAAGGACCAAATCCAAAAATGTTGTTTGGTGCATTTTTTTTTTCTTTTTGATTGAAAAGTAAGGGGATTCTATCTCCAAAACTAAGGGCTTTAATGGTTTCCCCAAAAAAAAAAAAAAAAAAAAATATATATATATATATATTATTGACATTTTACATCCAATATTTTCACACTATGTCCATACCTTTTCATATCATATCATGTATAAAATTTGGACATCTAGTATAAAAGTGAGTGAGGCCTTGTGCTAAAGTATATATCCTTGAGTCCTGGACAACTTTTTTTTTTTTTTTTTTAATCTTTTGGTCCAAGACTTAGAATACCTAACAAAGATAGCCCTGAGTTTTGCTGTACACGAACCTTTCTAACGTGGATGAAGACTGTACTTATTATCCTAGTTTTCTGGCACACCTTCAAATCACCATGCAACAAAATTAGTTGGACAGCTTCAAATTTATCTAAATTTAGATGTATGCATTATGCACTTAATTTGATGTTCAATTATGTTGCAATTAAATTAATGCAAACCCAAGTGCAGCTTATTTGCAGGTAATAATATTTCGGTGAGTCCTAGGTCGATCCACATAGAATAATTGACATTAATGAAAAAACTCTATTATTAAGATGAAAATAAAAATAATTGTTTGTTTATTTTTCCACCCAAAGGTGGAGTAAGATAATATTAAAACTGATAAGGGATATTTTGACCAAGAATTTTCTAACTCTTTTTACCGGTTAGGTTGACAATGCCCTTTGAGACAAACATGAGCTTCGAGCTTGATGACCACGCGACATCATTCATGCCTTCCACCCCCATTTGTCGTCGGGGGTTGGAAAGCACCCGTCGAGTTAACAAGCATATCGACGGGTGAGTACATTTAGCCCTGTACCTTTTGCGTGATTTCCACTCATATCTCCCTATATGGAAAGAACTTACACACAACGTCTAAAAATCCTTCTACATATCCCTATCCTCCTAATATGGGAAGTAAAACCCTAAGATCTTGAAACCTTAACTCCATATCTTCCCTACAAGGAAAGATCCTATGTTCAAGGGATTTTGGTCAGGTTGGAAATAATACACAAAGTAATAAAGGAAGAACAAGGATAACACAAAAGGCAAACATAAATAGATAACTTGGAGGCACAAAATTGTTATCCTTAGATAATATTTGCCCCCACCCTCTTGTTGCTAAAGGGTTATTGCAAACTTGTCCTTAGGATACAACCAAGTTGTTGGGTTCTACAGATAAAAATTTTGGAGAATAACTATAGGATTTCTTGTGTTTCAAGTGAACGTAAGTCTCTATTTATACCCATGGGGTTATATTTTTTCAAAAGACATGTATAGAGAGTCAAAATGTTTCATAAAACTGTTCACAAGACTTGAAACCGCTTCAAAAATTTAGAACAGTTACTAAAAAATTCTGTAGAAAACTCAGTTTTACGAGTTTTGATCGATCGAGAGTTCCTTTCGATTGATCAAATGCTCTTTTCGATTGATCGAATAGCGATCGAATCATCTAGTGACTCTAGGATTATTTTCTTCATCATTTTGATTGATTGAGCAAAAGGTTCGATCGAGCAAAAATCTTTTAGTTCGAATTTCACTTAGAAAATTCTAGAACTTGAATTCACTTTATGAAATGATACTCTCCAAACTCAAACATCATTATTACAACCTATCAATGTATATACCTATATATGCAACAAGCTTTACACCACTATATAAGCACCAAGTCTCCTCTTCTCCAAGGTACGTGAAATTTTCTAGTTCTGATACTTTTAAGTTATTGGGGATTCTCCTATCACTAGCTTAACCTTTAGAAGGTCTTTGGCTGGTAGCGTACCGGTGCTCTTTGTAAGTTCTTCATTCTTTTTGTTCTTCAAGTACCTTAATTAGCGTGCGTGTAGAAAATCAACTCATTGACAATTTTGTGTATCATCAAAAATTATAATTGAAAATTGCAAAATAAATTTGAGAGAAATAATGGAAAAAAACACTAGAGATTCAGAGATCCACCTAATATTTCATTATATGAATTCAAATTATTTTTATTCCAATTAGGGTAGAGAGCTAACTCACATAATTGAAAGATAAAATAGTAAAGTATTTAAACAATGAAAACTAAAAAATTAAACTAAAATCAAAGTAGAAATTTTATTCATATATATATATATATATTTATTGTTTTTCTTTCAAAGTTGGCTAAATTGATAATGTCTATCATGTGTTGGATGGAATTCATGATATATGTAACGGTTAGTGGAACTCATTTGCTGTTTCATATATCAATTTTTAGTATTTTTAAAATTGGCAAATACTTCCATTCTTCATATTTTTATAATAGGCCTTGATGCCTACAACGTCCCATTAAAGTTATGCCACTTAGTTTAGTGTTTTGAAGTGCTTTGTTTTCCCATAATGTTGTACTGTAACAAGAATAACTCAAGATGTTGGTTATTGTGTCTTTTATATCACAGAGGTGTAACAATGTATATTTCTTTATTTGTAAGCAGTCAATTTATGTATTTGCAAGCAAATTTAGTAAGGACAAGTGAAATGATTTGTTGGTGCTAATGTAGTTGAGAAGATTTTGTATTCATAAGTCAACCTTTTTATTTAAAAATAAATGTGAGCTAATGTAATTTTTTTTATTCAAGGTTTTCTTATATATTGTTCAATATACATTTGGTAGTCAAACAAATTCATTTCGAATTGAATAAATTTTTTATTTTAGTTGTTTTCAATAATAGAAATTTAGTTTGCTTTTGGACGAATTTTGTTAGTTTATCAGCAATAAAATAGTGCAGAAAACCAGGGTACTATGTACAATTAACCACCACCAGAAGATATTTTTAGTAGTTGGGAGCTGTTGGAGTGGGTGCAGTTATAGGAAATTCAGTGTTTCGTCCAATGACTGCTATGCAAAAAGAAAAAAAAAAAAAAAAAGAAAAGAAAAGAAAAGAAGAAGACAATTTGAAAATACTCTAGAAGTTGAACTAGTATCTGTTTTTAATTGCTAGAATTTTGCTCATGAAGAACATGAAAGTTCAATATGTGTATAAAACACCCTTGAACGTTTAGACCCTAAATTATAAAATTACCAATTCAAGCTTATAATCAAACAATTAATGTGCAAAAAATGAACATAAGCCAATCACAGAATTGATAACTAATCTAAGCCAAATACAAACACATCCACAACAGTAAATATAAGGCAAAGATAAAGGAAGAGAGATGCAAACACAAGGACAACACGCGATGTGTAATCGAAGAGGAAACTAAAGCCCTTGGCGTAAAACCTCTCCGCCGCCCTTCAAGCGGTCAATAATCCACTAGAAAATGTAGTTGAGATACATGAACAGCAATAGACCCTCCAAGCCTAATCTACCCAGGTACCTAAGCCCTCCAAACTTCCTGCTCCAACGAGGTTGCGCCAAACCTTTTTCTTTTCTAACTTCCCGGATTCCGCTACTAAACCATAGCATCAACTAATAGTCATTGGTTCCTTCCAAACTACTTCCCTTAGCACTAAATGAACCTTTTCACAGACGTGGGTGTGGTGAGAAAAGGATTTGGTCAATGACCTCTCAAGGATGTAACAATGAAAGGAAGAGAGTAGAGGAATTTGTAGAGTCTCTTAGATGAAGATTGGGGAAGAGGCAATCTTGTTTTGCTCTAGGGTTTCTCTCGCAAAATTCTCTCTGGAAGCTCTCTCAATTACGTGGGTATAAGGGTCTATATATAGTGGTGTGTGTTTGGAATACGAAGAGATAGTTTTTACCAAACAGGGCTGGTTGGCGGCTTGGCCTCGCCGCTTGTCCAAGTCGCGAGTTCAAGCCGCGAAGTGACAACCTGGCCAGCGTGGGACTTTTGTCCTATAGTGCGATAGCTGGCGCGACCCTTCAGCTCCCTTGTGTGCTTCTCACGTGCCTGCAGTTGGCGGCTTGCCAATGGCGAGTCAACCGCGAGTCCTAGCCGCAAAACTCTGCTTCTTTGCACAAACTTGAGCTTTTCATCACACTCTCTTCACACACTACCCTTACATGGATCTCACCTAAATACAGGGTTACTAAGTGCTAAATTACAAGCAAATTGGCACGAAATAAAGCCAAGAAGATGGTTGATAAATTTCAACCTTACAATCTCCCCCTTTGGCTATTCCGTGACAAAACCCTAAAACAAACTCTAGACTTAATGCATGAGTTGGGAACAGTTGGAAAACTCACTCACACCTAACTCTAGAATCTGTGAAGCTTTTGAACCATAAGAACAAGTACTCCTGAAACACAACAACACAATAAGTTCATTGTATGTAGAAAACTTGTAATGCATATGGAGTAAGCACAATGCAATCAAGCACAATGGAATAAAGTAATAAACCATGGCAAGACCAAAACAGGTAATCACTATAACCAAGTGATCAGAATGCTCATTCACACTTGGAATGAACATCCAGATATTCAAGATGACAAACACAAGGCAAATCACTTGAATGACCAACACTCAACTAATGCACAATATATGAAGTATGTGCATCTAGGAAAAATCCTACAAGGGCACAAGAGTGACGTACTGAAGTAAAATGCATGACATTTAACATCAAGTACTAAACATGGTACAAATCATGAAAGCCTACAAAATGCAAACCCCAAAAGCTTACAAAAGCAATATGGGTACAAACAAAAAGCATAACAAAAGATATGCTAAATAAACATCATATTATAAACTGAATAACTTTTGAAATAAATAATTGTACCCGTGAACCACAAGTTTTCCAAAAGTATAGAAACCATATCAACACAAGATAAAAACTAAACTATAATAAACACAACAAAGTATGTAGCAACTATAAAAGCTCTAAAAACTCCCCCTTTCAGTATGCACCCTCCTTTTCATTCTTAAGCTTCTCTCTCCCTTACTATGCTACTCTTCCCCTTTTTGGCACGAATAGCTAAAGGTTGTCTTTTAGCTTCTGTTGTATGTTATCCAATTGTAACTCAATGGTTCCGAGATGCATTTGAGTTTAACAGTGAAAGGAGTTGAGAAGCCGTTCTAAATCAGAACTCCGATGAAGCACATTCTCGATGAAGTAACTTTGCTAGGGAATTTGAAATCTAGGAGGAACAAATGGGGTGCTGATTGATTGTGCAGGAGTAACTGTAGCAGGAGCAGATGGAGATGCCTGTATGGATGGCTCAGTATTAGGTTTCTTGGAGGAGTGACTCTTGCTTGCTTGGAGAGTGTATAATGATATTGGTCAAGAACGAGGCAGGTGTTTCTCATTTGATGAAGGACTAACACCTTCACGAAGTACAATCTTCATGATTAAACTGCAAAATGGAAGAATTGTTCGTGTTGCTGAACGAGCTGCTGTTTTCCCAATGATTTGGAATATGTGAGCACAGATATCAATCGAGGCACCAGTAATGAGGTCACATAAAAATTTAGCCCTTCCAAGATTGATAAAGGTAGTATTTGATAGGAAAACATGATCAGCTTCAAAGTTGTCAGTTCAGGTGAAAACAATGCAGTACTTATAGATGATCCTGTGCTTCCCACTTCATGTTCATTCCCAAGAACGTGAAGGATGTCTTGAGCCTGAAGTTCCCAGTCATTGTATGGAGTTCGATCCACATCTTTTGGTCTGGTGATGCGAAGAACCTTAGCAATGTAGTCTGCATTCATGGAAAATTCTATTCCTCGTACCCAGCATTTCAACTCGACTCCTATGTATCTGGCATTTGAGAAGAATTCCTTAACCAATTCTTCAGTTGGATCCTCAAATTTCCAAATAAGTCAGCCCAATCTCTTTCTTCAAAAATCTTAGGGATAAACGTTGTCCCTAGGGTATCAAATTTGACAACTCTTTCCACGATGGAAGAAGATTCTTTGAAGATGTCTGTGTAGGTATTTAAGTCAGTAGGAGTCCTGAATCTCTCAATGGTAGAGTCCTTGGATGACTTAGATGATAATCGTGTCCATTTAGCAACCGGGATTGACGGATCATCAGTTACAATGCCTTTGCCTTTGGATGAACAATGAGTTATCTGCGACAAAGCTGACACACAGAAAAGAACCAAATACAATACCACAAGAAGTAGACATCAAATTGATTAGTTTCAGTTATAAGTCAGTTATAGAAAAATGTACCCAAAATAGAGCAAATGACAAAGAAACAAGATATGATGAGTATGAAGTGAGCATGAAAACCCCAATGCAGCAGCACACACAAGATATGGAAAGTGAAAAACAGTACAATGCTATCCACACAATACTTATATAAACTGATAAACCCAAGAACCACATTCAGATAAAAAAACATGCCCAAATAGAAATGACTTTATCTAAGTCAATGCACAGAACAAAGACTATCAATCCTGAAGCATAAACAAAATACATAATCAACTCAACAACAAGAGAAACAACCCCAAACAAACAAACCCAACATTTTAGGCAAACCCATGTTAGACCACATTAAAACTAAGAACACAGATGCAACATTCAAAACAAGAAAATAATGATCAAAACAGTAAGAATGAAGTAAAGGAAGGAAAACCCATACCTTTTTCTTGGTGCTTGATGAAGATATGATGCAAAAATGGAATCTTTTTCAGTGAGACTCGGAGTGTTTCAGAGAGAGAAATGAAGAAGACAATGAATAGTCACTGATATTCGAGGGAAAAATTGAAAAACCATTTAAAAACTGTCTTTAAAAATGCAAAACACGCGTTTTTTGCAACTTAGTTAAGTCACCATTCAGTCGCTAGGGTTAGCCGCGAAACACAGTGAAGGTAAGAAACTTGAAAAATTTCTCTAAGTGTTTTTCATGACTGGAAGGTCTACCCGCGAGATAGTCGCCAGGGGAGCGGCGAAAATCTCTGTGTACCCCTCGTTACTGGACCTTCCACCCGCGAACAAGTCGCCACACTAAGCCACGAAAATCATAAAACTCAAATTTTTGAAAAATTTTCTAAGTATTTTTCGCGACTGAGACCTTGACTCGCTAGTGACTCGCGAAAACTCTCAAAGTGAGCTTCGCGACTGGACCTACCCGCAACTGAGTCGCCAAAACAGGGCAACACTATTTTTGAAATTTTTGACATTTTTGTATAATAAAATACTTTCCAAAAATAAACTAAAACACTCAAAAGTCTTTTTTGTGTTTGATCAACAAAGATTGAGTTTGTGAAAACACATTTAATCAAGTACAATCACACAAATGAATATGGCATTCATTGAACATAGACTTGTGTGTTGTGTGTGGATATAAAAAATGAGATAGTCCTTAGTCCAATGTGAAGCTTCAATGATCAATTCAATCAAGGCATACACAACTAGCACTAGATAATGTGACCTATCTCAATTATAGAAACATGCATATATGACCTCTCACATGCACTTGATAACAATTCTTTGAAGCTTTTCATTTGGCTCCATATTCAACATATCATTTGCACTTTTTGAGCAAAGAAAATCTCATTGTGAGATAGATGCCTAAAATTTTTGATATTTCAATTGATGAGTTAGCCTTTGGCTTTTTGGGCATTATACATTTTATTTTGGTCGCTTTCCCTTTTTCCTAGTCGAATACTAGTATGTGCGACAGGCTTTTACAGCTCTATATCTCTTTTCATTTGGAGATTTACATTTAGAGAGCTCTTTTAAGCATAAAAATAAAAAGTGGGAAGATATATAGGCATGAGTCTATGCATGTCTCAAGATCAACAAAACCATTCACTAATCATTCATGACAAGGTTGAAGATCTATTTACAACAATCACATAAATTTCAGAATTTCTTCCACAATGATATGAGTGCATGAGATACAAGCTAAGCTCGTTAAATGCACAAAGCCATTAGTACAAATGTATAAGGCATAACTCGCTTTGAGATAAGACTCAACAAAGTTGATCAAACTTTTTGGATTTTCTACTTTTTATGTGTTTTTGGATTTTTGACACAAAAGCAGTAAAAGATTGATCAAAACAACAATATAACCAACAATGTAGAAACATTTGAAACAAAACAAACAAATAAGCCAAAACTCAACTCAAAACCTCAAGAAGCACACAACCAAGCAAATACACAAAATATAGGAAGTATTAATGCATGGAGATGTTATAATGCTTATGCATGAGTACCCTTTGTCACCCATACATCACGTGCGTTTGGGGTGATATCCTTGACGGATCGGGTACGAGAGTTAGGAATGTTAAACCTTCGTGTGAAGCTTTCCAAGCAATTGGTAAAGGCACCGATCATCTTCATCACGTCCATCATTCCTGGATCACGGTTTTGACTTCTTGATTGCTCACCACCCCAAGACCTCATGTCATTTCTTCTTCCTCGTGACCGAGGTGCACTTGCATTGTTGTCTGCTCTCAGCTTTTGACAGTTAGGTCTGGTATGTCCTTGCAAACCGCAATAGTGACAAAGATAGTTCGTTTTAGGACCCTGTTGTGATCTTGGAAGTGATCTTCCTCTAACTCCAAATCTGGCTTTTGATTGATTGCGGGACTTGTTAACCACCTGTTGATCATTCACATTCTTCTTCCTTTCAGTCTTAACTTTCTCAGGAATAGGCTTATCCACAGCCATCTCTTTAGCGTTTACAAACTTCACTTCTTTTGTGACATTTGCTGATGAGCTACTTCCTCCAATATATCCCATTCTGGACTTGTCTGAGGCATGTTTTTGAGATGAAATAACATCATCTAACTTCTTCGAGGAGACCCTATCTAACTTGGCATTAGTTTGTACTACCTCTTTCTCAAGAAATCTCACTTTTGTGTAAGCTTCTGATAGCTCACCATTAAGTGCTTTAATCTCACATTTTGCCTCCTTGTATTTGACCAGCAGACTTTTGTAATCTTCCTCAGCTCTCTTCATCTTCTTCACAGCCGCCTTTGCCACCTTTGTATACTCACCTGATTTCTCAAGAAGTAAGGCGTAATTCTTTTGAAGACTAGATGTATCTTCTTCTTCTTCAGCCTCTGATTCTTCAACAATCCCAATAGACTCCAAATCAGAATGTTCACCAAGTTCCTTCACAAGTGAACCCAAATCATCCAAGGATTCCACATGTGCAATGGTCATGAAAGTGGAGTAATTTCCTTCTCCGTCATAACTATCTTCAAAGTTAGAATTTGAAGAATCAGTATCACTCAAGGTAGTGGCATAGACCTTTCCTTTTGTCTTCAAATAATTGGGACATTCCTTTTTGAAGTGTCCATGTCCATTACACTCAAAACATGTAATTCCTTGAGAAGATTGGGAATCTCTATCATCTTTCCTTCTGAATTCTTTCTTTTCCCTCCTGGAACTCTGAAATTTTCCTTTGTCACCAAATTTCCCACCATTCTTGAATTTCAAGAATTTCCGAAAGTTCTTTACAAGATACACCACATCTTTATCTACTATATCCTCTTCCGAAGGATCATGAGATGCCACTCTCTCATCAATTGTTTTAAGAGCAAGAGATTTTCTCTTCTTCTTTGTTTGGACAGTGACAATTCTTACGTCTACAGTGAACCGACCAGCTCTTGAACTTTAATGTCATCAAGATCCTTGCTTTCTTCAATGGCCGTCACTTTGGCACGAAAATTTTCTGGTAGGGACCGAAGGATCTTCCTTACAACTTTAGAATCCTCCGTCTTTTCCCCCAAATTAAATTTGCTAACGACCACCCCGTTCAGCTTACTGTAAAATGAATCAAAGGACTCATCCTCACTCATCTTTAGCTCCTCAAAGCAAGTGGTCAACATCTATAGTTTGGTGTCTTTCACCTTCTTAGTCCCTTCATAAGTTGTCTCCAAAATTTTCCATGCTTCCTTAGCAACGGTGACATGTGAAATCCTGTGAAATTCTTCTGGAGAGACACCAAAGAAAATAGCATTCAAAGCTTTACTGCTAGCATTAGCTACCATAAGAGCTACCTTATCCCAAGTGGATTTGGTAGCCTCCAGCCTCGTCCAACCAACTCAACTGCATCCCACACAGCATCATCAATAGAACACAAAAACGCCCTCATACGGACTTTCCAAAATGCATAATTATTACCATAAAAAAATAGTGGTACATTGAGAGATTGAGACCTATCCATCTCAACAAGGGGTTAAGGATCACACTCAGGTATTAAAACCAAAACAAGTGTACTCGCTCTGATACCAATTGAAAGTTCAATATGTGTATAAAACACCTTTGAACGTTTAGACCCCCAATTATAAAATTAATAATTCAAGCTTATAATCAAACAATTAATGTGCGAAACATAAACATAAGCCAATCACATAATTGATAACTAATCTAAGCCAAATATAAACACATCCATAGCAGTAAATATAAGGCAAAGATAAAGGATGAGAGATGCAAACACAAGGACAACACGCGATGTGTTATCGAAGAGGAAACCGAAGCCCTCGGTGTAAAACCTCTCCGCCGCCCTCCAAGCGATCAATAATCCACTAGAAAATGTAGTTAGGATACATGAACAGCAATAGACCCTCCATGCCTAATATACCCAGGTACCTAAGCCCTCCAAGCTTCTTGCTCTAATGAGGTTGCGCCGAACCTTTTTCTTTTCTAGCTTCCTGGATTCCATTACTAAACCATAGCATCAACCAATAGTCATTGGTTCCTTCCAAACTGCTTCCCTTAGCACCCAATGAACCTTCTCACAGACGTGGGTGTGTTGAGAAAAAGATTTGGTCAATGACCTCTTAAGGATGTAACAATGGAGAGGAAGAGAGTAGAGGAATTTGTAGAGTCTCTTAGATGAAGATTGGGGATGAGACAATCTTTTTTTGCTCTAGGGTTTCTCTCACAAAATTCTCTCTGAAAGCTCTCTCAATTTCGTGGGTATAAGGATCTATATATAGTGGTATGTGTTTGGAATACAAAGAGACAGTTTTTACCAAACAGGGCTAGTTGGCAGCTTGTCCAAGTCGCGAGTTCAAGTCGCGAAGTAACGGCCTGGCCAGCCTGGGACTTTTGTCCTGTAGTGCGATAGCTGGTACGACCCTTCAGCTCCCTTGTGTGCTTCTCACGTACCTGCAGTTTGCGGCTTGCCAGTCGCGAGTCAGCCACGAGTTCTAGCCGCGAAACTCTGCTTTCTTGCACAAACTTGAGCTTTTCATCACACTCTCTTCACACACTACCCTTACATGAATCCCACCTAAATACAGGGTTACTAAGTGCTAAATTACAAGCAAATTGGCAAAAAATAAAGCCAACAAGATGGTTGATAAATTTCGACCTTATAGAACAGAAAAAGACTTATATTTTTGAAGGTTATTCAGGTATTGTTGCTTTGGTATATGAATGAAAATAATTAATTATTTATTGAGTTTTGATTTTTCTTTTTGATAAGTAATTAAAGTGGAATTAATAGTCTATCTAAAGTGAAGGAAATGTCTATACTTGGTGAAAAGAAGAAATTTTACCTCTATTCTCTGATAGTCTGATGTAAAAAGTTAAGAAAACAGAAAATATCCAAACTACTTGATGTGTTTAAATTTTTTTAAGATGAGATTTTAGATGCAATTCCTCTAGTATGTATGTGCTTCAACTTTGGACATCAGTTTAGTATAATTTTCTAAAGAACCACTTGAATTACAACTTATCAAAAAATAAAACCATTTGAATTACAAGAACTATGTGCTTTTAATTATTATTAAAAAAAAAAAAAAAATCTTGACACTATAATGCTTATGACCATTACACACTTGAAAATTCCATAGTGGAAATTTGGTGGCTAAGATTGTAAGATGCATTCTTAGAATTTAGACTACAAAAGATTAAGCAAATTGTAACTTGGCAAAGAAAAAATATGAATTTATTTTTCTTTTCCAATTCTGTTTTAGGTTCTTTGTTCTTTTATGGTTTTCAACTTTTCACAAATTTAATTTAGATGTTGTTTATATATTAAAAATTTCAATTGTTAACCATGTTTGATGCTTTATTTATTTATATCTATTTAAGACTAGAACAACAATCTTTGGCATCTACATCAATCTGTTCCTTAGTGCTAAGGCTATAAAAGATCTTAGAATATTTATAAGTACATCAAAGTTCTTTTTTATATCAGTTATGCTTTCTCTTATCACTCACTTACTTTCTACCAATAGAAATTAAAATATTGTTTCTCTGTATTTATACATTGGAATTTTACCTTATATTATTATTGAATATGTTCTCCTTACATGGAGCTCAAAAGGTTGTATTAGTTTCTATTATTTCAAAGGTTACATTTAAATAGGTCTTCATTATGCTATTGCCTCTAGTTGGACAACAATCACCCATTTAGCAGGAATGTTCAAATAGCGTGTAAAACACTATGAACGTTTAGACCCCAAATTACAAAATTATCAATTCAAGCTTAATGTCAAACAATATATGTGTAGAAAATGAACATAAGCTAAAACAAAATTGATAAACAATCTAAACCAATTAAAATCACAACCACAGCAGAAATTAAATGGCAAAGATTAAGGGAAGAGAGATGCAAACACAAAAACAACACAACGATGTGTTATTGAAGAGGAAACTGAAGCCCTCAGCGTAAAAACTATCGCCACCCTCCAAGCGGTCAATAATCCACTAAAGAATGAAGTTGGGATACATGAATAGCAGAAGACCCTCCAAGCCTAATCTACCCAGTCTACCTAAGCCCTTCAAACTTTTTGCTCCAACGAGGTTATGCCGAACCTTTGTCTTTTTTAGCTTACCAGATTCCGCTATAGCCCATAGCATCAACCAATAACCATTGGTCCCTTCCTAACTACTTACTAAGCACCAAATAGCCTTCTCACAAATATAGGTATGGTGAGAAAAGGATTTGGGTAATGAACCTCTTAAGGATGTAACAATGGAGAGGGTGAGGGAGAGGAATTTGAAGAGTCTTTATGTAAAGATTGTGGATGAGTCAATCTTATTTTTCTCTGGGGTTTCTCTCTCAAAATTCTCTCTGGAAGCTCTCTACATTTTGTGGCTATAAGAGGTATTTATACTAGGGTGAGAAAGGAATGCGAAGAGTCAGTTTTTCAAAACAGAGCTGGTTGGGGACTTGGCCTTACGACTTGACTGAGTCGTGAGTCCCTGTTTCATTGTACATTCTTGATCATTTCTTTACACTCTCTCACACACTACCCTTACAAGATTCCTACCTAAATACAGGGTTTCTAAGTGCTGAATTACAAGCAAATTGGCACGGAATAAAGCCAACAAGGTGGTTGATAAAATTTAACCTTACAATCTCCCCCTTTGGCTATTCCGTGACAAAACACTACAACAAACTCTAGACTTAACACATGAGTTGGGAACAGTTAATCAAAACTCACTCACAAGTAACTCTAGAATTTGTGAAGCTCTTGAACCATAAGAACAAGTAACTCCTGAAACACAATAACACAATATGATTATTGCATGCAAAAAACTTGTAATGCATATGGAGCAAGCACAATGCGATCAAGCAAAATGGAAATAAGTAATAAACCATGGCTTGACCAAAAATGAACAATCACTATAAATAGTGATCACAATGCTCATTCATACATGGAATGAACATCTGGACATGCAAGCTAATAAGTTCAACTGTGAAGTATCATTTGCATATCCAACACTTAACCAATGCAACAACACTAGGGAATTGCATTAAGGATATAAAATCCAAAAAGGGCACAAGAGTGACATACTTAAAGAAAATGCATGACATTTAACAACAAATACAAAAGCTACAAAGCATGGGTACAAAAACCTTAAAATCTTACAAAAGCAGAAGGTACGAAAAAAAACTAAAACTGATTATATCATCTTATAAATATATCACAGTACTAAGAACTTTAACCAAAGTATTAAAAACCATATCCACATAAGAGTTTATAAAAACCAGCAAGCAAAAGGACATGCAAAATAAAATTTGCTACTATCCAAAAGTATGTGTTAGTGTATATCAGCTTCCTCTTCTTGAGCACACAACTCCTCCTTTCAGTATGCACACTCCTAATTCTTGTGTTGCTTTCCCCCTTACTGTATGCTACTTATGTTGCTCTCCCCCTTACTGTATGCTATCTCTCCCCCTTTTTGGCACGAATAGCTAAAGACTTTCTTCCAACTTTTTTTGAATAGCATCTAATTGTGTCTTAATGGCTGTGAGACGCATTTGAGTTTGGTTGTTGATGGAGTAAAGAAGTCGTTCTAAACCAAAAATCTGCTGAAACACATTTTCAATCAAAGTGCTTAACTTATCAGCTTGAAAGCTTAGAGGTGCAGATGGAGTGCCAGTTGTTTGCATAGCAGAGGGAATTGGTGAAACAGTCTTAATGTCCACAGGTGTAGCTGAATCATGACCAGATTGAGTTGCATGGGTGAATGGCTCACTCTTAGGTGCTTTAGAGGAGTGACTCTTGCTTGCTTGAAGAGTTATTATGGATATTGGTCAAGGACGTGGTACAATTCTTCCATCTATTGGTGAACGGACACCTTTAAGAAGCATGATTTTCATGATGAGACTACAAAAAGGAATACATGTTCAGGCTACTGATCTAGCCGCTGCTTTCCCAATTGTCTGAAAGATGTGAGTGCAAATGTCAATCAAGACACCAGTAATGAGATCACATAGAAATTGCACTCTTCCAAGATTGATGAAGGAAGTGTTAGACAATGGGTAGTGGTTGGAGAACATGATCAATTTTAGAGTTTTCAGTTCTGGCGTAAACTGTGTAGTGCCTATGGATGAGCCCTTGCTTTTAATTTCATGATCATGCCCAAGAACTTGAAGAATGTCTTGTGCCTAAAGTAGTCTGTCAACAAATGGAGTGAGGTCCACATTTACTGGTCTGGTGATGCGAAGAAACTTTGCGATGTAGTCTAGATCGATTGAGAATTCTGTTCCTCTAACCCAACATTTTAACTCTACTCCAGTGTATCTAGCATTAGAGTAGAATTCCTTAACCAATTCCTCAACCGGGTCTTCGAAATTCCTGAACAGATCAGCCTAATCTCTTGGTTCAAAAATCCTAGGGATAAATGTTGTTCCCAAGGTATCAAATCGTACTATACGTTCCACAATAGTAGGAGCATCTACAAAAATGCTCGAGTAAGTTTGTGAATCAAAAGGAGTCCTGAATCTCTCACTATTTAAGTCTTGAGACGATTGAGTCGAGCGATGAGTTCGCTTAGCAACAGGGGATGGAACATCAATTACAATATCTTTTCCTTTAGAGGAACGACGTGACATCTACAGAAGAAAAGACACACAGCAAAGAACCAAATTAAACACCACAAGACACAAACATCAACTTGATTAGATTCAGGTAAAAAATCACAATGAACATCAGAGTGAGATCTCACTCAATCATAGAACATGAACCAAGTTAGCACCAAGTAATCATAAGCAACACTGAAGCATTATATATTTAAGAATGTAACAGGAGACCAAAAATGATGATTGTTCAGTTACAACTCAGTACAAAGTAATCAATGAACATCACACAGTCACAAATAACTTTCATCGTGACACTCTATCATGAACATGATATGAACAGAGCAACATAGTCATGAAACACAACTCGGAATACAAACACCATCAGGGAAAAACTGTGAGATAAGCATCTAACAGTCAATATCACCAACACTCAATCAACCTCACTCAACAAAATAAACCAAACCCATGTTCGAACACTATATTTCTCAAAACACAATAACAACTCACAAATCAAGAAAACAAAACTATAGTCATGAAATATTAGGTGAAAATAAGAAAACCCATACCTTTTCCCTAAAGATTTGAGGTTGAAATGATGCAAAAATGGAGGTTTTTCGAGAGTGACATGGTGAGTTTGAGAGAGAGTTGAAATGGGGAAGACAATGAACAGTCATAAAAGTCTGAGGGAAAACTGAAAAGTTTTGAAAACTACCCTTAAAGCACAAAACACACAATTTTCACAAATGAGTCAAGTCGCGAACAAGTCGCCAGGGCCAGCCGCCAGAATACTTAAAAATAAAAATTTGACAAGTTTTCTAAGTATTTTTCGTGACTAGAAGGTCTACCCATAAAAATTAGCGAGGTAAGCCGCGAAAATCTCTATGCACCCCTTGCGACTAGACCTTCCACCCACGAACAAGTCGCCACACTAAGCCACAAGAAACATAAAAACTCAAATTTTGAAAAATATTCTAAGTATTTTTCACGATTGGAGCTTTGACCAGCTAGTGAGTCGCGAGGACCTTCTGAGTAATGTTCGCAACTAAGGGCAAGCAACTGGACTGACTTGCGACTAGTCGCTAGAACAGAGCAACACTGTTTTTGAAATTTTGATAATTTTTGTAAAAACAGAATACTTTCCAAAAACAAGCTAAAACACTCAAAAATATTTTTGTGTTTGATCAACAAAGATTGAGCATGTGAAAACTCATTTAATCAAGTACAATCATACAAATGAATATGGCATTCATTGAACATAGACGTGTGTGATGTGTGTTTGTATCAAAAATGAGATAGTCCTTAGTCTAATGTGAAGCTTCAATGATCAATTCAACCAAGGCATACTCAATTAGCACTAGATAATGTGACTCATCTCAATTATAGAAATATGCATATATGACCTCCCACATAAAACTTGGTAACGTAACTTTGAAGCTTTTCATTTGGCTCCATATACATCGTATCATTTGATCTTTTTGAATCAATACATCTCATTTTGAGATTGATGCCTGAAATTTTTGATATTTCAATTTGATGAGCAATCCTTCGGCTTTTTGGGCATCATGCATTTTATTTTTGGTCGCTTTCCCTTTTTCCTAGTCAAATACTAGTATGTGCGACAGAATTTTGTAGCTCAATATTTCTTTTCATTTGGAGATTTACATTTGGTGAGCTCTTTAAGAAAAAACAAGAAAATAAAGAGTGGGAAGATATATAGGCACAAGTTTATGCATGTCTCAAGATCAACAAAACCATTCACTGATGATTTATGACAAGGTTGAAGATCTATTTACAACAGTCACATAGATTTCAAGATTTCTCCCACAATGATATGAGTGCATAGGGAATAAGCTAAGCTCGTAGATGCACACAGCCATTAGTACAAAGGTACTAGGCAAAACATGCTTTGAGACAAAACTCAACAATGTCAATCAAACTTTTTGGATTTTCTACTTTTTACGAGTTTTTGGATTTTTGACACAAAAGCAAGAAAAGATTGATCAAAAACAACAATGTAAAAACATAAAAAAAATAAACAAACTAACAATTTTGAACTTAAACTAGCACAAAGCACACAACTAAGCATAGTCACAAAGCATAGAAAGTATTAATGCATGAATATGTTGTAATGCTTATGCATGAGTACCCCTCTTCACCCACACGTCATGTGCATTTGGGGGATATCCCTATAGGATTGGGTAAGAGAGTTAGGACTTCCAAACCTTCTTGTGAAGCATTCCAAGCAAGTGGTGAATGCACCGATCATCTTCATCACGTCCATCACATCGGGATCACCATTTTGACCTCTTGATGACTCAACAGCCCAAGTCTATAGTCATTTTTTGGTCCTCTTGACCTTTGATCAGTTGCATTCTTCAATGCTCTAAGCTTATGACAATTTGGTTTGGTGTGTCCTTGAAGTCCATAATGATGGCAAAAATGGTTCGTTCTCAGACCTCTTTGTGATCTTGGAAGAGATTTCCCTTTAGCTTCAGGTTTGATCACTGATTGGTTACGAGGCTTATTCAACACCCGTAGGTCAGCCACATTCTTCTTCTTTTCATCCTCTCCTTTCTTAAGTGGAGAGGCAGCCACTATAGGTTCTTTGACTTGCACAAACTTCACTCCCTTGGTGATTTTAATAGCTGAACTACCTTCTCCAGTATATTCCAACCTGGATTTCTCTGAGAATTGTTTTTGAGAGGAAATGACATCATCTAGTTTCTTGGTGGAGACCCTCTCTACCTTCGCATTTGCTCGAACTACTTCAAGCTCAAGGAATCTAATTTTTAGATAAGCTTTTGACAACTCTCCATTTAGCTTCTCTATCTCACACCTGGCCCCCTTGTGTCACACTAGGAGACTTTTATAGTCCTCTTCTGCCTTCTTCATCTTTTTCACGGTTGCCTTGGCCACACGTACATATTCTCTTGATTTCTCAAGGAGTGAATTGAAGTTTTCTTGAAGACCCTCTATATTCTCATCTTCTTCAACATCTGATTCTTCTACAATTCCTATTGATTCCTCATCACTATGCTCCCCAAGCTCTTGTACAAGCAAATTCAAGTCCTCCGAAGGCTCAACATAAGCAATAGTCATAAAAGCTGAGTAATTCCCTTCTTCGTCACAGCTTTCCTCTAAATCCAAATTAGAGGAATCGGAATCACTAAGGGTAGTGGCATACACCTTGCCTTCGATTTCAAATAATTAAGACATTCTTTCTTGAAATGTCCGTCTCTGTTGCACTCGAAGCAAAGTGATTCCTTGTGTAGATTGGGATTCCTTTCCATCTTTCCTTTTGAATTCCTTTTTCTCCTTTGAGGAACTTTGGAATTTCCCTTTATCACCAAATTTTCCATTTTTCTTGAATATCAAGAACTTTCGGAAATTCTTCACCAAATATGCCACATCTTTATCGACAACATCTTCATCCGATGAGTCGTGAGCTTCAACCCTTTCATTAACCGTCTTAAGAGCAAGAGATTTGCTCTTCCTTTGTGTGGGCAATGACAATTCATAAGTCTAAAGTGAGCCAATCAGTTCTTGAACTTTAATATCATCAAGCTCCTTACTCTTTTTAATCGCTGTTACCTTTGTACGGAAGCTCTCTGGTAATGAACGAAGGATTTTCCTCACAAATTTTGAGTCCTCCGTTTTCTCCCCCAAGTTGAACTTGCTGATGACCACTTCATTCAACTTACTATAGAAAGAGTCAAAAGACTTGTCCTCATTCATTTTTAGCTCCTCGAACCGAGTGGTCAGCATCTGCAACTTGGTATCCTTCACTTTCTTCGTTCCTTCATACGTGGTCTCTAATATCTACCATGCCTCCTTGGCAAAAGAAAAGTGAGATATTCTGTGGAACTCATCTGGAGACAGACCACAAAAAATAGCGTAAGTTCTTTGCTATTTGCTTTAGACGCCGCAAGGGTTGCCTTATCCTATGTGGATTTGGCAGCCTCCGGCCTAGTCCATCCAATGTCCACCACATCCCAAATGGTTTCATCCATTGAACATAAAAATGCCCTCATCCTGACTTTCCAAAAGGCATAGTTGCTACCATCAAAATATGGTGGTGCATTTAAAGATTAAGACTGGTCCATCTCAATACGGGGTCAAGGATCGCACTAAGGTGTTTATACCACAAAGAATGCACCCGCTCTGATACCAATTGAATGTTCAAATAGCGTGTAAAACACTATGAACATTTAGACCCCAAATTATGAAATTATCAATTCAAGCTTAATGTCAAACAATATATGTGCGGAAAATGAACATAAGCTAAGAAAATGAACATAAGCTAAAAACAGAATTGATAAACAATCTAAACCAATTAAAATCACATCCACAATAGAAATTAAATGACAAAGATTAAAGGAAGAGAGATGCAAACAAAAGGACAACACAACGATGTGTTATCGAAGAGGAAACTGAAGCCCTCGGGGTAAAACCTCTCCGCCGCTCTCCACGCAATCAATAATCCACTAAAGAATGAAGTTGGGATACATGAACAACAGAAGGCCCTCCAAGCCTAATCTACCCAATGTACCTAAGCCCTCCAAGCTTCTTGCTCTAACGAGGTTACGCCGAACCTTTGTCTTCTTTAGCTTACCGAATTCCGCTATAGCCCATAGTATCAAGCAATAATTATTGGTCCCTGCCTAACTGCTTCCTAAGCACTAAATAGCATTCTCACATATATGGGTATGGTGGGAGAAGGATTTGGGTAATGAACCTCGCAAGGATGTAACAATGGAGAGGGTGAGAGGAAAGGAATTTGAAGAGTCTATATGTAAAGATTGGGAATAAGTCAATCTTGTTTTGCTCTAGGTTTTCTCTTTGGAAGCTCTCTACATTTCGTGGGTATAAGAGGTATTTATACTATGGTGGGAAAGGAATGCGAAGAGTCAGTTTTTCAAAACAGAACTAGCTGGCGACTTGGCCTCGTGACTTGACTGAGTTGCGAGTTCAAGCCGCGAGCTAACTGAATGGCTAGTCTAAACTTTTTTGTCCTGTAATGCAACAGCTGGTGTGATGGTTCAACTTCTCTACATGCTTCGCTCATGTGCATCATCTGGTGACTTGCCAGTCGCGAGCCACCTGCGAGATCTAGTAGCAAGTCCTTGCTTCGCTGCACATTCTTGATCATTTCTTCATACTCTCTCACACACTACCCTTACAAGATTCCCACCAAAATATAGGGTTTCTAAGTGCTGAATTACAAGCAAATTGTCACAGAATAAAGCCAACAAGATGTTTGATTAAATTCAACCTTACATAGCACACCAAAGAATCCATTTGAAGGGGTTCTACATATGTGCTATAGTTTTTGCAGATGGCTGATGATGACTCAATTCATCCAAGTAAAACAGAGCTGGCATTTATAGTACATCAGGCCTAGCTAGAATATGGCTTTGCTCACTAGATTTTTTTTTGGTTAATAAGTACTTGTTTTTTGAATTGATTGGCATTATTTTTTTTTTTTAAAAAAAGCCTTTAATAAACGTATTAATTGTTTGTATTTTATTGTGTTGTTTTGTCAATTTGATGGAATTTTAAAGGTGTAAAATTTTCCCCGTGCATTGCGCGGGTTAAATGCTAGTATATAATAATAGGTGAAGTTGAGATAAACTCAAATTAGAATTCTAAATTAGAGTTCCAATTTTGAGCCACGTGTCCTAAATCATTTATTCTTAAAGAGTTTTATTTCTTAATTTTAGAATTAAATGTGGGACCACATCATAAATATTTATCCAAGTGAGTTATTAAGTACAAAAACCAAAGAGTCTAGAATAAATGAATCGTTAAAAAAAAAAAAAAAAAAAAAAAGTGCTTCACAATAATTTAAAAAAAAAAAGACACGGAAAATTTACATTTTATACCTAATAATATCCTTACAACATTTTCTAAAGAGTTAACAAATTATAAAAATGACTATCAATATAATTTGAATTATATATATAGTGTAAGGTTGAATTTATTAAATCATGTGTTGGCTTTATTTTGTGCTAAATTTGCTTGCAATTTTGCAATTAGATACCCTATATTTAGGTGGGATTTATGTAAGGGTTGTGTGTGAGAGAGTGTGAAGAAAACTCAAGATGTGTGCAATCAAAGGAGTCTCGCAACTGCATCTCGTGATTGACTCGTGACTAGCAAGTCACCAAAGTGGCACATGTATGGAGCATGCAAGGGAGCTGAAGGGTCACGACAGCTGGAGCACTATTGGACAAAAATTCCAGTCTAGCCAAGTAGTTAGCTCATGACTCAGACTCGCAACTCATTCTAGTCACGAGGTTAGTCGTCAGAATGCCCTGTTTGGATGAAAACTAACTTTTCGCATTCCTCACACACTCTACTATAAATACCCTTATACCCACGAAATGTAAAGAGCTTCCAGAGAGAATTTTGAGAGAGAAACCTTAGAGAAAAACAAGATTGACTCATCCACAATTTTTATCATTTGATTCTCTAAATTCCTCTATTCTTACCATCTCCATTGACATATCCTTGAGAGGTACATTTGCCAAATTCTTATCTCACCATACCCATAGCAGTGAGGAGGTGTTTTGGTGCTTGGAAAGCAGTTCAAAGAGGACCAATTCGTTTGGTTGATGCAATGGGTTTATTGCGGGATTCGGTAAGCTAAAGAAGACAAGGTTCGGCATAACCCTATTGGAGCAAGAAGCTTAGAGGGCTTAGGTGCACTGGGTAGATTAGGCTTGGAGGGTCTCTTGCTATTCATGTATCCCAATTATATTCTTTAGTGGATCATTTACCGTTTGGAGGGTGGTGGAGAGGTTTTTCACCGAATACTTCGGTTTCCTTTTCAATAGCACATAGCCATGTTATCTTTGTGTTTGCATCTCTCTTTCCTTTCTCTTTACCTTTTAATTGCTATTGTGTTTGTAATTAATTATGGTTTAGAGTGTGTTACTAATTTGGATATAGCTTATATTTCATATTCTGCACATATACTGTTTGTTTATAAGCTTGTGTTGGTATTTTTGTAATTGGGGGTCTAAACGTTCATTGGTGTTTTATACACTATTTGAACTTTCATATAGGAATTATATTGTGCATCTTATTGTATATCTTTAAGTGTATTCAAGCATATGTATTGGGTTACAAGCTAGTACTTCTAAAAGCAACAACATTAATGTCTTCTTAAATTAAAATTTCAGGGTTAGGCACATCAAAACACTTGATTTTATCTAAGTTTTAAAAACTGAAGACACAGGAGTTAAGCATCATACTTAAAACATTAATCCTCTATTCATAGTGTACTTAAACTCTAATACCAATTGAGAAGTTCATTTTGACCACTTGGTTGATTTCCAGCGGATTTAATCAAGTTCCTAAATTGACCAATTACGGAATAAAATTTAGAATAAATTAATTACCACAAATTAAAAATCACAATATGTAAAGCAATAATATTAAAGTAAAGTACACAAGCGTATGGTCACGAAATGACAATATCATGGACAATAAACCAAAGGAAAACCACAATGAGACATGTTAGGTTAAAGATTGATCCTAGTTAATTAATTCAATTATCCAAGTTGATTATTTATTGTGAAAGCACAAATAAATCACCAATTTAAAATAGAGTATAGCAGAAATTAAATTGAAACAGTGATTTGTTGACTAATGGAAAAACTTTTGTAGGCAAAAATCTGAACAGGTAAATTTCTAGTTACCACTCCCAAAGAATAACAAGTCCTACCACACAATAGTTATTCGTGATACAATATCGTAATAGAGTAAAATTTCACAAGCGAATGCTACTGAATCGTCAGAAACGTTGCTACACATCATGCAGGACATTTGGTGGTTAAGACAAAAGAGCCACTAACTTTCAATTAAATTAGTAAGAGATCCTCAACAACGTGGCTGGCCCATTGCCTTTTCCATGGATGATGGATCTCTAAAAATGAAGGATGATATTTGAGTGAGACTTCGAAGGATAAATAGAGTTTAGTGTGTGGATTTCGTGACATGTAGATGACAATCAAGGACGAACTCAAGATTTCGAGTTAGAGGTGGCTGGAATATAAGAAGAAAAAAAAACTCTAAATAGGCATCCATATAGTATTAACAAATTATATAAACAAAAAATTATTGCATTTTAATACATTAAGATGCAATTATTTAACCAAAAAAAAAGTATATAATTTTTTTTTTAATACTAGGCTGGTTAGGATTTAAATAATAATAATAATAATAAATTAGAGTATTCACAGTAGTGGTCATGATGTCCTCCATAATCTGGTTGTGAAGGTTTCAAAGAACAAGGATTCCACTAAAGGGAAAGATGGCCAATTGTGAGATAGGGTAAGAGTTTCACTGTTCTAGGTTTTTAGGGAAACCTAGACACGCGGAAAATAAACCCATTAAAATGCTGACGTATACAATTTTTCATTTAAAATACCGTATAGTGCGTTTGGAAGACACACTTTCATCAAACGTCTATCTATAAAAACACCAAGCCGCCTATAAAAAAAAAATGCAAACCCTAAAACGCTCTAACTTCCGTTTTTCCTTTCTCGGATGCTCTCTCCTTTCGCTTCCTTTTGATTTTCTTAACACCGATGCTTACAATACAAAGATAGAGAAGGAGGGAAAAAATAAACCTTGCGATTTAGAGATGAGAAGGAGACAGGCGTTGAGAGAACTACCACCAGTAAGTACTTCTTTTTTTCATTCATTCTTAGATCTGGGTATGGGTATGAAATATGAATTAGTTTTGAGAAATTTGGTTGGATTGATTTTAATTTAGGTATTTGGGTTATGTTGTGAAATTTTAAAATACTCGCAAGTGTACGAACCGTACCGAAGTATAGTTTGACAAGAACGAGGTCGAACCCACAGGGACTTGAATGAATGTAGGAAAATTAAATCGAATCTTAACCAAATTAATCCTAATCTAGTTTAATTAAAAATTGGTTGTTTTGAAATTAAATAAACTAAGCAAATAATAAAATTAAGCAAATAGTTAAACTAAGCAAGAGATATAAAACAATAAAAAGATGTAAACAATCAAGGGAAAGGAATTAAGGTTTTGGAATCCGCCTTGTAAGTCATATCAGCATATATTTATGATCATTAATTTTTCCCAACTCACTACATGATAATCTAGAAATCAATCTTGCTATCATGGAAAATATCCTCATTAAAATCCTTTTTTTAAAAATCTAAAGCATGTTCTTCTTCGCTTCTTAAGTATAAAACCAAATCATCAATTGTATCCGTAGCCAAACAAATCACAAGATATATCCAATTCTAAAAATCAAATCATAACTTGTATCCATTGACAGACAAATCACAAACGATATCCAATTTTATAATCAAGAATTAATAAACCAAGCATTCAATTAATTAAGACAAATCCTAAATCATGAGAAAAACATGATTGAACTCATATCTAGAATCCCATCTTAGTCAATTGATATGAAGCAAGAACAATTTAAATCATTAAAGAACAACTATTGTGGGAAAAATCAAATCACATAAATATTACTAATAATCCTTAACAAGGTTTCATCCTCAACCCTAATTATAAATTTAGCTACTCATGGTAATTGAAATAAAACAAAAGAATAAAATACTAAACATTAAACTAGACAAATAAAATAGAGAAAGAAATAGTCACAATGCTATCATGGAGAAAAGCTACAGAGAAGCCACATGCGGCACTGCCTCTTGCTCCAATTTTCTGTTTTGCATCTCAGCCCTAGCACTAGCCTCAGTCCTCCCCGAATTTTGCCCTAAAAAGCCTTTAAATAGGTCAATGAATCCTATTACAAGTTGAATTCCCGTTTGGAGAAAATCCCAGACTTTTAGGCTTTACTTAACCGACTATTTAGGCCCACTTAACGTCAGAATTAGGGCTTCTGGTAAACTACAAAGTTGTAGCCCTTTAAGTTAACTTTCCAGCCCAACTTGAATCATCTCAATTGGACATCTGAGCCGAAAGTTATGCTGAAAATACTAACTGATGTGCAGGCTGGAATCCTAATCCGAATTGGACTTGGATTTGGTGCAAATTTCCTTTGATTCCTTACTCCAATTGGACTTAAATTTAATATTCATGCCTGGCTGGATGTAAGTTGGCTTGATTCAATTGGCCTAGCCCCACTTTGCATGTAAAGCCCTTGTTACCTGCAACACAAAGATATTATATAATCAGTCACAAAATAACATAAAAGTAAGGCCAAATATGTAGATATGTGAGTACTTTATTGTATATATTTCATGCACATCAAATACCCCCAAACCTACATTTTGCTAGTCCTCGAGCAAAACAGATAAAGAGTAAAACAAAACAAAGAAATTAAAAACAAAGAAAAAGGAAATCCTAACTAATCCACTTTCGCTGGAAATTTCGATTGCATTTAGCGTATGCAACAAGCCTTTAAACCCCTAGCTTACACTAGTGGACGAGTTGTAGTCTCGTGAGGGTTTGCAGGGAATATACCCACAAAATTCTGAGAATGAGTACTAAAAACAAAATAAACAAAACAAAGAAAATCAATTTTTTTTCAATTGCCTTGTGCCAAGAGGATTAGTTCACGTTCAAAAACACTACAAATGTTAAAGAAATTTCTCATGCCATCAAAACTCAATGTGAGTGAAAAGTGATAGCCAACCCAAACATACTCTTAGTTTTAGAATAAACTTGACTCGAATCTCTATTTGAAAGTATGCTTCAATTCAAATCTTTCTGGTGTTATCACTCAACAAATGAAATCACTCTGAAATGGGGTGTACACTCTCAACAACATATGTGAGCGGAATAATGTAAGCAAAATCAAACATCTCACATATAAACCACATGAAAAACGCTTAATCAAGAAAGAACAATTAGTCTCATGAAAGGATGCCAAAAAGAATTTATACCACACTTTTTATTCAGTCATATCAATTTCTGAACTACACAATCTTCAAGATCAAATAAGGACTTTATTAGGACGTAATGTAGGGTAAAAGTAAAGGGAATGAAATAAATATGGGTGAAGGTAAATAATAAGAAGTGTTTTCAAGATTTGTCGGAATGTCAACTCTTTTTGGAACTTCCATTCAACATTTTTTTTTTCAACTCTTCTTCTTCAAAGCAATACTCCTTGACATTTCACTTCTCAAAATTTGATGAGAACCCTTTTTATTTTCTTCTTTTTGACACTTTTCTTTTTCTTTTCTTTTCTTTTTTTTTCAATTCAATTTTTTTTTTCTTTCTTCTTTGAATTCTCGCACAAACCACCACATTGAAACAAACTGATCAAATTCCATCTTGAAACACTATGGATAAGGGTTTTAAGAAAGAAAGGCTTATTAAAAGACTCAAGAGGGTGACTAGCGGTAATGTATCACAAAAAAGAAAAACACATATATGGCTCAAAGTAGACAAAAATGGCCTAATCTCATCTCTCAAAGACTAGTATAATTCATTCAACATCAATGACTTCAAAAGATTCAAGTGTGGCATAAAATCATTTTTTTTTTCTTGACCAAAAGAAAGAATAATGAGACTACAACAAGGGAAATATGTTATGCACTTCCAAATGAACTTTAAGAATAGAAACAATAAATAACCCCAAAAAAAAATAATGATTGGCTCAAAACTCACAGGGGTTACAGTCTCCACATTGTTATCATCAAGATTTTCTAATCATTTTTATCCTTCAACAACAAGTTGTGTCTGAGTGGCTATGTGCATGTGCAATGAATTGAGCATGAAAGCAATGAAATTCTTTAAGCAAAAGTAGTATAATGAACTCAAAACATAAACCTCAAGCTAGGCAAACGATTTTTTATTTTTTATTTTTTAACACAACTAAACAAAACAAAACAAAACAAAAAGATAGAAATCTATATACATCCCCCCCAAACCTAAACCAAACATTGTCCTCAATGTTAAAAATGATACTCTCAAAAATATGTCTTGAATGAAAAGAGAGCAAAATAGTAATATGCAACATGAGAACTAAGAAGAAACAAGTAAGGTAAGGAGAAGGAGGAGACGTACCTTGATCAAGCTGATTGTTATAAATTTTAATTTCTGTCAAATATCAGCTAGAACAAAAGAAAATAAAACTAAACAAGAAAATAAACACAAATATTAATCTAAAAGCAGAAAATAAACAAGAAAAACATTTTTTTTTTTTTTTTGCAAAAAGATTTAACACAACTAGAGATCAATCCTGATAAACAGGACCATCCAAACCTTAACAACACCATAGAGATAAATAATGCATATTATGAATGGACTGGTCCAATGATATTGTAACTTACCTGGGTCAAAAACATGTTGAGAAGCTTTTGCAGTGTCTTCCAAGTGAATTCTTTGCACAACCACAGAAGCACTAATACCCTTAATATCAGCAATTTTCCAACCTATAGCTTCCTTATGCTCTTGAAGTATACTTATCAATTGGTGTTCCCAAAAGTCATCCAACTGTGGTGGTTCTACAATAGATAGGAATGGGGATGAAGAAAGTGGAAAATGGACCACTTTTGGCTGCCAACTATCAATACTTAAGAGAGGAACAGAATCCAACAATGCATTGACCTTGTCAATTGATTTTTCAGTATTCAAATTGCAATCAACACGGGTTAAGCAAGCCTTTAGGGGCTTCTCACAACTTGATTGTAGGAAAGTATCATGGACTAGGCTCCCAATCATGTTAACCTCACATATATCCTCATTGTCTAGTACTTGCTTACTTATGTCAAAGATATTAAGCTCAACAGTCATATTCCCAAAAGAAATCTTCATCACACCACTCCGACAATTGATCAAAGCATTGGATGTGGCTAAGAAAGGGCGACCCAAAATGACATGGACTTGTGTACTAGCATTTAGAGCAGGCTCAGTGTCTAACACAACAAAATCAACAGGAAAATAGAATGCATCCACCTTAATTAGCACATCCTCAACAATACCTCTAGGGATTTTCACAGACCTATCAGCTAATTGAAGTGTCATGGTTGTGGGTTTCAACTCCCCCAAACCTAGCTGTAAGTAAACTGAATATGGCATTAGGTTCACACTTGCCCCCAAATCTAGCAAAGCTCGCTCAATGAGATGATCCCCAATCTTGCATGAAATTGTTGGAGATCCAGGGTCCTTACATTTCACTGGATATTTATTCTGAATGATTGAACTGACTTGCTCTGTCAAAAATGCCTTTTTAGGGACATTTGTCTTTCTCTTCATTGTCACAAGATCTTTTAGAAACTTGGCATAAGCAGGAACTTGCTGAATTGCATCAAGAAATGGAATGTTTATTTGCACTTGCTTAAAAACCTCTAAAATGTCTCCAAATTGTGCACTTTTTTGAGGACTGATTAACCTTTGAGGAAATGGAGCTTTAGGAACAAACCTCTTATCAAGGGGGGAACTAAGATCCTGAATTGGAATTGAGGTTGAGTTGCCCTTCTTTTCTTTATGATCATCCTGTGACCTGTGAATTTCTTTTTCCTTTAACACAATATTTTCATCATCCTCCACTTCTGGCATTTTCACTTGATTATCAACTTTCTTACCAGACCTAAGGGTAGTAATAGACTGAACATGTTCTTGTCCATAAGTAGAACTAGAAGAACCATTGATGGCATACTGTCCTTTTGGGTTAGGTATGGGTTGACTAGGAAACTTTCCTTTTTCCCTCTCTCCAACTTGGGTTGCTAACTGGCCAACTTGATTTTCCAACTTTGAAATAGCTTGAGTATTCAAATGGGTGGAACTTTTTATCTCTTGAATGGCTTGGCTTGTTGATTGCATGAAAGTTTTGAGAGACTCCTCCAAAGATGGTTGTTGTCTTGGTGGTGCTACAAACTGAGGTGTTGATTGAGGAATGGGAGGATATGCTTGAGTAGGTGGACGAAATTGACTTTGTTGATGCACTTGGTGTCCACCTATATTTGTGGGGGAATGGTTCTGCCTCCAAGAGAGATTAGGATGATTTTTCCAATTTGGATTGTATGTCTCTGAAAGTGGACTAGCAAATGGTTTTCCATAATTATTCAGTGCATTTGCTTGCTCAGTATAAAAATCAGGATACCCAACTGTGGAAGGACACATTTGTGTTGTATGCATAGGACTTGCACAAATAGAGCATGTTTCACTTTGAACTTGATTGACAGAATTCATCCCTCTACCTAAAGCTAAAGCCTCAACCTTACGAGTGAGATTGTCCAACCTAGCTTTTATGTCTAAATCTTCACTGACTTCATACAATCCTCCTTTCTTAATTGCAGGGGCAGATCTCTCTTTACGATTGGAAAAATCCCATTGTTGTGAACTTTCAGAAAAATTCTCAAGAAATTTGTATGCCTCATCATCTACAAGACTCAAAAATCCACCACCATTCATGGACTCAATCATGTTACGATTTGTCTGAGTCAAACCATTATAAAAATATTGTACTAGTCTCCATGTTTCAAAACCATGATGAGGACACTTTAAGATCAAGTCCTTAAATCTCTCCCAACTCTCATAAAATTTCTCTTGCTCATCTTGATAAAAATCTACAATTTCTTTCCTCAAAGCATTGGTCTTGGCCATAGGAAAAAATTTAGAGAGGAATTTTGTGACCAACAGTTCCCATGAAGTGATAGATCCAGGTGACAAAGAATTATGCCATGCTTTGGCCTTATCCTTCAAGGAAAAAGGGAATAAACGCAAGCGAACTGAGTCATCAGTGAAATTCTGGAACTTACAAGTAGCACAAATTTCAAGAAAATCTTTCACATGCATATAAGAATCTTCTCTATCCAATCCATGAAAAGTAGGAAGAAGATGGATTATTTATGGTCTCAACTCAAAATGTGCAGCAGTGGTTGCAGGCAATACTATGCAAAATGGAGGGTTGGTGGTTATGGGTGAGAACAACTCCCTAAGAGTTTTTGAATCATCTCCTGTTTCTTCCATTGTGGATGAATAATCAAAACTAACAAGACGATTTTCTTTATCATGTATCCAAGTTCTCATACACCAAGCACAAAGAAATAATTTTTTTTTGTTTTATTTTTAATTAAAAAAATTTAACTACAACTAGTAGAAGGAAAAATTTAATTAAGACCTAATTTATTTTCCTAACCAAGTCCCGGCAACGGCGCCAAAAACTTGTTGTGAAATTTTAAAATACTCGCAAATGTACGAACCGTACCGAAGTACAGTTTGACAAGAACGAGGTCGAACCCACAAGGACTTGAATGAATGTAGGAAAATTAAATCAAATCTTAACCAAATTAATCCTAATCTAGTTTAATAAAAATTGATTGTTTTGAAATTAAATAAACTAAGCAAATAATCTTATCAAAAAAAAAAAAAAAAAACTAAGTAAATAATAAAATTAAGCAAATAGTTAAACTAAGCAAAAGATATAAAGCAATGAAAAGATGTAAACAATCAAGGGAAAGGAATTAAGGTTTTGGACTCCACCTTGTAAGTCATATTAGCATAGATTTATGATCATTAATTTTTTCCAACTTACTACATGATAATCTAAAAATTAATCTTGCTATCATGGAAAATATCCTCATTAAAATCTTTATTTTAAAAATCAAAAGCATGTTCTTCTTTGCTTCTTAAGTATAAAACCAAATCATCAATTGTATCCGTAGCGAAACAAATCACAAGATATATCCAATTCTAAAAATTAAATCATAACTTGTATCCATGGACAGACAAATCACAACGATATCCAATTTTATAATCAAGAATTAATAAATCAAGCATTCAATTAATTAAGACAAATCCTAAATCATGAGAAAAACATAATTGAACTCATATCTAAAATCCCATCTTAGTCAATTGACATGAAGCAAGAACAATTTAAATCATTAAAGAACAAGTATTGTGGGAAAAATCAAATCACATAAATATTACTGATAATCCTTAACAAGGTTTCATCCTCAACTCTAATTATAAATTTAGCTACTCATGGTAATTGAAATAAAACAAAAGAATAAAATACTAAACATTAAACTAGACAAATAAAATAAAGAAAGAAATAGTCACAATGCTATCATGGAGAAAAGCTACAAAGAAGCCACATGCAGCACTGCCTCTTGCTCCAATTTTCTGTTTTGCATCTCAGCTCTAGCACTAGCCTCCCTGAATTTTGCCCTAAAAAGCCTATAAATAGGTCAAAGAATCCTATTACAAGTTGAATTCCCGTTTGGAGAAAATCTCAGATTTTTAGGTTTCACTTAATCGACTATTTTGGCTCATTTAACGTCAGAATTCGGGCTTCTGGTAAACTACAAAGTTGTAGCCCTTTAAGTTAAATTTCCATCTCAACTTGAATCATCTCGATTGGACATCTGAGCCGAAAGTTATGCCGGAAATACTAACTGATGTGCAGGCTGGAATCCTAATCCGAATTGGACTTGGATTTGGTGCAAATTTCCTTTGATTCCTTACTCCAATTGGACTTAAATTTAATTGGGTTGGTCTTCTCTTGAATTCACACCTGGCTAGATGTAAGTTGGCTTGATTCAATTGGCCTAGCCCCACTTTACATGTAAAGCTCGTGTTACCTACAACACAAAGATATTATATAATCAGTCACAAAATAACATAAAAGTAAAGTTAAATATGTAGATATGTGAGTATTTTATTGTATATATTTCATGCACATCAGGTTGATTATGGTTTGTGTTAAAATTGTTTCCTACCTATCCTTGTCAACGGTGGGCCAAAAGGGTTGATCCATCCTACCAAAGGGATCCGTTAAGGGGACCCGTTGTCTCCTTTCCTCTTCTTCCTTTGTACGAAAGGATTACATGGCCATATTTATAATGATGCAATTAGGGTTGACATCAAAGACTTTTCTTTTTGTAGGAGAGGCTTGAAAATAACCCATATGTTGTTTGCAAATGATAGTCTTTTATTTTCCACCGTTGAATGTGAAAAAGTTTTGAATCTCTTGGAAACCTATGAGCATGCGTTCTGCCAAAAGGTGAACAAGAACAAGACAACTTTGTTCTTTAGTAAATCCACACCAGAGAACGTACGTCCTGCTATCAAAGGAAGTTTGGGATTGTAAGAAATAACACAATATGAAAAATATCTTGGCCTACCATCTATGACTGGAAAGGGGAAAAAAAAGAGTTTTAATTACATCGAAGAAAGAATATGGAGAAAATTACAGGGTTGGGAAGGGATATTATTATCATAAGCTAGTTGTAAAGTTATGATAAAATCAGTTATCCAAGCCATTCCAACTTTCACTATGGGATGCTTCAAATTACCCATTGGCTTGTGTAATGATATTGAGACATTGATTAAAAAATTGGTGGGAAGAATATGGAGATAGTAGGAAGATTCATTGGCTTCGATGAGATAAGTTGACAAAATCCAAGTCGGTAGGGGGAATGGGTTTTTGAGATTTGGCAATGTTTAATGATTCTTTATTGGCAAAACAAACTTGGAGATTGTTACACAACAAGAATTCACTCTTTTACAAAGTCTTTAAAGCACACTTTTGCCTAATTGTTCTATTATGGAGGCTAAAGACTCAAGGTCGGAATCATATGCATGGTGAAGTATTCTTGAAGGAAGGGCTGTTATTCAAAGAGGTACTTGCTGGCGGACTGAGAATGGAAAAAATATAAAAATAAGGCAGCATCAGTGGCTTCCCAAGAAGCACCCTCCACTAGTTTGTTCTCCTATGATTGCATCCTTGAAAGAGGCCACAATTGATTTGCTTATTGATGATACAACTAGGTAGTGGAACAATGGCATCATTGATGGGATATTTGCACCAGAGGAAGTTGAGTTAATCTACAAAATACCATTATCTAGAGTGGAATCGAAGGACACACTGTTCTGGCCAATGATGTAGGATGGTTGCTATTCTTGTAAGTCTGGTTATCAATTCTTGAAGGAGGAAGACGAGCTTGAGGTTAAGGACGTGGTGGACAATTAGGGAAAGGGTTTGTGTAAAAGTATTTGGTTTTTGCAGGTGACGACTAAAGTGAAGAATTTTATTTGAAGGGCCTATCGAAACTCACTACCCACAAAGACGAATTTAGTTTGTCGTATGATTATTGAATCGCCCACATGCGATTGCTGCCAGGTTTGTCATGTAAACACCGCATTTTATACCCGTTAATAAATTTTGATTTCTGGTCCCAATGATGAGCTTGACATATGTCAACCAAGGGTAATTAAAGAATTCACAATAGTTTATAAGTAATCACAACTCAAAAGTGCTCAAATCACTTTGAAATCGATACTAAAAAAATGACATTTGCTCACTGTTTTGACCATAACTTTTGATCGAAAAAGAATTTTTTGAGCATGATTTGTTTCATTGGAAGTAGACATCTTGGGCTTTAATTTGAATACAAATTGTGCCTAATTTGGATTTATTTTGAGTTAGTTATGACCATTTAAAGCGAGGTCAACTAGGTAGTCTGATTTTCAGGGTTTTAAAATTTCATTTTAAGGGCTCAAAACATAATGTTTTGATGTGAGCTAGCCCATAGACCCTTGAGAACGTCCAAAGATAATTAAAAATTCTGAAAATCCTAATTTTAACTTATAAATACTCTTCTTATGTCTTCAATCAAAACTCTAGCTAGAAAGAGTGCTTTTTTAGCCTCTATCTTCTCAAAAACTATAATTCTCTTTTCCAAAACTCACACACAGCCCCTTAGCACGTTTTTTACAAATTAAAAACCTCTCTTGAGTTAGTTCTAAGGCAAAAACTATTTTCCAAAATTGATTTCTCAAATCCTTTTTCAATTCAAGTTTGTTCTTGAGTTGTGATAACCGAAACTATTGTGTTCTTTTGATTATCCTTATCCTATCAATCTAATCTTTGTGTTGTAGGTACTGAGGAGTCGTTTAAACAAACTCTAAACTCATAATCTAAAACAAGGTGAGTGTTTTTTTCCATGAACTCTTCCTTTGTTTAGTAGGATTCACATGAGTTTCTTAACATAGTTTTTATATTTGTTATATTTGTTTGTTTGATGTTCATGATTATGTTTAATATGTTTTAATCTGATTTTAGATTGTTTATAATGTGTTTTAGTTGTTCTTTTTTTATAATTTTAGTTCCATGTAAAGTTTGACATGCTAATTGAGTTAATGTTAGTTTAATATAATTGTTTGTTTTGTTTCATGTTTATTTGTTTATATTGATGTTTGTTTTGTTTGCTTCATGTTACTTTAAGCGTTTAGGGCTCTAACATGCTTGTTTGATTTATGTTTTAATATCTTTGAATGATTAAATCTATAAAAATGTAAGTTTTTCGAATTTGTGCTAAAGGATGCGTACGCATCTTTGAATATGCATACGCATGATTGAGTATATGTACGCACCTCGAACCCAAATTGGGGCAAAATAATGTTTTTATTTATTTTAATTATTTTTTACATGTTTTTTTATTCTTTTTGACTTAGTTTTAGGTTAATTATTAATGTTTAATTATTTTCCATATTTGTTTTAGTATTTTTTCCATGTTTAGTCTATTTGATATTCTTTCCTTATGTGTTTTATTTAATTGTCAACTTGCCATGTTTATCTTTTTGCTATATTTAGTTTATTTAATATCTTTTCCTTGTATGTTTATATTTAATGGTCAACTTTCCATGTTTAATTTATTTTGTTTGATTATGTTTTATTTGTTTCCTTTTTTATTGTGATCTTTAATATGTTGTGTGTTTTATTTCCTTAAGTGCATGATATATGTTTAGGTTAA
Organism: Quercus suber; assembly: GCF_002906115.3. Taxonomy (NCBI): domain Eukaryota; kingdom Viridiplantae; phylum Streptophyta; class Magnoliopsida; order Fagales; family Fagaceae; genus Quercus; species Quercus suber. Next base: position 289,550 of record NW_027069514.1, on the reverse strand, counting down.
AGATTAGGACTGATTTGATAAACTCTTTAATTAAATATGGCATAACAACACATAATAGAGACCGGCCCACAAGCCGGGTTGTCTTGGGTGCCTAACACCTTTCCAAGCTGTATCCAAACTCCAGACCCATAATCTGGTACGTGGACCCATGTAAGTAAGTAATTGGCTTAAAAGGCCCAATATGGTTTCTAGACCTAAACTTGGTGGCAACTCCACTTTTCTCTACCACGGTCCACTCGACCAGGGCATACTCTCCTTTGCACTCACATGTCCAAAAACGATACTCCATGCTCTCTGGTCATGCCGAGAAGTTGATGTTGTTTGGTTTGATGTGGAGCTCTAGGGTTTTCGGTCAAGTATACAATTTGGAGACTTCAAAGAACTGGTAGCTTGGATTCTTAAGGAAAAATATAGCCCATAATTTTTTGCAATCACCATATGGTCAATCTAGAATTAACACAACCAGGACAGATTACAACATCCCAACCGTGCTCTCTTTCTCATACCTCAAATGTCCAAGGATTGACTTGAAGAATTTCTAGAAGTGCAACGACCACCAAAGCCCACATTGATTATTCCTCGGGTTTGCTAGCGCCCCCCACCCCTTGATTTTGTTAAAATAAATTTCCTCGGAGTGGTTTTTTACTAGGAAAGTAAAGCTGGTGCTAGTATTGTCATTTGGAATAGAGAAGGCTTCTTATTGGCGTCTCAATCCCAGCAACTAAATCAAGCTTACAGTCCAAGTGCTATTGAAGCTATAGTTGCACTTACAAGTCCTCAGTTAGAGAAGAAACTCAACTTTACTCATGCTATCTTAAAGGGGGATTCTCTAACACTAATGTCATCTCTGCAACATGAATGTGAAATAATGTCACCTGATGGTTTGCTAATTGAAGATTTTCGCCGTTGTTCTAGTTCTTTTCATCAATTACGTTACTCTCATACTAAGAGAAAAGGTAATAAGGTTGTTCATTGTCTTGCTCGATATGCTTTAAATATCTCTGACTTTGTTGTGTGGGTAGAGCATTTTCCACTACCAGTTTCTTTTGTACTTCAAGTTGAATTAGCCAATTCTATTTAATAAAAGCTAAGCGGTCTTCTTTCTCCCAAAAAAAAAAAAAAAATCTCTAACATTATTTTCATTGTTTGATCACTAAAATTTTGTTTACTTTCACATAGATCACACTTTTTAGCAAGTGTTACTAATATATATATTTGTCTACTTGGATGCCTTTCTCAACAATTCTACAATCAACAATGCATTACTCTTGCAGTATAATTTATAGTTTATTGCATTGACTGTTAACACATCATAATTTATAATTCAAGATCTTTCTCTCTTCCTTCTTACTAGGACGTATTTGACAACTATTATCATATTGTTCACCACAATATCAATTGGATATGCAGTTTTTTTTTTTTTTTTTTTTTTTTTTTTTTTTTTTTTTTTTTTTTTTTTTTTTTTTTTTTTTTTTTTTTTTTAAATATATATATATATATATATATTAATATGGGCATGTTGTTCCTTTGGGAAAGGTTACCGTGTAAATTTTAAGGATTTCTTTGTTTTTGGGCATTGATAAAGATTACTGATATAGATGCTCTTATGCTATGAGCACATCAACTTTTATATGTTTATCCAAGTCAATGATATGGACATGCAGCACCATGACAAAGATAAGATAATCATGGCCTTTTATGAATGAAGTTCTAATTCAATAAAAAAACAATATGTATTAATCACGGCACACATGAATAAATCTAATACTTATGCATAAAAAATTACTGCAAAATTTTTAATATGAAGAAAAGAACTTTTCTTTCATTCTAAAACACAATTAACACATTACTGCTGTTTTGTTCTCAAAGCAAATTGACCTGTAAAATTGTATGATTTCATTAATTTTTTCCCACCTTTTCCTAGCAACTAAATAGATTGTTAAAGTTCTCTTTTCTCTTTTTTTTTAGGCTATGCTTTGTAGCAAATTTGGCTTATTTGTGTCTGCATAGTTTTTACAATTCAGTCTGCCTCTAAGATTACATATAGTCTTAGTTTTGTGAAATTTGAGTTACTGTTAGTCACGATTCTATAACTACCAATTTTAAGTCCAAACCGAGTTTTATATATATGGTTTGTGGTCTCTAGCATTTTTTCCTACAAAACAAATACATATGTATAGTTTTAACTTTGACTAAACCATGTTTGAATAGATTTTCAACTATACGTATTTTTTTAATTTATAAATTGACATTTAATGTAATTTTTCTCTTTAGTTAAATATGGATGATAGAAAGGTTCTAGCAAATGTGAAGATGAGAGACATACTTTGGTTTATGGTGGTTGACTATTTCAATAATTATATGTTGGTGCGTACACATGTATAGAAGAAAATCGATTTATGTTGGTGAGGTTTAACCAACATATATTGAAGACTGAATTATATAATGGATTGAATGGTGTGATTAGAATCCTAACATTGAATAAGAAAAATCTTTGAAGAGGAATGAGACTAACTTATTACTAAAATTTTTATGATATTATGATATTGTTTAGCTATTTTATAGAGTTATCTTAGAAGTTTTATCATATCATGTTTATATTATTAGATTATGATAGTAGTAGGTTTCAGCAATAAGTGAAAATTGCAATACCATACTAATAGAAATTCTTTATAGTTCTTAGATTCTGTACCTATAATTAAAGGATTTTACATTTTTTTCCATAATTAATTTTTTCCCCCATGTTATATGCCTAATAATCAATGTTATTTGGTTCTCTAGAATTGGTTTTTTGCATTGCTTTCTCTTTCATTGTATTCAATAGATAGTATACCTACAAAAAACATAAATGAGTGTCTTATCTTAAGTTCTTTGTCTTCTGATACATAACCATCTATTGAATGGATAGAGTATGGAGAATGTGTGTCTAAAATTAATAAGAAAAGTTGTGGTTTATACGCAATTTTTTTTTTTTTTTTTTTAAGTTTCTTATCAAGCTTCTAAGATACATTTACTTTGTGCAGTATATAAATGTTGGGGTTGAACGGAATCTACAAAGTGAACGGTTTTAGACCCTTTAAAACACAACCAGATTGGTTAGCCTCGATTAATTAGCCAAGTTGTTACTTAGTCAAATTATGCAATTCTAAGTTAAAGCAATCAAATAATCATATCAAGATATAAAGCAGCGGAAAATAAATGAACACAAGATATGATGACCTAGGAAACCACACGGTAAAAACCTGGGGAGGATTTGACCTAGATATCCTCAAGGTAAACCTGAATCCACTATGCGAAAGAATTGAAGTTCATACAGAAGGACTACAAGCTCCCCACTTGACTTCCTAATGCTACCCACCAGTAGAACTTACTGACACGACCACGTGCAAGCTCCGAATCCACGGACTCCTTCTTTCTTAGATTCTTCAATCAGCTACAAGCACCCCCGCTTGATATTCTTTAAGCTTCAATGGTAGCAACCAAGTTGATCATCAAGATGTAGATAATATCTCCAATCTTGAAAACCCTAAGTTTTGTGTAAAGGAAAACTCCTCAAAGATCTCACAAGAGATTTACACAAAACAGCAATGTATGAGCAACAATACAATTGGAGCAACC
>NW_027069514.1:0-282725 GCF_002906115.3 Quercus suber | reverse complement strand
GAACAAAACAAAAGAAAACACAAAAACCAAAGAACAATGGTCACAGAGGAATGAGCAATGAAGCACAAGGACCATGTCAGAAAGACTCAATTAGGTCGAGTCTTTTGCATCCAAAACCTTTTAGATGCATCACGAGCATTGGAGTTCTTATTCACATTCGAGTGATTTCCAACTCTAGGTTTGGAATAAAGGTTCAAAGCCTTTACCAATTCACCAATAAGTGCCATAGGATCTTGTGCTTGTAACACAGACACTTTTGGTTTGTTTGCTCTCTTAGCAGCTTGAAGCTTGTAATAGTTAGGACGAATGTGTCCAGACTTACCACAAAAATGACAGACTCAAGCAGGTTTACCATGCATCTTGTCCTTAGAAAGGGTAGGTTTAGTTTCTCTCAGATCAACCCTATTCTTCTTAGGAGGTGAAACTTCTACGGGTTTGACTACCTCACTCACAGGTGGTTTGACAGTTTCACTCACAACCTCACTCACGAAAAGTTTAGAAGAAGAAGAAGGAACAAAATTTATGTAATGCGGTGCAGAGTCAAAAATGCTTTCAACATAACCTAACCCAGATTTATCAGAAGAATACTTTTGAACATTCAGCATGTGATCAAGTTTAGAACTAGCAGATCTAGCAACAGATAAATCATGTTCCAAAGTTTTAACTTTATCAAGCAAAACCATGTTCTCAGATTTAACATTGTTCAAAAGATCATTAGCATCAAAAAGTTTAACAAGCAAAATTTTCTTTTTAAGCTCAAGAGAATCAATTTTCTTCAGGCCAAGTTCTACATTCATAGCATCCCTAGCAGCAATTTTGCAGAGTTTATTGTAGGCCTCTTAAAGATCTGCATCCTCAGAGAGTTCCCCATCAGAAGGGTTCTCTTCAACAGATATGCTTTCATTGACTACAGCAATAGCAGTGAAAGCAATGAAGTTTCCATCCTAATCACATCCGGACTCATCATCGGAAACCTCATTATCGCTAAGGGTTACAGCCATAACTTTACACTTAGTCCTTAAGAATGTGGGACATTCAGATTTCACATGACCATACCTTTGACAACCAAAACACTGAGGACCCAAAGAATTATTTGAAGACTGACCAACTTTTTCTTTTGGTTTTTCAAGGTTATTAACCTTAGTGGGATCATTCTTCCTAAAATTTCTAGGTTCAGCAGTGTATGTACCTCTTGCCTTTCTATTGGTATTTCTAAGAAAGTTTTTGAAATTTTTGGCAAGATAGGCAATCTCTGTAGCAGAGAGCTTATCATCCAATCCACCACCATCAACATCATCAACTGACTTAAGAGCCATTGATTTGGATTTGTTCACTTTAGGTAGGTCAGACTCATACGACTGAAGAGATCCTACAAGCTCATCAACAGGGATGGAGTCCACATCCTTACTTTCAGTGATGGCAGTCACTTTGGGTCTAAAGTCTTCAGTTAAGGATCTAAGTATCTTCCTAACAATTTTAGGTTGTTTATAGACTTCACCCAAATTAAAAGCAGAATTGACAATATCATTTAATTTAGCATAGAATTCATCAAAAGATTCATCATCAGTCATTCTAATGCTTTCAAATCTAGAGGTCAATTGTTGCAATTTATTGATCTTAACTGCCTTTGTACCTTCATACACAGTTTGGAGGATTTTCTAAGCAATATGAGCAACCTCAACATTAGAGATTCTCTTAAATTCCTCCATGGAAACAGCGTTGAAGATGGCATTCATAGCTTTGCTATTGAAGCCAGCTGCTTCTTTTTTAGAAGTTTGCCACTCACTCACAGGAGTAGTGGGCTTCTCCCATCCGTACTCAACGGAATTCCAGACTCTCTCATCAATGGATTTCAGGAATGCTTTCATCCTTACTTTCCAATAAGCATAGTTGTTCCCATCAAAGTGAGGAGGAACAAACAGAGAGTGTCCATTCTCCATCACAACAAGGGTCAAGGATCAGCTCAGAGATTAAGAGATCTCCAACAAAAGAGCAACCCGTTCTGATACCGCTTGAACGGTTTTAGACCCCTTAAAACACAACCAGATTGGTTAGCCTAGATTAATTAGCCAAGTTGTTACTTAGTCAAATTATGCAATTCTAGGTTAAATCAATCAAATAATCATATCAAGATATAAAGCAGCGGAAAATAAATGAACACAAGATATGATGACCCAGGAAACCACACGGTAAAAACCTGGGGAGGATTTGACCTAGTTATCCTCAAGGTAATCCTGAATCCACTATGTGAAAGAATTGAAGTTCATACAGAAGGACTACAAGCTCCCCGCTTGACTTCCTAATGCTACCCACCAGTAGAACTTACTGACACGACCACGTGCAAGCTCCGAATCCACAGACTTCTTCTTTCTTAGATTCTTCACTCAGCTACAAGCACCCCCGCTTGATATTCTTTAAGCTTCAATGGTAGCAACCAAGTTGATCATCAAGATGTAGATAATATCTCCAATCTTGAAAACCCTAAGTTTTGTGTAAAGGAAAACTCCTCAAAGATCTCACAAGAGATTTACACAAAATAGCAATGTATGAGCAACAATACAATTGAAGCAACCTTCAAAAACGTGGCTAGGGTTTAGTTTATATACCTAGGGTAAAAACATAAAACCCTAAACGTTTAATGAAGTAGGGCTGAGTTGGAAATTTTGCAGAAAAAACAACCTGTGCGATTTTCGATCGATCGAGTCTATTCTTCGATCGATCGAGCCAGGCCGAAAGTCCCAAGTACTTCTGCAGCCACTCGATTCCAACTTTACAATAATAAACCAATTTTGAGCAAGCCTAAACAAGACTAAATACATTGTTTTGATCATGGTTTGCCAACATTACAAATTAGAGTTCTAAATACATAAAATCCTAAAACCTTAGAACCTAACACAAAGGTCTATATTTATTCCTCACAAAAGGGACATGATAGGCGGAAAATAAAAAGGGGGAACAATATTTGACCGATTGGAAGGGAGTTGGAACAAAAAGAACAACTGAGATATGAAATGAGCATTGAGCACATAACCACACAAAAAGCAATGTAGAGGCACATTGGAATTCAACAGGAAAAAAAAAAGTTAGCTGATGCTGAATCAGCATCTTCAAATGCACTTGGTTGGATTGTTTTAGATTTAGATATTTGAGTTAGATTTGGTATTAATGGGTTTAAAATAAATTTTGTTTTGAGTATTTGTATTATATTTGGGTTAAATTAGTTTTTGGTATCTGCCTATGTTGTTTGTAATTAGATTTGTAAATGGAGATATGTGTTGGGTGTTTAGTACGTGGTAAAACTGTATTTAAATATTATTAAAAAAATTTCTTTTCTAATAAATGTAAATAAAAAGTTTCCCACACATAGTGCGGGTTAAAAAAATAATAAAGGAAGAGAGAGAATTTGAGTTTTTTAATTGAAGGAAGAGAGATAATCTTAATAAAATATTGTATATTATTTTTAACAACTTGCTACAATCAACTTATATTTATACCAGTTTACTGTAGTTACAAAAAAAATTAGATTTAGCTTCTCTAATAACATATGGTTTTTTGGTTCTTTGGTGGTAAAATAGTTTTTTTTTATTATTATTATTATTATTATTTTTTTGGCTAAAATGCAATCACCATTGGAAATGTTTTTATTGTTTTTTGTTAAGTTTTTAGGTTGGACAATTGCTAGTTGAGTTAGGTTAGCTAGGCTGACTATGGAAAAGGAAGGCTAAGGTTTTAGAAGGGGGGTCAGCTGCGAAAATGAAATATATAATAAGTAAAAAAAAATATATAAAAATTGGGCCAGGGGGGCTCGACCCCCTTGGACCCCACCTGGGTCCATCCCTGATGACAACATTAGTAAGAAAATTACTCCTTTTTGGTTTTATTGGCTTGAAACAGCTCAATAGCCAAAGAAAGTTCTAGTTTTTATCGGCTTGAAACTGCTCAACAGCTAGACTTTTACTTCATTCGTTGAGCAATATAAATTTATGTTGCAAAAACACACAAAAAGTGGTAAATATTGTACTCATTTGCTAAAAATTGTAAATATTTACTGGTTTCTGTAAATGTGTTCAATATTTAGTTATTTACCACATTTTATATGTTTATAATGTAAGTTTACATTGCAACTATAATATACACATAAAATTTTTCTTTTATTTATCTCGTATATATGTAAGCGAATAAAAGAGAGGAGAGGCTTAAATTTATAAGTTTCCATTTCAAAAAAGTACTCGAACCTCTAAGGATTAAATCTTTATGTGTTCGGCCTAATTTCAGTTCAAATGAGTAGTCGAACCTCTAAGGAAGTTTAGACACTTGTAACAATATATACTTGCTCACATTTTCTTTTATTCGGATTGTCGAATTTTGGAGCCTGTTTAATACGTATGTTTAAACAACAATATTCAGTTTTTTTGGAAATACGTAAGGGTAAAAAAGTGTGTGAAAATATATGTAATATTGTTTAAAAACTAAAAACACGTGTTGAAGTTAAAGTACGAAACAGGCTCTCATTTTCTATATTTCTTCCCATCCATTCATTCATATTTTAACTGAAATAGCAAGTAAAATTGTAAAAGCGCTATCTATTTTTCGGTTTTCTTTACCGATTTCTTTTCCAACTTGGGTGGATTCTTCAATATTCAGAATTGTTAGGCCAAGACACGTTTTTTCAAAGACTCAAGCAATCTTAACTCCATTGGTCCCACCAATTTCAAATCAAAGCGTGCGAGGCGCGACAGAGTACACAAAACAATACTTGTCACGCTAGTAGTGATACATGTTGCCAGGATGTTGTTACACGCTTGAAATGCCATTACACGTGAGGATATTTTCCTGTCAAAAGGTAGGCCATTGCATTCTACGATACGTCACGCCCCAAACCTCAAAGGCTCCCCAGCATGACAAAACTACAACCCAAAATGTATTTGTAATATTTTTTGACAATTCAATCTAAAGAAATCCCATTAACATCATAAAATTTTTTATAATAATTTCATTAAAGGTGCTCCCAAAGTAAGTTAGAGTTTTATAAATAATTACAATGTCCACTAGCCACAAAAGAATAAAATTTTGAATAATTATAATTGCACATCAATAACTTGTTCCATCAGAGACAAAAGCCATCACTACTGTTAAAGTTAGAGCCCTGTTAAAACACAGTTTGTTTATCCCAATAAATTATCCAAGTTGTTATTTAGGTTAATTATGCAAGTTTAGATCAAACATACATCACATGCAATCAACACAATGGAAAGCAAATGATACAGGATGTGATGACCCAGGAAAACTAATGAAACTGTTCAGTTTTAAGTTCAAAAACCTGGAAAGGATTTAACCTAAATAATCCAAAAGACAACAATTCACTAATAAAATGGAAGCTTTTAAAGTAGACTTAATCCTAAATCTACTGCTACCTCATGTAGTACTTACTAACGTGGCCACATGCAGCTTTGAATCCATAGATTTTTTTATTATGAATCTGTTGAACACAAACGCTCATGTTTGTGACTTTGAGATCTCCACTCAAAGGTACTTTACTCCATTAGTACTAGCAATATCGATCTAATCTCCAGTAGGTATTTTTTGAGTTAGAAGGTTATAGAAACTCACAGATCTCACAGGAGTAATTCATAAGACTTGAAAAATGTGTATTAGGGTTTTGCTTTTGTACCTAGTAGTGTTAGACTCAAACCCTAAAAATTTTGCGAGCTGTTGGGTCTTCTTTAAAATTTTGTAGAATTGCAGTTCGATTGGTTGAAGGGTCTCTCTCAATCAGTTGAGCTCTTCAATTTCTGAATTCATTTTTTTGTAGCTTGCATATTCTTGAATCTTGACTTGTATCAAATCGAGTGATAGGCCAAGAATGTATTGACCTCTTATGATAAATTAACCAATTAATTTAGCCAAATGAATTAATTAAGTTAATTAATATGAAAAGCATGTGGTAGAACAAACAAATCACCAAATAACTAAATGCAGCAGAAATTAAATGACACAAGTGATTTGTTTACGAATGAGGAAAACCACCGAGGCAAAACCCCACTGGGTGATTTTAAGGTCATCACTCTCGAGAATCTATTATTATCAAAACAAGTAATTCCAAGTAAAGGAATACCAATACCTTATACCAACCTACAGTTGAACCCTTACCCCAATACCCAATTGGACTTGTTTTGCAGTGACAATTTCTCCTCTTCAATGTATGGCTCCCAATACGTGACTAACCAATAGATGTGTAGATCTCAGTACGCAACTTAATCACCAACTTGAGAAAGATGTTGGCTGCAAAGGTCTTTAGTTCATCACACGATGAAGATCACGAAGCTCCTTGGTCATAAAACCCAACGACATACAAACGCAGCATCTTCTTCAAGAGAAAGATGAACTATGGCATACATCTCCGGTTCACACTATACTCGTGAAAAACTTTTGGATCAAGTTGCATCAACTGTGATGACCCTTAAAACAATCCTTATATATGTTTAGGGTTGTGAGAAAAGAAAACCCAAAAATGTACTCACGGATTTGATAAAAATTTGTTTTTCATAAATCTCGATAAATAGCTTATCTGTCGAGAAGCTGTCAAGCATTGGGCGTCAGTAACCTTTTAAACCTCGATAGATACTAGCTGTCGAGCTTTAAAATCTAGCACTTCTTCACTTGATTCTTGGACAGACTTGCATGGCTTTACACATGAACTTGAAACCTTGTTCCTTGAAGCATTAAACGCATCCTAGATCTACCAATTACAAGTAAAGTGAGTTTTGTCAAAGGATTAGCCAATTCTATATTAACATATGTTACTAACATGATTCACATATGTCCTAACAATCTCTCCCTTTGGCAATTCGTGACAAAATCACAACAAACAAATGAACATATGAGAGAGCCATAAATCACTCAACTCATACTCATTTGTTAAATACAATAAAATCTATCCTAACACAAACTCTTGAAAAAATTTGCAAGAAAATAGTTCATGGCAAGAAAACTTTGACAACATGTATTTCTAACCACTTTAAACAAAACTCATCATGGCATCTTAGTGTGAAACAGGAATAAAAGATTGCATACAAGAAACAAGAAGCATGTGCATAAAGAGAAAAAAGAAACAACACATGTAAAGATAGGTGAATAACATACATCAACACACACACACACACAAATATATATATATATGTTCAAAGATAAGTACAATGTATGTCAAATAGTCACAAGATCAATATACATGAGGTAAATGTAAAAGAAAGAAAAGAACATACATAAAAACCTCACTACATCCCTCAAAGTATAAACACTCCCCCTAACAAAAAATCTCCTAATGCTGACTCTCCCCCTATGTATATGACTACTCTCATATCCAAAACTACTCCCCCATTTTTTCATGAATGAAAAAAGGTAAATAAGTCAAGTAGTCATCTCATCGTTCCTGGGCCAACTAGCACCATCGTCTTCATTAGCATCATCACTGCCGGAGCCAGCATCACTCTCATCCTCGGAAGTTGGTGGAGATGGAGAAGAGTAAGCAGTGAAACCACCCATGGCAGCTTGTCATTGTGCAATACAACCAACACGGGTGTTCACTTGACACAACTCATCACTGAGAGAGTCAAGACGAGCATCCATTAGCACAAGCTGTGCCATAATGGCCTCGAAAGTCACTCCACCTGCAAAAGAAGAAAGAGTAAAGGTGGATGAAGCTAAAGAAGCTGGAGGAGCGGCTGTCTCGGTTTGTGTCTGCCTCAAACGAAGCTAAGCATCACTCCGTCTAATGGTAGCAGTGTCAATGGCACCTATGACAAAAAAGTGATCAGACTCAGGATAGGAGATGGAAAAATGGTGAATAATCCGTTTGATAACTGAAGAAAAAATGAGCTTATCACGGGTTGCCGTATCCCTATAGACATTTATAAGGGGTAGGATGAAGTGAGAAGGGAAGTCAATAGAGATGTCCTCTAAGAAGGACAACAAAAATCAAGCACAGGGCTTTGTGATAGTGTTATAGTGAGGCAAAGGATGGAGAATGAATGTCATCACCATGTTAAAGAACTTCAGACCTTTTACAAAGCCTGAGCAAGGGGTGTTTTGACGATTTCTCCAAGATGAAGGTGTCTCACGAAATAGAGATAAGAGTTCGTCTTTGGACACAGTCCTCAAATGATCGCAACTAGGGTAGTCAGGATGCATTACCCTAGGAACATGTAGTACCTCGGATATAAGATCCGGAGTAACTACAATGCATATACCCCGAACGCGAGTGACAAACTGGGGTATAGAATAGTCAAATCTATGCTTGTTGGAGTAAAACTCTTGTATGATCACAGAAGGGCATGTGACTAGGATGCCACACAGTGACTCCTAACCCCTACTATAGATGACAGTAGGAAGGTTAGGATCGGAAAAATCCGAAAGGATGACTTGACGTTCCAAATGAATGCCTCGTCTGAAAAAGTTCTCCAAAAAGTCCTTTTGGGCTTTATCATCATAAAACCTGGCATGAGATGGAGTAGAATCAGAAGAAGATGGCCCGGAACAAAGAGGATTCCGGGATGAAATAGATTTTCGTTTAGATGCCATGGAGCAACTAACCGAAAGAAAGAGAGACACGCAGAAAAGCACCAAGCATATCAATATAAGAATATAAAGAAATGAAGGTACGTATGCATGAAAAATGGATGAACATGTAACATGCAAAAGAAAAAGCATTATGGGCTCAACCCAATCCAAACCTACCAGCACACAAGCTTACAACAAAGTAAACACATATCTAGAATGCATGAAAAATTGTTATTATGCAAATGGGATGCTATGCATGATGATTTAAACTCATTTAAGTAAAAACAACCTAAAAATTTTGAGAAAAACTCATCAATTTTGGAAAAGCCCAAAAATTTTCAAAAACCCCAAAAGATAGGTCTACAAAAACATGAAATGCATGATAGAATGAGTGAAAAAAGATCATACCAGACGAAAGAAGATGATCTTTAGGCCAAAAACTTTGGGGTTAGAGGTTAGGGAGAGAGAAAAGAGTTTGGGTAGGTGAGAAGACAGGTTCTATCGAGAGAGATCGGGGAGAAATGAGAGAAATGTTGCGCAGGCTTAATATATAGAGATCTTAGTTTCTCGATGGATCGAGAGGTGCTGAGAGCTATTGAGAATTAAAAAGCGAGAAATAGCTATAGAGCAGCTATCGACGATCTGTCAAGAGGTGTCCATAGCAAAATGGGCTTGATTGATCGAGAAGCTATTGAGTATCTATCGAGCATACAGAAACTTCCTCGATCGATTGAGAATCTATCAAGATACTATAGAGAATGCGATAAAAAGAAGCTGAAGAGCTCGATAGATAGTTTAGCTATTAAGAGGTATCGAGAAGCATTCGAGATTACTTAAAAACAGTTTTTCAAGAAGAGAAAAACACAATCAAGCATGCTACCCAACCAAAGATTCAAACAACATTTTAAGCTCTCAAAATCATCTCTCAACAAGAAAAATGATAAGCATTTAGATGCAAAATGCACACACACACTAAACAAGTCTAACCAATTTTATATTTCAAAAACAGGTTAAAACAGTTTAGTGAGCATACATTAACACATGTAATCCTTGTGATGGCCAAATCACATTGTACCTGCACTTGTATCAAGAGTAGCATATTGCATGTTGTGTGTGAAAAACATCGCAAGATTGCATAAGTGTCTACATGTTATGATGATTTGAGATATAAGAAAATCACTTTAACTCACACACAATCATAACTGTTTGATGGGGACTATCACATTCGAGATACATCCTATAACTCCTACATATCCTAGAAGACATGCTTATAATCATATATAAAGCATTTTTATTCTTTTTGGCATATTTTCTTTTATTAAGCATATCATGCACAGGCATATAAGAGAGAGAAAAGAAACACCCAATTATGTTAAGCTTTTGACATTTCACTTTTGCTGTACTGAAGCATACATATGTCATTTCATGATTGGCGGGCAATAGTGGTGAGATGGTTATTTATACTTTTCTCTTAGGATTTTCTAGTCCTTCTTGTCAAAAAGAGTGACACGAGTGTTAAGTAAAATAGATAACTTAATCTTACTCATCACAAACATGAGCCACAAAGCTCACTTGCTTAGCTGTGTATAAAGATGCTCATCTAAGCTACAAAAGATATAAAGATGCTCATCTAAGCTCACTTGGAAGAACCTTTCCTTTATGCGAGCCCTTGAATCAGCGGTGAGGGAGAAGAATTGAACCCATTCAAGTTTGAAAGGAACATGACAGCTTTGAGAAGATCTCCAAGAGAAGCAAATGTAACACCCTAAAATTTTGACACCAATTTAATTATTATACGTAAATTATAAGGAGACCTACAATTAAATGGATTAAATTGAATTGAGCCTAAGATATTAAAAATAAGATAAATACTATGGAATATGAAGCCCAAATGAGGTGGCATAAGTAAATATATGGGCCTTGAAAACCCTAGCCTTTTTCCTCTTAAGTTACACGTGTATTTACTGATGGTGCCTCCTTTTGCTTTAGCTAACTATTGAACTTTGCCTTTTCTTCACTGTGGCATTGAGTTGGAGTTGGAGTCTACAGGTATGATTTTCTCATGCTCTAGATTTAAGAAGTTTGAATAGTCAATAGCTAGCAATTGTTATAAAATTAGAGTATCATTTTAATAATAGAAAAGGGCTCCTATAAGTTTATTATATTAGATAAGGATGGTCATTATGTCAGGAAGGGCCACAGACTTTGAAATTGAACCAAATAGAGTAATAGGCTTGGACTTTGTCACCATGCTAAAGGGAAAAGAGTGCTTGTGGTTAATATGCATTCACCCATAGCCTCAATTGTTGACTGATTGACCATCACCTTTATTATTGTCTAAAACTAGTCCAGCGACATCAAGGGAAAATTGTAGGCACTAGATTGATAGATTAAAGCTATTACGTGGCTTTCAATGTTAAGTTGAATATATATATATATATATAATATTAGAGTCAATGGACATCTAGTGGCATTAAGAGGGAATGCTAAGCAACAAATTAAGGCAATACGTGGCTTCCAATATTAGATTGGATAGATGTAATGTTAGAGTGAATGGATATGAATAAATAATATGGTTGTTACATTCAGGTTAGTCAGATATTCATTCTTCGGCCCTATTGAAGTTTCATGAATACCTGTGATGACGTTAATGGAAAAATCTGACTAGGCAGCAATATCTTTAAGTCCAAAAATCTGATCAAAGCTGAAAGTGAATTGGATAGTTAAGTGAATAAATGGAGGATTTTGGATATATCAATATTGTCTAGGATAAAACCATTTAAGTGTGAAAATAGATTTTTAAGTGGAAAATTGTGTATTGATGAACCTATTTTTTAGTGTTGCTAGGTTCTAATTCTACTGAATTGTTGTGATTCAAGGGAGGTTGATTTCCTTTATTTTTGCAACTAAGAGGTAAGTGGTGTTTGCTAATTTTGGGGATTTTCCCAAAACAACATTGATTATCAAACTATTCTATATCAAAGAAATATGTTGATATTCTATATATAAGTTGATATTTTATAAATGCTTGATGTGCACATTGACTATTCGTTTTATGAAAAACTTTTGAGACAACCTAAATTTATTTAAACTTGTATGTGTGAATTTATCTTTATATTTTAAGAATTATGAATGGATTATTTTTGTGAGCATATTGAAATGTGTTTTGAAAAGCTATGGCAAGTCGTGATTAAAAACTCAATATTGTGATAAATTAACCAATTAATTTAGTCAAGTGAATTAATTAAGTTAATTAACATACAAACGCGTGGTGGCACAAACAAATCACCAAATAACTAAATATGCAGTGAAAATTAAATGACACGGTGATTAGTTTACGAATAGGGAAAACCTGACGGCAAAAACACCACCGGGTGATTTTCAAGTCACCACTCCTGAAACTCCACTATTATCACAACAAGCGGTTACAAGTAAAGGAATCTCAAGTACCTTACCAACCTACAGTTGAACTCTTACCCCAATACCCAATTGGACTTGTTCTATAGTGACAGTTCCCCCTTTTGATGCACGGCTCCTAAGTACGTGACTAACCAATGCGCGGATCCCAGTACGCGACTTCAACACCAACTAAAAGAGAGGTTGGCTGCAAAGTTCTTCAGTTTATCCTACACGATGAAGATCAAGAAGATGCTTGGTCACAAAACCCAAAGGTGTACATACAAAACTTCTTCAGAAGAGATGAACTAGGGCAAGAACTTCGTCTCTAGTCACAATTTGCTTCAACAAATTTTTCTCAATGTTTGTGCAACCTGTGTCCTGTTTGACGGCCTTTAAAACAATCCTTTTATATGTCTAGGGTTAGGAGAAAAGAAGGCCCAAAGACACATTCACGGATCCCAAGAAATCAGATCAGAATTCTAATTTTTATAAACCTCAACAGATAGAAGTTGTCGAGCAGGTGTCAAGCTTACGGGCTGGAACAGCTTTCTAAAGCTCAACACATACTAGCTGTCGAGCTTGATAGGCCACAATCTGAATGACCCCTTGTGATTATACCAATTAATTAATTAGCCAAGTTATTAATTAATCAATTCATCATGCAATTGCGTGGAAGCACAAACA
Source organism: Quercus suber (assembly GCF_002906115.3). Classification (NCBI taxonomy): domain Eukaryota; kingdom Viridiplantae; phylum Streptophyta; class Magnoliopsida; order Fagales; family Fagaceae; genus Quercus; species Quercus suber. Next base: position 270,086 of record NW_027069514.1, on the reverse strand, counting down.
AATTACCAAAAACTAAATATGCAGTGGAAATTAAATAACATGGTGATTTGTTTACGAATGGGGAAAACCCTTACAGCAAAAACCCCACCGGGTGATTTTCAAGTCACCACTCCCAAAACTCCACTATTATCAAATCAAGCAGTTATAAGTGAAGGAATCCCAAGTACCTTACCAACCTACAGTTGAACTTTTACCCCAATACCCAATTGGACTTGATCTGTAGCAATAGTTCCCACCTTTGATGCAGGACTCCTAAGTACGTGACTAACTAATGCGCGGATCCTAGTACGCGACTTCAAAACACCAATTAAGGAAGAGAGGTTGGCTGCAAAGTTCTTTAGTTCATCCTATACGATGAAGATTAGGAAGATGCTTGCTCACAAAACCCTTTGGGGCAAATACACAGCAACTTCTTCAGAGAAGATGAACTAGGTCAAGAACTTTGTCTTTTGATCACAATTTGCTTGAACAGAGATTGCTCAATGTTTTTGCAACTTGTGTATAATTTGACGGCTCTTAAAACAATCATTTTATATGTTTAGGGTTAGAAGAAAAGAATGCCTAAAAGCATATTCACGGATCCTAAGAAAATCATATCAAAAATTTTGAAATTATAAATCTTGATAGATAGCAGGTGTCGAGGTAGCTATCGAGCAGGTGTCGAGTTTTAATGAATTTGCACTTTAGCTTGCTTTTTCTTGGACAGACTTGATAACTTCAACACTTAACCTTGAAACCTTGTTTCTTGAAGTATTAAAAACACCTAGAACTACCCAAATACAAGTAAAGTGCATTTTGTCAAAGGATTAGCCAATTTACATAAATAAGTGACATATGTTCTTAACAAGTGAAAACACATATGTCCTAACAATCTCTCCCTTTGGCAATCCATGACAAAACCACAACAAACAAATGAACATATGAGAGAAGTCATAAATCACTCAACTCATATTCACTTGTTGAATACAATAAAATTTATCCTAACACAAACTTTTGAAAAACTTTGCAAGAAGAGAGTTTATGGCAAGTAGACTTTGACAACCTGTATTTCTGAAATACTTTAAACAAAACTCATCAAGGCATCTTGTGTGAAACAGAAATAATAGATTGCATACAAATATAAAGAACATGTATATAAAGATAAAGAAGAAACAACACATGGAGAGAGAGATGAAAGAAACATACATCCACATATATAAAGAAAAATAAGTACAATGTATGTAAAACTAGTCAAAAGACCTCATATACAAGATCAAAATATCTATAAAGAATAAAAAAGAAAAGATACATCAAAACCTCACTACATCCCTCAAAAATATCAACACTCCTCCTATCAAAAATGTCATATACTAACTTTTCCCCTAAAATGACTACTCTCATAACCCAAAACTACTTCCCCTTTTTGTTACGAGTGAAAAAGGGTAGAGTGTCATGTAGACATCTCATCAATAGAGCTAGCATCTCCATCATCATCATCCGAAGCGTCATCATCATCACCATCATCATCATCATTCTCAGAGTCTGAAGCCGCTGGAGAAGTGGTGAAGGAGTAGCCTTAGAGCAAAACCACCTATGGTCGCCTGCCGTCGTGCAATACGACCAAGATCAACATTCACCTGATACAAATCAGAGGAGAGTGTATTAAGGCGAGTATCCATGCACTGCAGCTGCGCCATAATGTCTCTAAGAGATACATCGCCCGTAGAGGAAGAAGAAGCAGATGTAGATGGAGCTGATCTAGATGGAGCTGAACGGGAGGGAGGAGTGGAATCCGTCTGTCGCGACCTAAACTGAGCCTCACTACGTTTTATGGTAGTGGCATCTATGGCACATATGTGTGTGAAGTGGTCGAACACAGGAAAGGGAATAGAAAAATGGCGTAAGATCCTCATGATAGCGGAAGGAAAGATGAGCTTATTACGGGACGCCGAATCAAGATGAACATCTATGATAGAAAGAATAAAATGAGAAGGAAAATCTAGAGTAAGATGCTCTAAAAGAGATAACAAAAATCGAGCACGAGGCTCTATGATGGAGTTGTAGTGAGAGAGTGGATGGAGTACAAAAGTCATCACCATGTTAAGAAATCTAGGACCTTTAGCAAAAGGCCTACATGATGTATACTGATGCTCTCCCCAATCAGCTAGGCGTTGACAAAAAGTAGAAATGAGCTCATCTTTGGACACAGTCCTCAGACGCTCACAGGAAGGATAATCAGGAAAATCTATCCTAGGAACCCTAAGCACATCCACAACTAGCTGCGGTGTGATAAGGATGTGCGTACCTCGAACGCGAGTGAAAAAGAGAGGTACTGAACAATCTATCCTGTGCATGTTGGAGTAAAACTCCTGAATCAGCATGAGAGGGCAAGTGACCAAGATGTCACACAGTGACTCCCATCCCCTACTGTGAATGACAGAGGGAAGGTTAGTGTCGGCGAAGTCCGACAAAATGACTTGGCGTTCCGAATGAACACCTCGTCCAGAAAAGTTCTCCGAAAATGCCTTGTGGGCATTTCCATCACAAAACCGAAGGTTAAGAGGAGCAGAGTCAGAAGAAGAGGAAGCTCCAAAACACAGAGGGTTCCGAGCTGGAGTGGATTTACATTTGGGTGCCATAGACACTACTAATGTAAAAGAATGAGAAAGAGATAGAGGGAGAGAGACAATCAGAAAAGTCCCAACACTGTTCATATATATCAAATATATTGAACAAAAAGTACGTATGCATGGGAATGCATGAGCATGTGACATGCAAATTGAAAAACATCATAGGCTCAACCAAATCCAATCCTACCAGCACACAAACATAGAGCACACATCTAAATGCATGTAAATATCATTCTAATGCACATGAAATGCAATGTATGACATTTTGAAAACATTTAAGTGAAAACCCAACCCAAAATTTCAAGAAAAACTCATTAATTTTGAAAACCCCCAAAATTTTCCAAAAATCCCAAAACCTAAGTTTCAAAACATGAAATGCATGAGAAAGGAAAGGAAATAAGATCTTACCAAGTGATTGAAACCAAGGGAAGACCAAAAATCAAGTGGGTTTGAAGATTTGAATGAGAAAAGGGTGTTTGGGAGAGGAACCGCCTCGAACAGATACAGAGAGATCGAGTGAAATAGGAGAAAAAATCGCGACTGAGCTTATATAGACACCTCAGTAAATCTCGACAGCTGAGGTGTCGAGAGGTATCGAGGAAGCTATCGAGGAAGGTGTCGAGGAATTGGCCATATGCAGCTGAAGGTATCGAGAGGTGTCGAGGTATAAGAACCAATTTCAAAGAACAGAAGCTCGATCGATTGGCAAGGTATCGAGGAGGTATGAGGAGACAGGAACTTTCTCGATCGATCCACCGGGTGTCGAGACAGGTGTCGAGATTGCGATAAGAAAAGGCTTGAGAAGCTCGACAGATAACCAGGTATCGAGGAGGTGTCGAGCCAGTAGTTAAAAGCAGTTTTTCGAGAAGAGAAAAACATAGACATGAATGCAATCCAACATACACCTCACCCATAGATCCAATCAACATATAAAGCTCTCAAAATCATCTCTCAACAAGAATTTAAGCTCATAGATCCTCAAAAACACACACACACACACACACACACACACTAAACAAGTCTAACCAATTTTATTTTTCAAAAACAAGTTAAGACAGTTTAGTGAGTATACATTAGCATATGTAAAACCTTTGTGATGGCCAAATCACATTGTACCTGCACATATATCAAAAGTAGCAAAGAATATTGCGTGTTGTGTGTGAAAAACATCGCAAGATTGCATATGTGTATACATATTATGACGATCTGAGATATGAGAACATAACTTTAACTCACACACAATCATAACTGTTTGATAGAGACTATCACCTTCGAAGTACATCCTATAACTCCCACATCTCCTAGAATACACGTTTGCAACCATATTTAAAGCATTTTTGATCTTTTTGCTTTTTATTTTCTTTGCATATTTTCTTTTATTTTAGCATAACATACATGGGCATATAAAAGAGAGAAAAGAAATACCCAAGATGTTAAGCATTTGACATCGCACTTTTGCTATGCCGAAGCATACGAATGTCTTTGACACTGCACTTTTGGTATGCCGAAGCATACAGGTGTCATATTATGATTGGCGGGCAACAGTGGTGAGATGGTTATTTATGCCTTTCTCTTAGGATTTTTTAGTCCTAACCGTCAAAACGAGTGATATGAGTGTTAAGCTTTAAGAGATAACTTAATCTTACTCATCACAAACAAGAGCCACAAAGCTCACTTGCTTCGTTGTTCATAGAGATGCTCATCTAATCTACAAGAGATACAAAGTTTAGAAGACTTTGTTTCAATGGCCATCCAAGGTACACAAGTACCAAAGTACACATAACACACACTGTTTTTATATTTTTCAATTTTTATTTTTATTTTTATATTAAAAACAAAATAAACAAAACTGAAAGTAAACACACAAAACATGTTAAACATAGCAAAGCATAAAACTAGAATGACTCAACAAAAATGCAAAACACACAAGTAATGCAACAAAAAAAACAAGAAGGGAAAAGAAAGTGATGAAATCACTTAGAGTCCTTTTTCTTCCACACCTTGGAAGAACCTTTCCTTTGATTGAACTCTTAAACCAGTAGTGAGGGGGAAGAATTGAAACCGTTCAAGTTCGAAAGGATCATGAGGGCTTTTACAAGATCTCTAAGAGGAGCAAGAGAGGATTGAAGCTGATTTTGACTTCTAGATGCTATCATGCCGTTGCTCTGTTGAGTGGCTAGCCACTTATGGAAATTTCGCTGAGTATGACTGGCAGCTCCACAATGATGACAGAGATGCTGCTTCTTTTGTTTAGGCTTTTGAGAATTGGCCTTCTTAGCCCTAGGGTTTTTAGCATCTTTCTTATCTTGCTTAGGGGGTGCTCCTAAGATAGATTTATCATTGTCTAAGATCTCACTAGCTAATTCAGTTTTAACATCAGTGTTCTCAATTTCAGTTTATTAGCAGGAGAAACAAAAATAGTATTGCTAGTAGAAGCAGTATTAGAGAAAGAAAGACCATACCCCAAGCCAGTTCGATCCGAAGCAGATTTCTGATTGCTAAGCATCTCATTAAGCTTTGCACTTGAAGTCCTCTCTAATTAAGCTCTGACTTGAGACAGCTCTGCTTCAAGCTTCTTGGTCTTCTAAGCCAAAAAGTTGTTCTCAAATCTCAGTGCTCCAATAGTTTGATTCGCCTCATCAAACTTTGTAGACAACTCTTCACAATCAAGTTCCACATCACTGAGCTTATTGGTGGCCAGCCTATACAATTTCTCATGCTTCTCAGAGAGCTTGTAAAGCTTCTCATAGGCTGAATGGGTATCATCTCGATCATCCATCTTCTCAAATTTGGACTCTACCAGTTTTTCTTCTTCATCCACTTCTTCAACAATCCCTTCAGTAGGATTGACTGTGGCAGTGAAGGCATTTAAGATTCTGTCATCCTCATTGTCAGAATCATTTTCAGGCTCATTGTCACTCAAGGTTGCAGCAAGTGCCTTACTCTTCCCAAGCTCTTGAGATATGTCAGGCATTCATGCTTCATGTGACTGAATCCATGACATCCAAAACACTTTGGTCCTGCAGGAACAATGTACTGACCGCCATCCTTAGCATCCTTCTTCCCTTTGTCTTGACTCTTAAACTGAAAAGAACTGGATTGTCTGCAGTCCTTGTCGAAGTTCCTTCCATTGGCATTCTTCATAAACTTCTTGAACTGCCTTGTAATGTAGGACTTCATCTTGGAATCTTCATCATCGGAAGACTCATCTGTGTCACTGCTCTTTGCCTTCAAGGCCATGCTCTTGCTTTTACCCGTTTTTCCAATCCTAGATAATCCTAGCTCATAGGTCTACAAGTTTCCAACCTGCTCAGTCAAAGGAATTTTGGCAATATCCTTTGACTCTTCTATTGCCATAATCTTGGCATGGAATCTCTCAGGTAGAGATCTGAGCACCTTCCTTACAACCTTGGGTTCAGGGATGGTTTCCCCAAGATTGAAGGTTGAGTTCACTATGTCCTTAAGCTTGGCATAGAACTCATCAAACGACTCATCCTCCTCCATCTTAATTTCTTCAAAGCTTGTAGTGAGCCTCTGAAGCTTTGAGTCTTTGTCAGCCTTTGTTCCTTCATAGGTCGTCTAGAGGATGGTCCAAGCCTCCTTAGCAGTTTTAGTTAAGGATATCTTCTTGAACTCCTCATTGGTGACTGCGCTAAATAGGGCATTTAACGCTTCGCTGTTGAAGTTAGCCGCCTTGATCTTCGCGTCATCCCAATTGGCCGGTTCTTCTTTTGGCTTAGTCCAGCCAATCTTTACAGCTTGCCACACCTTCTCATCTAAAGACTGTAAGAAAGCTCTCATGCGTACTTTCCAGTATGCATAGTTAGTGCCATCAAATAAAGGAGGTATGATTAATGACTGTCCTCTATCCATGACAAACAGGGGTCAATGGATCAACACAGCAAAGATTAAACCTAATCAGAGTGTGCCTGCTCTGATACCACTTAATAGGCCACAATCTGAATAACCCCTTGTGATTATACCAATTAATTAATTAGTCAAGTTATTAATTAATCAATTAATCATGCAATTGCGTGGAAGTACAAACAAATCACCAAAAACTAAATATGCAGCGGAAATTAAATAACACGGTGATTTGTTTATGAATGGGGAACACCCTTACGGAAAAAACCCCACCGGGTGATTTTCTGGTCACTACTCCCAAAACTCCATTATTATCAAATCAAGCGGTTACAAGTAAAGGAATCCCAAGTACCTTACCAACCTACAGTTGAACCCTTACCCCAATACCCAATTGGACTTGATCTGTAGCGATAGTTCCCACCTTTGATGCACGGCTCCCAAGTACGTGACTAACCAATGCACGGATCCCAGTACGCGACTTCAAAACACCAACTAAGGAGGAGAGGTTGGCTGCAAAGTTCTTCAATTCATCATATACGATGAAGATCAGGAAGATGCTTAGTCACAAAACCCTTTGGTACAAATACACAGCAACTTCTTCAGAGAAGAAGAAGTAGGTCAAGAACTTCTTCTTTTGATCACAATTTGCTTGAACAGAGATTGCTTAATACTTTTGCAACTTGTGTACAATTTGACGGCTCTTAAAACAATCCTTTTATATGTTTAGGGTTAGAAGAAAAGAAGGCCCAAAAGCATATTCACGGATCCCAAGAAAATCTGAAATTATAAATCTCGACAGATAGCAGGTGTCGAGGTAGCTATTGAGCAGGTGTCAAGCTTTAATGAATTTGCACTTCAACTTGCTTTTTCTTGGACAGACTTGATGACTTCAACACTTGACCTTGAAACCTTGTTTTTTTAAGTATTAAAAACACCTAGAACTACCCAATTACAAGTAGAGTGCGTTTTGTCAAAGGATTAGCCAATTTACATAAATAAGTGACATATGTTCTTAACAAGTGAAAACACATATGTCCTAATAGAGCTAGCTGTTGAGCTTTAGTAATCTTGCACTTTCAGCTTGTTTTCCTGGACAAATTTGAAGGCTTCCACACTTGATCTTGAAACATAGTTTCTTGAAGTATTTCAACACATCCTAGATCTACCCAATTATAAGAAAAATGCGTTTTGTCAAAGGATTAACTAATTACATAAAAGGATGACATATGTTCTTTAACAAGTGAAACACATATGTCCTAACAATCTCCCCCTTTGGCAATCCATGACAAAACCACAATAAACAAATGAACATATGAGAGAAGTCATAAATCACTCAACTCATATTCACTTGTTGAATACAATAAAATCTATCCTAACACAAACCCTTGAAAAATTTTGCAAGAAAAGAGTTTATGGCAAGTAGATTTTGACAACCTATATTTCTAAAACACTTTAAACAAAATTCATCAAGGCATCTTGTGTGAAACAAAAATAATAGATTGCATACAAGTATAAGAAACATGTGTATAAAGATAGAGAAGAAACAACACATGTAGAGGTAGGTGAAAGAAACATACATCCGTATATAGAGAAAATAAGTACAATGTATGTAAAAACTGGTCACAAGACCTAATATACAAGAACAATGTATCTAAAAAGTAGAAAGAAAAAGATACATCATATCCTCACTACATCCGTCAAGAATCAACACTCCCCCTAACAAAATGTCCTATACTAACTCTCCCCTAAAGATGACTACTCTCATATCCTAAAATTACTCTCCCTTTTTGCCACGAGTGACAAAGGGTAAAGTGTTAAGTAGACATCTCATCAGTAGAGCTAGCATCTCCATCATTATTATCCAAAGCATTATCGTCCTCGTCATCATCATCCTCAGAGTTAGAAGCCACTAGAGGAGGTGGTGAAGGAGTAGCCTTAGGAGCAAAACCACCCATGGTCACCTGTCATCGTGCAATACGATCAACATGAACATTCACCTGATACAACTCAGTGGAGAGTGGGAGAGTGTATCAAGGCGAGCATCCATGCACTGCAGCTGCGCCATGATGTCTCCAAGGGACACATCGCTCATGGAGGAAGAAGGAGCGAATGTAGATGGAGTAGAATGGGATGGAGCTGAATGAGAGGGAGGAGTGGAATCCGGCTATCTCGACCTAAACTGAGCCTCACTACATTTTACGGTAGCGAAATCTATGGCACACATGAAAGTGAAATAGTCGGACATAGGAAAAGGGATGGAAAAATGGCGTAGAATCCTCATGATAGCAAAAGGAAAGATGAGCTTATCACAGGTCACTGCATCTAAATGAACATCTATAATAGACATGTTGGTAAGATGCTCAAGAAGGGATAACAAAAATAGAGCTCGAGGCTCTGTGATGGAGTTGTAGTGAGAAAGCGAATGAAGTACAAAAGTCATCACCATGTTTAAGAATCTAGGACCTTTAGCAAAAGGTCGACATGATGCAAATTGACGCCCACCCTACTCTGAAGGGCGCTCACATAAAGCAGATATAAGCTTATCCTTGGATACAGTCTGCAGATGCTCATAAGAAGGATAGTTAGGAAACTCTATCCTAGGAACTCGAAGCACATTTGCAACAAGCTGCGATGTGACAGGGATGTGTGTACCTCAAACACGAGTAAAGAAAAGAGGTACTGAACGATCAATTCCATGCATGTTGGAGTAAAACTCCTGAATAAGTACGAGAGGACATGTAACTGGGACATCACACAGTGACTCCCATCCCCTACTGTGAATGACAGAGGGAAGGTCAGTGTCGGCGAAGTCCTCTAAAATGGTTTGGCGTTCCAAATGAACACCTCATCTAGAAAAGTTCTTTGAGAATGCCTTGTGGGCATCATCGTGACAGAACTGAAGATTAAGAGGAGTAAAATCAGAAGAGGAGAAAACTCCAGAACGAAGAGGGTTCCGAGCTGAAGTAGATTTACGCTTAGGTGCCATAGACACTACTAACGTAAACAGAATGAGAAAGAGAAAGAAAGAGACAATCAGAAAAGTCCCAAAGTAATTCAAATATATCAAATATATTGAATAGAGAGTACGTATGCATGGAGAATGCATGAACATATGACATGCAAAAGAAATTTCATCATGGGCTCAGCCCAATCCAAACCTACCAGCACACAAACATATTACACACATCTAAATGTATGAAAATACCATTATAATGTAAATGTGATGCAATGCATGAGATTTTGAACACATTTAAATGAAAAACCAACCCTAAATTTCAAGAAAAACTCATCAATTTTGAAAAACCCCAAAATTTTTCAAAAACCCCAAAACCTAAGATTCAAAAACATGAGATGCATGAAGAATGAAGGGAAAAGAGATCATACCAAGTGATTTGAAGCAAGGAAAGACTGAAAATCACGTGGGTTGAAGGTTTTGAGTGAGAAAAAGGAGTTTGGGATGTGAACAGGCGTGGACAAATCGAGAGAGATCGAGAAAAATGAGAGGCGGATCGCACAAGGGGTTTATATAGAAACCTCAGTAAATCTTGATAGCTAAGGTATCGAGGAAATGGTCGTCCACAGATGTAGGTGTCTAGGACCAAACCACCAAAACCAAGAATAGAAGCTCGATCGATCCACCAGGTGTCGAGAATGTATTGAGGAGACATAAACTTTCTCGATCGATCCACCAGGTGTCTAGGAGGTGTCGTCGAGATTGTGATAAGGAAAAAGCTTAAGAAGCTCGACAGATAGCTGGGTATTGAGGAGGTATCGAGAAGGTGTCGAGCTTGCTTTTAAAAACAGTTTTTTGGGAAGAGAAAAACATAGACATGAATGCAATCAGACATGCAACTCAACCAATGATCCAATTAACATATTAAGCTCTCAAAATCATCTCTCAACAAAAATTTTAAGCACATGGATCCTTAGAAACACACACATACACACTAAACAAGTCTAACCAATTTTATATTTCAAAAACAAGTCACGACAGTTTAGTGAGCATACATTAGCACATGTAAAACCTTGTGATGGCCAAATCACATTGTACCTACACATGTATCAAGAGTAGCAAAGAATATTGCATGTTGTGTGTGAAAAACATCGCAATATTGCATAAGTGTATACATGTTATGACGAATTGAGATATGAGAAAATCACTTTAACTTACACATAATCATATCTGTTTGATAGGGACTATCACCTTTGAGATACGTCCTGTAACTCCCACATCTCCTAGAAAAAACCCTTGCAATCATATTTAGCATTTTTTATCTTTTTGCTTTTTATTTTCTTTGCATATTTTCTTATATTTAGCATATCATGCATGGGCATATAAAAGAGAGAAAATAAATACCCAACATGTTAAGCATAGACATTGCACTTTTGCTATGTCGAAGCATACGGATGTCTTTGACACTACACTTTTGCTATGCTGAAGCATACAGGTGTCATATTATGATTGGCGGGCAACAGTAATGAGATGGTTATTTATGCCTTTCTCTTAGGATTTTCTAGTCCTACCCGTCAAAAAGAGTGATACGAGTGTTAAGTTCAAGAGATGACTTAGTCTTACTCATCACAAACAAGAGCCACAAAGCTCACTTGCTTAGTTGTGCATAGAGATGCTCATCTAAGCTACAAAAGATACAAAGTTTGGAAAACTTTGTTTCAATGGCCATCCAAGGTACACACGTACCAATGTACACATAACACACACTATTTTTGTATTTTCTGATTTTTCAAAATTTTTTTTTATATGAAAAACAAAAATAAACAAAACTGAAAACAAACTAACAAAAATGTGTTAAATAAAGCAAAGCATAAAACTAGATGCAAATGCAAGAGGGAGAAGAATGAGAGAAGAAGATCAATCCATGGAGATGACACCAATGTTTTGATGAAGGAATTCAAAACGTTTGCTATCAAGAGGTTTGGTGAACAAATCAGCCTTTTGATCATCAGTATGGATAACCTCAAGAGTGAGGGTACCATCTTCGACAAGCTCCCTAATGAAGTAATGTCAAATCTCTATGTGTTTGGTTCGAGAATGTTGAACCGGGTTTTTAGAGATATTAATGGCACTGGTATTGTCACAGTAAATAGTGAGATGCTCTTGACAAATACCATAATCATGAAGAAGTTTTTGCATCTAGAGGAGTTGGGTGCAACAGCTACTGGCAGTAATGTACTCAGCTTCTGCAGTGGATAAGGAGATGGAGTTCTGCTTAAAAACAACCCCCTAAAGTACTCTTTCTATCATCAACATTGCCGGCCCAATCAGCATCTGAGTACCCAGCTAAGACATCACTTGTGTCCTTGCTATACCACACACCAAAGTCAATAGTGGTTTTAACATACTTTATAATTCTTTTTAAAGCAGTCATGTGTGATTCTTTGGGATTAGCCTGATATCTAGCACACACTCCAACACTGTAACTAATGTCAGGTCTACTAGCAGTAAGGTAAAGAAGACTACCTATCATGCATCTATAAAGAGAAGGATTAACACTCTTACCTAACAAGTCTACAGTGAGTTTGACATTTGGGCTCATAGGGGTTCTAACGGAACTAGCAGATTCCAATTTAAACTTTTTCACAAGATTCTTAGCATATTTATATTGAGAAAGAAATATACCTAAATCTTGTTGACGTATCTATAGTCCAAGGAAGTGAGTCAGCTCTCCAATCATGCTCATCTCGAACTCGGCTTGCATGAGTTTTGAGAAGCCATGAGTGAGGTCATCCTTAGTTGAACCAAAGATGATATCATCAACATAAACTTGTGCAACAATCAAATCACCATCTTCCTTTTTGATGAAAAGTGTTTGATCAGCCTTTCCTCTTATGAACCCATGTGACACCAGATATTGTGTAAGTTTATCATACCAAGCTCTAGGGGCTTGCTTTAACCTATAAGTGCCTTCTTGAGGTACAACACATGATCTGGAAAGTGTGGATCAATGAATCCTTTTGGTTGAGCCACATAAACATCCTCTTTAAGCAGCCCATTCAAGAAAGTAGTCTTCACATCCATCTGATAAAGTTTGAACTTCAAATGACATGCTAGGGCAATGAGAATTCTGATGGACTCCATTCGGGCAACTGGAGCAAATTTTTCATCATAGTTTACTCCTTCCATTTGTGAGTATCCTTAAGCTACAAGTCGAGCTTTGTTGCGAATCACATTGCCTTCTTCATCAGTCTTATTGCAGAATATCCACTTTGTGCCGATAATGTGCTCACCTTCCGGTCTAGGTACTAGAGTCCAAACATCATTCTTCTGAAACTGAAGTAGTTCATCATGCATTGCTTCAACCTAACTTTCATCTTGTAATGCTTCCCCAACTTTCTTGGGTTCAACCTGTGACAAGTAGCAAGAATAAGACACAAAGTTAGCAACACATTTATCAACTATACGTTTCATTAATGTGAGTTGATTCATGTTTCTCACAATAACTTCTAGAGGATGATTTAATTTGATTCTAGAGGAAGGTCCTTTCTCTTCATGAGTTTCAGAATCTGGTGCAGTGGGTATATTTGCAGAGTCTTCCACAACACTAGGAGTGCTGGGAGTACTTAGAGATGCAGGTTCTTGTTCAACAATGTCTTGAACTTCCCTAGGCTCAGGAGGAAGAATTTTTTTGAAGAGTTCCTCAATGCCTTTCTCAAAACTAGAATCTGAAGACTCATCAATGATGACATTTACTGTCTCCATTACCTTCATAGTTGTTTTGTTGTATACCCGATAACCCTCGCTTGTAGGAGAGTAATCCAAAAATATGGGTAGAATTTACCAAACAGTACATTTCCCAAAAAAAATTAGACGGATGGCATGCCTTCAAACTTAATTAGTTAGTTAGAATGTTTTTGGAAGTCGATTTTAGCAAACTTGACTTTGGGCTGGAAAATGAACACTATAGTGGCATTTTTTTTAGTCGCGTTTTCTACAAACGCTGCTATAGGCACTAAAAAAATGCCACTATTGTGTTCGCTTTCTAGCTTAAAGTCGAGTTTGCTAAAATCGACTTCCACAAACAGTCTAACTAACTAATTAAGTTTGAACGCATGCCATCAGTCTAATTTTTTTTTTTGGGGAAATGTACTGTTTGGCAAATTTTTCCCAAAAATATGCCTTCATCGCTTCGAGAGTCAAACTTTCCCACATTCTCTCTATCCTTGAGAATGAAGCAAGTACTTCCAAAGATTCTGAAATACTTCACATTTGGCTTCCTTCCTTTCCATAACTCATAGGGAGTTTTTTTGGTACCAGGTCTAAAGTACACCCTATTAACTGTATGACATGCAGTGTTTACGACTTATCCCCACAAGTTTCTAGTCACATCTTTGCTATGCAACATGGCTCTGGCCATCTCTTGAATAACCCTATTCTTCCGTTCTACCACACCATTCTACTGAGACGTAATAGGAGCAGAGAATTCTTGGGATATACCTGATCTTGTGTAGAAAGACTCTATGTATGAGTTCTCAAATTCTTTACCATGGTCACTTCGAATTCAATCAATCTTTAGGCTCTTTTCATTCTGCAGTCTTGTGCATAAAGCCTTAATGTGCTCAGGAGCATCAGACTTGGATTGTAGCAGAATGACCCAAGTGTATCTAGTGAAGTCGTCTACCACAACCATGATGTATCTCTTACTACCAAGAGACTCGGTTCTGGTTGGACCCATAAGATCTAAATGTAGAAGCTCCAATAGCCTAGATGTAGCAGCTGTCTGAGTACCTGGATGCTTAGCTTTCGTCTGTTTCCCAAGCTAACATGGTCCACACACCACATTGCTCATTCTACTAAGCTTTGGTATCCCCAAGATTGATTCATGCTTAGATACAATAGATAGATGCTTGTAACTAGCATGTCCCATTCGTTAATGCCATAGATCTTCATTAGGCAAACGAATGCTATTACACACAATATCAGCATCAGGAACCAATCCATAACAGTTGTCCAAAGTGCAAACCCCACTAATGAGCTTCTTTCCAGACTCATCCATGACAAGACACTTTCCCTTTGAGAATAGTACCATGAAGTCTTGATCACATATCTGACTTATGCTCAATAGGTTCACCCTTAAACCTTCTACATAAAGAACATTTGCAATGTCCAGCAGTCATGGTAGAGATATGATTCCTTTCCCTTTAATCTTTGACTTGCTTCGATCACCAAAAGTAACATTGCCAACTTTCTTAGACTCGAAAACCTTGAAGAGAGATCGGTTTCCAGTCATCTGTCTTGAGCAACCACTATCAAGGTACCAATGACATGTGTCCATCACTTTGAATGCAGACTTCATCATGAAACACACTTCATGCTTAGATGACAAATTAGAGGGAATGGTTCTTTTACTCAACTGCCTTTTATGAGCTAAGCCTTTAACTTTCACTTTTCTCAGACGAACTCTTTTGAACATTTTCATTCTGAGATAGTCTAGTTTCTTCTTAGCCAAACTGAGATCTTTTCCAATAGTCATCACAAGAGAATTCAAATAACTTTTAGACTTGTATTTTCTGAGACACTCAAAAAAATAGTGATTAGAAAAACAAGATCTATTTGAAAACAAAGTTCTCTTCAAGCCGGTTATAGTCATGACAACAGGGGTCAATGGATCAACACAGCAAAGATTAAACCTAATCAGAGTATGCCTACTCTAATACCACTTGATAGGCCAAAAACGAATTGACCCCTTGTGATAAATTAACCAATTAATTTAGCCAAGTGAATTAATTAAGTTAATTAACATACAAACGTGTGGTAGCACAAACAAATCACCAAATAACTAAATATGCAACGGAAATTAAATGACATTGTGATTTGTTTACAAATAGGGAAAATCTGACGGCAAAAACCCCACCGGGTGATTTTCAGGTCCCCACTCCTGAGACTCCACTATTATCACAACAAGCGGTTACAAGCAAAGGAATCCCAAGTACCTTACCAACCTACAGTTGAATCCTTGTCCCAATACCTAATTGGACTTGTTCTGTAGTGATAGTTCTCCCTTTTGATACACGGCTCACAAGTACGTGACTAACCAATGCATGGATCCCAGTACGTGACTTCAACACCAATTGAAAGAGAGGTTGGCTGCAAAGTTCTTCAATTCATCCTACACGGTGAAGATCAAGAAGATGCTTGGTCACAAAACCCAAAGGTGCACATACACAGCAACTTTTTCAGAAGAGATGAACTAGGGCAAGAACTTCGTCTCTGGTCACAATTTGCTTCAACAAAGTTTTCTCAACGCTTGTGGAACTTGTGTCCTGTTTAACAGCCCTTAAAACAATCATTTTATATGTCTAGGATTAGGAAAAAAGAAGGCCCAAAGACACATTCACGGATCCCAAGAAATCAGATCAGAATTCTAATTTTTATAAACCTTGACAGATAGAAGCTGTTGAGAAGCTGTCGAGCAGGTGTCGAGCTTACAGGCTGGAACAGCTTTCTAAACCTCGACACATACTAGTTGTCGAGCTAGCTATCGAGCTTTAGTAATCTTACACTTTCAGCTTGTTTTCTTGGACAGATTTGAAGGCTTCTACACTTGTTTCTTGAAGTATTTCAACACATCCTAGATCTACCCAATTACAAGTAAAGTGCGTTTTGTCAAAGGATTAAACAATTATATAAAAGAGTGACATATGTTCTTTAACAAGTGAAGCACATATGTCCTAAAAAAAGGGGATGAAAAGGAGGTTCCAATTCCAAAAATGGGACGACACAACCTTGTCAACGAGACATAAATGTTGACCACGAGAAAAACCTAGGAAATTGTTTATGTAATGGTATTGATATATGTATTATGATGGCTCACAATATAAAGATATTTGATTTTTATATATGAAATATTTGATGATGAAATATTGATGTGTTACAAGTTATGAAATTGTTGTAAAAATTATTTATTTGAAAGGCTTATTCCCACACCCCAATGTTAGTGAATTCTACTTATTGAGTTATCTCAACCCCACTTTATTTTTCCCTTACAGATACATTAGAGGGATTATTGGAGTAGATTTTCTTGGGAGACAGCAGTTACGAACTATCTTATGGAAATTAAGGATTTTATTATTATTTTTATGGCATTAAGCATTGTATTTGAGAATTATTTTGAGGATGTTTTGTCTCTAGTGGATTAGAGCTCTAACATTTGTGATAAGATTTTAAGTTGCTGGTTTCTTTTATTTAATATTTTTATGGATTATTCAGATTAAATAGACTTTTATTGCTTATGATTTTGGGGCGTTACAGCAAAAGGGGATGGAAACTAATTCTAGTTTCCCATTGAGATCATATCGTTGCTCTGTTGAATGGCTAACCACTTATAGAAATTAGGTCGAGTATGTCCAGCTGCTCCACAATGATGATAGAGATGCTACTTTTTCTGTTTAGGCTTTTGAGTATTTCCCTTCTTAGCCCTATGGTTTTTAGTCTCTTTCTTAGCAAGTTTAGGCGGTACTCCTAAGACAGATTTACCCTTGTCTATGTTCCCACTAGCTAAAATAGTTTTGACATCAATTTTCTCATATTCAACATTATTAGTAAGAGAAAAAAGAATAGTAGTGCTAGAAGAAGCAATATTAGGAGAAAAGAAATCATACTCTAAATCGATTCGATTAGAAGCAGATTTCTGAATACTGAGCATCTCATCAAGCTTTGCACTTGAAGTCCTCTTTAGCTGAGCTCTGACTTGAAACAGCTCTGCTTCAAGCTTCTTGGTCCTCCAATAGTTTGATTGGCTTCATCAAACTTTGTGGAGATTTCTTCTCCACATCATTGAACTTCTTGGTGGCCAACCTATACAACTTCTCATGCTTTTCTGAAACCTTGTATAACTTTGCATAGGCTGTGTAGATGTCATCTTGCTGATCCATCTTTTCAAATTTAGACTTCACTAAGTCCTCTTCTTCATCCACATCTTCAACAATCCCCTCAGTAGGATTTACAGTGGTAGTGACGGCATTTAGGATTCCATCATCCTCATTGTCGGAATCATCCTCAGGTTCAGTGTCACTAAAAGTAGTAGCAAATGCCTTGCTCTTCCCAATGGTCTTGGGATATGTAGTGCATTTGTGTTTCACGTGACCGAAGCCTTGACACCCAAAGCACTTTTGTTAGGGCATATGTGATTCAATGTTAGGAACATATGTCAACATTTTATGTAATTGGCTAATCCTTCAATAAAACACATTTTACTTGTAATTGGGTAGACCTAGAATGTGTTTAATGCTTCAGGAAAAAAGGTTTCAAGTTCAAGTGTTAAAACCATGCATGTTTGTCCAAGAATAAAGTAATGAAGTGTTGGATTTTAAAGCTCGACAACTAGCATCTATCGAGGTTTAAAAGCTGCTGAATCTCGTGGCTCGACAGCTAGCTCGATAAATGGCTATCTATCGAGATTTATGAAGTTCTGATTTTCAGTTCTGATTTTCATCCAATCCGTAGGTATATGTTTGGGTTTTCTTTTCTCACAACCCTAAAAATATATAAGGATTATTTTAAGGGCTGTAAAAGGTGACGCACAGTTGCACAAGAGCACAACTCCACAAGTGTGAAGAAAAGTTTGACCGTAAACTTAGTTTGCCCTAATTCTTCTTTCTCTTGAAGAAGCTGCTATGTTTCTACACCATAGGGTTTTATGACTAAACAACTTCATGATCTTCATCGTGTGATGAACAGAAAAACTTTGCAGCCAACATCCATCTCAAGTTGATGATCAAGTCGCGTACTGGGATCTGTGCAATTGGTTAGTCACTTACTAGGAGCTATGCATTGAAAATGAGAGATTGTCACTACATAACAAGTCTAGTTGGGTGTTGGGATAAGGGTTCAACTCTAGGTTGGTATAAGGTACTGGGATTCCTTTACTTGTAACGCTTGTTTTGGTAATAGTGGATTCTCAAAAGTGGTTACCTTAAAATCACCCTGTGTGGTTTTTGCCATGTAGTTTTTCCCATTCGTAAACAAATCACCGTGTCAATTTAATTTCCACTACATACTTAGTTTAATTGGTGATTTGTTTGTGCTACTATGCATCTTGCATGTTAATTTGATTAATTAATAAACTTGGCTAATTAATCAGTTAATTCATCACAAGTAGTCAATACATTATTGGCCTATCAAGTCGTATCAGAGCGGGCACATTCTGATTAGGGTCAATCTTTGCTGTGTGATCTACTAACTCCTATTTGTCATGGATAGAAGACATTCTCTTATTATACTTCCTTTATTTGATGGCACTAACTATGCATACTAGAAAGTACGCATGAGAGCTTTCTTGCAGTATTTAGATGAGAAAGTGTGGCAAGGTATGGAGATTGGCTAGACCAAGCCTACGGAAGCTGATGATGCTGAGGATGATGATGGCTCCGGTAGTGCTAATGATGCTGAGGATGATGATGGCTCGCCTAGTGATGATGAGATGTCTACTTGATTTACTTGCCCTTTGTCACTTGTGACAAAAAGGGGAAGTAGTTTTGAGATGAGAGTAGTCATACTCATAGAGGGAGGGTTAGTTTAAAAGATAGGGGGAATGTATATTAAGGGATGTAGTGAGGACTTGTATGTATCTTTTTCTTTTCTTCCAATTTCAGATACATTATATCCTGTATATTGGTTTTGTGACCATTTTGACATACATTGTATTTATATTTGATTTATATATTTTGATGTATGTTCTTTCACATATCTCTCTATTTGTTGTTTCTTTTCTATCTTTATACATATATTTTTTTATTAAATGTATGCAATCTATTATTTATGTTTCACACTAAGATATTGTGATGAGCATTGTTTAAAGTGTTTCAGAAATACAGGTTGTCAAAGTCTTCTTACCATGAACTCTCTTCTTGTAAAATTTTTCAAGAATTTGTGTTAGGATACATTTTATTGTATTCAATGAGTGAATATGAGTTGAGTGATTTATGACTTCACTCATATCTCATTTGTTTGTTGTGGTTTTATCACAGATTGCCAAAGGGGAAGATTGTTAGGACATATGTGATTCAATGTTAGGAACATATGTCAACATTTTATGTAATTGGCTAATCCTTTGACAAAACGCACTTTACTTGTAATTGGGTAGATCTAGGATGTGTTTAATGCTTCAAGAAGTAAGGTTTCAAGTTCAAGTATTAAAGCCATGAAAGTCAATCCAAGAATCAAGTAATGAAGTGTTGGATTTTAAAGCTCGACAGTTGGCTCGATAGCTAGCATCTATCAAGGTTTAATAGCTGTTGAAGCCCATGCCTTGACAGCTAGCACGATAGATGGCTATCTATCGAGATTTATGAAGTTCTGATTTTTAGTTCTGATTTTCATCCAATCTGTGGGTACATGTTTGGGCTTTCTTTTCTCACAACCCTGAACATATATAAGATTATTTTAAGCGCTTTAAAAGGTGACGCACAATTGCACAAGAGCACAACTCCACAAGTGTGAAGAAAAGTGTGACCGGAAACCTAGTTTTCCCTAGTTCTTCTTTCTCTTGAAGAAGCTGCTATGTTTGTACACCATATCATTTTGTGACCAAGAAACTTCATGATCTTCATTGTGTGATGAATAGAAGAACTTTACAGCCAACATCCTTCTTAAGTTAGTGATCAAGTCACGTACTGGGATCCGCGCAATTAGTTAGTCATGTACTGGGAGTCATGCATTGAAAGGGAGAGATTGTCACTATAGAACAAGTCCAATTGGGTATTATGGTAAGGGTTCAACTATAGGTTGGTATAAGGTACTGGGATTCCTTTACTTGTAACCGCTTGTTTTGATAATAGTGGATTCTCGGGAGTGGTGGCCATAAAATCACCCGGTGGAGTTTTTGCTGTGTAGGTTTTCTCCATTCTTAAACAAATCACCATGTTAATTTAATTTTCGCTACATACTTAATTTAACTGGTGATTTGTTTGTGCTACCACGCATCTTGCATGTTAATTTGATTAATTAATAAACTTGGCTAATTAATCAATTAATTCATCACAATGGGTCAATACATTCTTGGCCTATCAACTTTAGTCCTGAGGGAACAGTGTATGAACCGCCATCCCTCGCATCCTTCTTCCTCTTGTCTTGGCTCTTGAACTGAGAGGAACTAGATTGCTTACGGTCCTTGTCGAACTCCTTCCCATTGGCATTCTTCATGAACTTCTTGAATTGCCTTGTGATATAGGACTTCATTTTAGAATCTTTATCGTCTAAAGGCTCATCCGTGTCACTGCTCTTAGCCTTTAGTGCCACGCTCTTGCTCTTGCTTGATTTCTCGATCCTAGACAAACCCAACTCATAGGTTTGCGGATTGCCAACTAGCTCTGTCAAAGGAATTTTGTCAATATCCTTTGATTCCTCTATCGCAGTGATCTTGGCATGAAATCTCTCGAGTACAGATCTAAGCACCTTTCTAACAATCTTGGGTTCGAGAATGGTTTCCCCAAGATTAAAAGCTGAGTTCACTATGTCCTTGAGCTTGGCATAGAACTCATCGAACGACTCATCCTCCTCCATTTTTATCTCCTCAAAGCTGGTAGTGAGCCTTTGAAGCTTTGAATCCTTGACAGCCTTGGTTCGTTCATAGGTTTTCTAGAGGATGGTCCATGTTTCCTTCGCAGTTTCAGTAAAGGATATCTTCTTGAACTCCTCATTCGTGACCGCACTGAATAATGCATTTAATGCCCTGCTATTGAAATTTTCTGCCTTAATCTTAGCATCATCCTAATCAGCCGGTGTTTCATTCGGCTTAGTCCAACCTATCTCCACAACTTGCCACACCTTTTCATCTAATGACAGCAATAAAGCTCTCATGCGTACTTTTCAATATGCATAGTTAGTGCCATCAAGTAAAGGAGGTATAATATGAGACTATCATCTATCCATGACAAATAGGGGTCAATGGATCACATAGCAAAGATTAAAACCTAATCAGAGTGTGCTTGCTCTGATACCACTTGATAGGACAAGAATGTATTGACCTCTTATGATAAATTAACGAATTAATTTAGCCAAGTGAATTAATTAAGCTAATTATCATGCAAAGCACGTGTGGTAGCACAAACAAATCACCAAATAACTAAATGCAGCAGAAATTAAATGACACGGGTGATTTATTTACGAATGGGGAAAACCATTAAGGCAAAACCACACTAGGTGATTTTAAGGTCATCACTCTCGAGAATCCACTATTATTAAAACCAGCAGTTACAAGTATAAAAATCCAAGTGCCATATACCAACCTACAGTTTAACCCTTACCCCAATACCCAATTGGACTTGTTCTATAGTGACAATCTCTCATTTCCAATGTCAGCTCCTAGGACGTGACTAACCAATAGATGTACAGATCCCAGTACATGACTTAGTCACCAACTTGAGAAAGATGTTGGCTGCAAAGTTCTTCAGTTCATCACCTGATGAAGATCATGAAGCTCATTGGTCACAAAACCCAATGGTGTACAAACGCAGCAGCTTCTTCAAGAGAAAGATGAACTAGGGCATATGTCTCCGGTTCATAATATGCTTATTAAAAACTTTTGCATCAAGTTGCATCAGTTATGACAGCCCTTAAAACAATCCTTATACATGTTTAGGGTTGTGAGAAAAGAAAGCCCAAACATGTACTCACGGATTGGATGAAAATCAGAACTGAAAATCTACTTTTCATAAATCTCGATAAATAGCTTATCTGTTGAGAAGCTATCGAGCATTGGCTTCAGCAGCCTTTTAAACCTTGATAGATACTAGCTGTGGAACTTTAAAATTCAACACTTCTTCACTTGATTCTTGGACAAACTTGCGTGGCTTTAACACTTGAACTTGAAACCTTGTTCTTGGAAGTATTAAACACATCCTAGATCTACCCAATTACAAATAAAGTGCGTTTTGTCAAAAGATTAGCCAATTCAATATTGACATATGTTCCTAACATGATTCACATATGTCTTAACATTGAGCAATGTCTAAACCACTTTAAAGAAACTAAGATTTTATGCTAGACTAGTTTTTGTTCTCAGTTTGCCAACATACAACAAATTTAGAACCTAAACATAGAAGACTAATTATTTAAAACCTAATAATCTCCTCCTTTGCCAATACTTCATTCATTTCACCATATGCAATACCAAATATATGTGCCTTTCATAATTAAGCATATATTTCTAAGGTTACAATACAACACTTTTTAGAAAGGTATAATTTCCACAACAATTTTCCAAAATGTGTTTAACATAAAAACATTATATCCGATATGCTTATTTTTCAAAGAACCATTAAAAAGTCACTAAGGCCATGTTTGGTTTGCTCATAACCCATATCTCAAAACTTATAACTCAAACTCATATCCCATAACTCATATCTCTATTTTCACTCTAACTCAGATATCTCTAAAATTTGTGTCTGGCTCCAAATCTAAGTTATATCTCTCACTCTTTAACTCCAATTTTCGGCAAAATGATGGAGCCCACCCATTGTCACTACACAGAACAGTCACATGTGTGCTCGCGTGTGACATCAGAACGGTCACATATGTACCTGCGTGTGACATTCTTTTTCTTCTACTTTCACAAAACCTAGCAAGAAATAGATTTTACGCCTATGCACACCACAAAACCATTTTACAAAACCCAGCAAGAGACTGATTTCCCTCCCACTTCCAACACCACTCCAAGTTTCAGGTTTTTTTTTTTTCCTCTCACCACAACCCAAAAACCACATATACAAACCCTCTTAAACATACAAATATAAACCCATAGACACCCAAATCAAAACAGAGATGAATGATTAGAGGTTTGTATATGTGGTTGTCAAGAATCGGCCTGATTGTTGAGACGAATTGGGTTTCAAAGGGAACCAAAGATTCAGAGCCATGGTTGTGGGTTTGTGCTTGTGGGTTTGTTTGGTGAACATGGTGGATGGGTCTAAAGAAGAAAGAAAGAAAGAAAAAGAAAAGGAAAGTAGAAGAAGAGAAAGAGAGAAAAAACTAGGAAAAAGAAGAGAAAAAAAGAAAAGGGCCGTTAGGTGGAGTTGTCTGAAGAAGAAAGAAAGAAAAAGAAAGGAAGAAGAAGGAAGAAAAAAAGCGAAGTGACATTAATGGCTTGATAGTAACAAGTTAGAAAAATGGATCACACAAATTTTATTTTTTTACAATTTTGCCACTATAACTCATATTCTATAACTTGAAAATACAAAAAAAAAAAAAAAAAAAAAAAAATTGTTTTCAATTTTCATCACTCAAACTCAATTTTTTGAGTTTTGAGTGATGGAAACAATACTAAAAAATTTTCCCAAACAAACTTTTTTTTGTGGGTCCCATATTTTTTGGATTATGGGTGATGAAAAATGAGTTATATAACTCAATTTCCACCAAATCCAAACAATGCCTTAACATGCAATCCACAAAAAACCTACTTTCCAAAGCTCCAAAATGTGACACGCGGATCTCCAAAATATTTGACCCTATTAAAAAAAAAAAAAAAAATAGAGGGATGGGTCGTTACATGATCAATCAATTAACTTTCTAGGTGCCTCGTTATGGTTACTATATTTTGGGCAGACCTCAACTGCAACTTCTGGTTTGTTTTGGATTTTATTTGATGTGGTATCAAGTCTAGAAAAAGAAGAAAATCTGAGCAACCTTACTTGTAAAGGTCAGCAAAAGAAGATAGAGCTCTGATAAGGTAACCTATTAATCATTTGTGCCTTTTGTCATTGATTATCATGTTCTGTTATGCGACATAGTAACAAATAAATGCATCTGTGCCTTTCTTTAGTAGATAGCAGTTTGATCTCCACAAGGAAGAGGAAGGCGATGCAGATTTTCCCACCAGGACTAAGAACCGTTTTGAACGAATGGGAGATACAAGCTTTGGTTTTAGTTAGCCTTAGCTTACAAATCATCCTTTTTGTGATGGGCAGTAAGAGAAAGTATTGGACCAGTGACAAGCTCAGTGTCATTCTGTGGATCACTTACCTATCTGCGGACTGGTCTGCCACAGTCTCGCTGAGTGTGCTTTCTAACAATGCAGGAAATATTGAAGATAATGCGGTAGATCCAAAGTTTATGATAACGGCATTTTGGGCTCCATTTTTTCTGCTACACCTTGGTGGTCCAGACACTATTACTGCCTATTCCTTGGAAGACAATGAGTTGTGGCGAAGGCACTCTCTAACATTAGTTATCCAGGTGGGTGTGGCTGTCTATGTCTTCCTCAGAGCCTGGACAAAAACTACGCTGAATTTTCTGGCAATTCCAATGTTTATTGCCGGGATAATTAAAATTTGGGAGAGAATTTGGGTTCTGAGGTCTGCGAGAAGTGAAATTTTCAAGGCATCCATGCTTCCATCTCCTGATCAGGGCCCCAATTATGCAAGATACATGGAAGAATACAGCTCAAAGAAAGAGGAAGGGTTCGACGTTAAACCTGGTAAGTTCAGCGAAGCTTTGGTTGTAGGAGATTTCTCCTTTACAGCCCCAGAAAACGTCACGATTTCAGAAGCGGCCACTCTACAAGATGCTTATAATTTCTTCGAGACTTACAAGCAGCTATTCGCAGATCTAATCCTCAGCATCCAAGATAAGGTGAACAGCCAGTCATTCTTTCAAAAAGCATATTATGAAGAAGCTTTTAAAGTGATTGAGGTTGAGCTGGGTTTCATGTTCGACGTATTTTTCACCAAGGCCTTCATGGTTTATTCTAAAAAGGGTTGTCTTCTACGTCTCATCAGTTTCTTTTCTACCGTGTCTGTTCTTGTGGCTTTCTTGATCATGGAGAAGCATGCCTTCACAACAGGCGATATAATTATCACTTATGTATTGCTGGTTGGAGCGATCTTCTTAGAGATATATGCCGTGTTAATACTAGTTATCTCAGACTGGACAATGCTGTTGCTGAGTAAGCACAAGAATTGTGTAGTGGATTTCTTGTACAATACCATTTCAAAAATTCGATTCTCTAAAACTAAGAGGTGGTCCAATACAATGGGACAATTCAATCTAATAAGTTATTGTCTTGAAGAGAAGGCAGACAAGTTTAGTGTTATCCAGAAGTTCTTATGCAGGAATCAGTTGCCGGAAAAGTCTCGATACCAAGATTCAGCGGAGGTTTCTTTGAATTTGAAGAAATTAATATTTGGGCTGCTACAAGAGAAATCAGATAGTGCCAAAGATCCCAAGACTTGCAAGGATTTATGTGCTTATAGGGGCGACCAAGTTCTTAGAAATTCAAAATGCGCTGATTGCAAGGAGAAAGAAGATCGTAAATCAAAGGAGGAGAGCGGTGAGGTTAAATTTGATCCGGTTCTTCAAAATGCAAAATGCCATTATGAAATCGGCGAAGAAAATTATAAAACAATCGAACAGAGCGTTGAGGAAGAATTTGACCAAAGCATTCTTCTCTGGCATATTGCAACAAACCTTTGTTATTATTCTGATTGGAACGCATCCCCAAACTCTGTTGAAATTCAAAATTGTGAAGAAAGCAAGTTGTTATCAGACTATATGTTATATCTTCTAGTCATGCGTCCATTTATGCTTCCCAATGGAATTGGACAAATCAGGTTCCAAGACACATGGGCCGAGGCGGTTGAATTTTTTCAAGAAAGAAAATCTATATGTGTTGGCAATCAAGCTAAAATAATTTTACTTGAAGTGAGTACTGAAGTTCCTCCATCTAAAGTGAAAGGAGATAGAAGCAAGTCATTACTGTTTGAAGGATGTCGGCTTGCTAAATCTTTGCAATGTTTGGAAAATGAAAAGAAATGGGAGTTGGTGAGTCATGTATGGGTAGAAATGCTATGTTATGCTGCCAGTAAGTGTCGATGGAACCATCATGCTCAGCAGCTCACTCGAGGTGGAGAACTAATCACTCATGTCTGGCTTCTTATGGCGCATCTTGGTATAGCTGAACAATTTCAAATTTCAAAGGGCCATGCAAGAGCTAAGTTGATCGTGCATTGAAATAGGTTGTATTGTATGGGAAGTGCTTTTAATTCCACGGTAAAGCATTGAAAAAATAGATTTTCATGCATTTTGATATAGATCTGTCAAATAAGATGTCCAATTAAAGTTAAATAGTTGTTATAATAAGCAATATTTTTTGTTGTGATGCTTTTTCTTCCCTATCTTCCCTATGAAAGAGTCCCTCACCTCTTTTTTTGGGTAAAGAAATTAATATTTGTATGGAAAATCTAAAATTATATGATATAGAGCCACATAATTAAAAATCAATCTTACTACCAATATGATTGTTTGGGTGTAGGAAAGAACATCTCATTGTCATGTACAGCATCAACAGGTTTTTTTTTGCACACCCCATACTACAGTTTAACCTGAAGTCTTGGATTGTTCCTGTTTTGTTCTTCTTCAACTATATGAACGCACCAAAGTTTAGTGCTGCTCACAATTATGTTGTTTCCTTAGTTATGGCCTTCAACAATATGGTTATAGATGCTATTATCCTGTAGCCAAATAATTTGGATCAGCAGCCATGTGGTGTCCTAGGAAGACAAGATGTTCACCTCCTCACCTTGCTTTGGAACGTATTTCCATCACTTCTTTTGTTGATCCACTTCTCGACCTCTTTCTTGAGTTCACGTCAGTTGAATGCACCCATACTAAAGTTGAGTTTGGTTCAACTTTTTGATACAATATTTTTTGAAAAAGTAACAGTTTCAAAAAGTGCAGTATGAAACTAGTTTTTTCTTTTTTTTTAAAAAAAGTTGAGTGTTTGGTAAAAATAGCTAAAAGTGCATTTTGAAAAAACCGAACATTTGTCTAGCACTTAAAAAAGTGGCAGTCTAAGTTGTAACTTATCAAAAATGATAATATATATATATATATATATAAGGAAGTTTATTTCATACTTAAATCAATTACTTCTTAATAATAATAATAATAAATATTATTATTATTATTATTATTATGTTTGTGTTAGTTTTTTTTGTCATAATTATTTTTTATTATTGTTGATGTGGCAAATTTTATTAGTTCTAGTTCAGACCCACCACTAACATTATATTATTATTTACCAATAATTATTTGAAAAATGTTAAAACCACATCAACAGTTTATAAAAATGTTGTATAATAGTTTATTTATGTAGCATTACTCATAATATTTTATTAACATTTATGTTTTAAATGAGTAGTTTTAGTACCAAAAATTATTTCACAATTTTTTTTGCACTAATTATTTAATGGCAAATGGTGGGTGGTTGCCTACCACTTATACATAAACTCACAATTTTTTCTCTACTACTCACATACTTTTTTCTCTACTACTCACACATTGTCATATTACAATTGTGACAAAAAAAGTTGTAAAATAATTTGTAGTGCTATATTTTTTTTCTTTCAAATTTTTGTAATTTAAAATTTTATCTTTAAAATTTTATTTCCTTCCATGCATGTCTTCCACATTTTTTTTTTCACCATGTCTTCCAAGTATCTTTTTTTTTTTTTTATCCACTCATTCTCTCCTTCCTTAACAAACAACCCCATTGGTCTCCCCCTTTCTCTCTCTATGCCCCGAGATGAAGAGCATCACTGCAGCACCAAGCCACCAACACATAAGTTCCACCATGCCATAGTTACAGACCTTAATTAGCTTTCACTCTCACACATAAACCCCAACATATGACATCCTAAACCAAACCCATAAATCAAGCCTCATTCTTTTACAACTCCATTATGACCTTCCATCTTCAATGATCTCATTCACTACAACGCCACTTCCAATTCCCCACTCCGCTAGTGAGTCTCTTTTTTTACTATATTTTTTGTTAGAGATTTGAGTAATATTGGGATTAAAAAAAAAGTGGCTAAGGGTAAAATAGGAATAATGTACAAAATATTCAACTGTAACATGGAAAGCAACTCTGCATTTTGGAATTGCACCTCAAATAGTCGAATACCAAATTGCGCTTTTTGGTGGTCTTCATTTTGAGAAAGTGCGATTTGGAAATCTTACCAAACGCCCAAAATTGAAAAATATCTCGTTTTGAAATCACAAAGCGCTTTTTTCCCCCAAAATGCTGAACCAAACGGGCACTAAGTGGGTTGCTCCCACGTTGAAAAGTCTTCTTCCTCTAACCAATCTGGGGACAGTGTGGATCCTACATACACTATTCACTATTGCTACTGACCCTGTTGCTCCCATCGATACGAGCTCTTCCATTTCATATTCATGATTTTCATTACTTTTCTACACTTGCCATCGAGCATGAACCTCACACCATCTGTGGGCCTTCATCGAACACCTTGTGACAACCAATTGGCCAAGTACAAAAGAAGAGTTGGATGGCACTATTAATTACTACAAGGCTCGTCTGGTGGCCATGGGATTCACTTAAAAGGACATTTACCTACTTGTCTTGCCTTTCCTATATCTATAGACTTATTGTGGTCTTTGCCTCTCATAACTAGCCATTATCTTAGATAGATGTGAAAAATTCATTCTTTAATAGGGAGCTTATAGATGTTGTCTATATGCAACTACATTTAGGATTTTTTTCACAAAGTGTGTAGACTATGACAGGCAATCTATCGAATCAAGCAAGTTCTACGAGTTTGGTTTGCCAAGTTTAACTCTGTCATCTACCACCAAGTAAAAGAAATGTGTTACATATTACAGTTACGCATAATACCACCCCATCTTTATTCTACCATTCCTTTAATATAGTCCGATTAAGCTATTGTTTGCAATTATCATCTCAAGCCTGAAATAAGCAAATAGTGGCTCCTACTACTTTCCACACCCCCTCCCCTGCCCGGTCCTCCTCTCCACCAAAAAAAAAAAGAAAAAAAAAGAAAGAAAGAAAGAAACTAACATCCATACTCTTATTGCAACTCTTTTTTGGGATGTTGATTGTGATGTGAGAAAGTGTACGACACTCGTGCCCAGTCCCACTTGGGCCATTTATTCTCATGAGAAGATACGGCCCATACACTTATTCTCTCTCTCTGCAGGCCCATCCCGAAACTCTACAAAACACTGGCCCAAGGGACGCCCCCTGCTTATGCTCGGTAAATCCTTACTGATCACTGTCGCAGCCGGCAGCCAAGCATGACGTGCAGGGTATGCCCGGCGGATCCTTTCGGAGCACTTCCGCCGAGCATATCGGCGAAAGTGGGAACCAAGTTCCGAAGCCATAATCACCATTTCCCACTCCTACCTAACCACCCACTTATTTTCGATAACACTGGACTGCCCGCTGCACTAAACCAGAAAGTAATCATCACATCACCACTAATTTAGAGCTATAAATATGAGAAGCTTGGGGAGAAGAAGGGGTTGGAAAAGTTTAGGAGAGAGCAAGAAGATAGAGAAAGAGAGGGAAGGTAACAGAAAGGTGGTTAAGACAAAAGAGAGGAGAAAGGTGGTCTCGTTGAGTTTTCGAGCCAAGGATAACCCAGTGTAGGAAACCAAAACCCACTATACAAGTAAATTATGAGTCCGAAGGAGCCCAGGTCCATCAGCTCCATCCTTGGTGCGTACAATTGGCGCCGTCTGTGGGAATCTCCTACTAAGTTGCAGTCCTGCTGAGACTCAACCCCGGGGAGGGAAATGTCCGGGAGACGCTCCAGGAGCGACGCTGAAAGCGGTTCAATGGGATCCTCTCGGGGATCTTCTTGGCGAGAAAGAAGACAGAAAAGGCATGAAGACAGGGACCGTGAACGAGAAGAGCAGTCCGGCCTCGGGGAGGGGTAGTACCAGACACAACGAACGATTTTGAACACCGCGGGGGACCGGCGACTCGATGAGAGAGACGAAGAACTCGAGCGATTGCGCGGGATCGTAAGGGACTTGGAGTTGGAAGCAGAGAATAGGCATCAAAGAAGGGGTGGGGACAACCGAGATAGAAGAGCCAATGCCGGAGGAGACCGTCGCCCAGCTGGATCAAGCCAATCGGGGTCTCATAACCGCCGCGAACGCTCTTATTCCCGAGAATCTCGTTTGCATGGGGAACGGGCTCACTCGATTGAATCCCGTCGACACCGAGACCGCTCAAGATCACGGGAGTATGCCGACTGAGGTTCGGATTCCCCAGAAGAGCAACAGCCCCATAATGCGGCCATGGATGCGATGAGTCGCGCGCTACAAAGAGCTGCCCGGTCCCCCTTCTCGGCCGATATTGAGAGGGCCCCAATGCCAGACAGATTCACCCGCCCTTCTTTCAACTCCTATGACGGGAAGACGGACCCAGTAGAGCATATCAGTCACTATATCCAAATGATGTCCTTGCACTCCCACAATGACGCACTGATGTGCAAAGTCTTTCCCTCGAGTCTTGGTCCTACCGCCTTGAGATGGTTCAATGGGTTGCGAAAGGGTTCTGTCCACAGTTTTGTCGAGCTTATTCAGGAGTTCGGCGTCCAGTTTGTAACATGCAGCCGAGTGCCCCAACCGATAGACGCTTTGCTGTCCATGAAGATGAGGATAGGGGAAACCCTCCGTAGTTATTCCAGCCGGTATTGGGAGCTCTACAATGAAATCGGCAGGGGGAACGAGAAGATTGCTGCGAGCACGTTTAGGATGGGGTTGCCCGAGGAGTCCGGGCTAAGGGAGTCACTGACCAAGAAGCCTCTTGAGGATATGAGGCAGTTGATGAGGTGTATAGAAGAATACAAACAGCTAGAAGATGACCGGGTGCAGAGCAAAGGCAAGACGCCAATGATGAGTCATCCTCGGGTCGGTGCTTTTCAGCCGAGGCCCCGGGGGAATTTGAGAATTCAAGAACCAGAGGCGCAAGTAGGGGAGGTGAACGTGACGTTTAAAGAGCCCGTGCACAAGATTGTGGAAAGGATTAAACACGAGCCGTATTTCAGGTGGTCGAACAGAATGGGCGGCGACCCCTCTAGGAGAAATTAGAACTTGTACTACACCTACCATAAGGACAAGAGACATACGACCGAGCAATGCCAGGTCTTAAAAGACCATCTCGGGCAGCTGGCCAAGGCAGGGTACATAAAGGAATTCATGCTAGACGTGAAGGACCGGGGTACAGGGC
Organism: Quercus suber; assembly: GCF_002906115.3. Lineage (NCBI taxonomy): Eukaryota > Viridiplantae > Streptophyta > Magnoliopsida > Fagales > Fagaceae > Quercus > Quercus suber. The sequence goes on along the minus strand of NW_027069514.1, from coordinate 238,603 downwards.
AGGGAGCTGCTAAAAGGGGAAACCCGCTTCCACCCCCGCTCGGGATAATCGAAGTCATCCACGCTCCACCAAGGGGTCTTGCCTTGGCAACAAGAAAGGGGGTGCTAAACGTAGTCACGGTGGAAGGAAGTTCGGATGCGCCACTGGCGGGGAAGAAGATGAAGGTTGCCCAGGAGCCTATCGCTTTTGGCGACAATGACCTAGAGGGAACGGCCCAGCCACACGATGACGCATTGGTGGTCACCGCCCAGGTAGGCGGGTTCCTGGTAAAAAGAATGATGATAGACCAGGGCAGTGGAGCCAATGTGATGTATCCAAATCTGTACGGGGGGCTTGGGCTGAAGAGTGGGGACCTCTCTAAGTACAGCACGCCTTTGGTCGGGTTTGATGGTAAAGTGGTAATACCCAAGGGGCAAATATCAATGCCCATGAATATGGAGGGCAAGGAGGTGATGGTGATGTTTATAGTAGTGACTTCCTTCTCCCCGTACACAGCGATACTCGACAGGCCATGGATTCACGCAATAGGGGCCGTGCCGTCCACACTACACGTGAAGGTAATATTTCTAACTGAGTGTGGTATTGCTGTGGTAAGAGGGAGCCAGCAGACGATGAAACAATGCTTAATCACCATGGTCAATCAGGGGAAGGAGGGGGCTGATCAGGGAGGGTACGACCAGCAAAAGGGTCCGCCACAGGGGGGTCCATTGTAGCAATTACAGAATGACCGAGGAGAAGGGCGGGGTGGAGGTGCCAAGGAGATGGCGAGGATAAAAGTACTTCCAGACGCCGACAAATGGTTCTAAGTGGGGGGAGGCCTGAACGAGCAGGAAAAGGTCGAAATGTTATTACTCCTCGTACAAAACGTGGATGTGTTCGCATGGAGTCCATATGAGGTGCTCGGGGTGGACCCCGAGTTTATAGTCCATAGACTCAGGGTTGACCCCTTGGTGCCCCCTAAGAAGCAGAAGCTGAGGAGACCGGCCTGGGAGCACACCGAAACGGTGAAAGCAGAAGTTCGGAAGCTGAAGGATTCTGGAGCGATAAGGGAAATCTTTTTCCCGGACTAGTTGGCAAATATCGTGGTAGTGAAAAAGAAAAGCGGCAAGTGGAGGGTCTGCGTGGACTTCACAGATTTGAACCGAGCATATCCCAAAGACCCATTCCCCGTGCCCAAAATTGACCAATGGGTGGACGCCACGTGTGGTCATCCGAGGATGAGCTTTCTGGATGCTTTTCAAGGGTACCACCAGATCACCTTGGCACCTGAGGACCAAGAGAAGACGGCGTTTATCTCACCAGAGGTCAATTATCATTATACGGTTATGCCTTTCGGACTGAAGAACGCTGGGGCCACGTACCAGTGGAGAACGACCTTCGCGATGTTTTCGAGGTTCTTCGACGACACAAGTTACGCCTGAATGCCGAGAAATGTGCTTTTGGCGTGGGGGTTGGAAAATTCCTAGGGTACTTGATCACTAAGCGAGGAATAGAGATTAATCCCGACCAGATTGAAGCAATGAAGAGGTTGAAACCACCAAACAATCCGAAGGAAGTGCAAGTGTTGACCGGGATGCTAGCCGCCCTCAATCGGTTCATCTCCAAATTTGCAGATCGATGCCGACCGTTCTATCAACTTCTGAAGAAATGGACTGGTTTTTAGTGGAAAGAAGAGTGCGACAAAGCTTTTATGGATCTAAAGGATTATTTGTCCCGAGCGCCTATGCTTACGGCACCAGAACCAGGTGAGGACCTATTCATGTACCTGGCGGTTTCTGAACACGCCGTGAGTGCCGTCCTATTGAGAGACCAGGGAGTCCAGCAACCCGTGTACTACATCAGCAAAACTCTAGTTGATGCAGAGACAAGATACTTACCCCTAGAGAAGCTTGTGCTCGCCCTAATACACGCCACGAGAAAGCTGCCGTAATACTTTCAGGCTCACACGGTTTATGTTTTGACCGAGTATCCCCTACAGTCGCTGTTGAGAAGATCAGACTTCACTGGCCGAATAGCAAAATGGGGGACCCGGCTAGGATCTTTTGATATACGATACAGGCCCCGAAATTTAGTCAAGGGCCAGATCCTCGCGGATTTTGTTGCCGAGTTCTCGCCAAGGGGGAAGGGGGAGATTGTTTGCCACGTGGAGTCTAGCCCGTGGAAGGTGTTCGTAGACGGGGCATCGAGTTACACGGGAGCCAGCGCGGGGGTTGTCATTGTCACCCTAGAGGGAATTCGGCTAGAACACTCATTTAGATTAGGCTTGAGAGCCTTCAACAATGAGGCGGAATACGAAGCCTTGCTGGGCGGACTAAGGATAGTTTCGAGTTTAAGTGCTCGGGTAGTAGAGGTCTATTCGGATTCGCGTTTGGTGGTCAGTCAGGTCGAGGGTAGTTTTGAAGCCCGAGATCTCCGGATGAAGGCATACTTGGAACAAGTGAAGCGAGCTATATTCGGCTTCAGCATGGTAAGGGTTATCCAAGTAGCTCGAACGAAAAATAGACACGCCGACTCCCTCGCCACGCTAGCATCATCAGTAGCCGAAGAGATACCCTAGCTAATAAGAGTTGAGGTTGTTCCAGAACCGAGCATCAGAGCAATAACTGATCTGGGGACTGCCGGAATCGACATCGCAGTGATCGCAGCAATAGGGCCGTGTTGGATGGACCCCATTATGGACTTCTTGGCTGATAGCCGACTCCCGTCTGACGAAAAGGAGGGCAGAAAGATCCGTAGAATGGCCCCTCGGTATTGGTTATCAGAAGACCGAACGTTGTATAAAAAGTCCTTTGGGGGGCCCTACCTTCTGTGCTTACACCCGAAAAAGGTAGCGAGCTTTTGGCCGAGCTTCACCAGAGAGTGTGCGGCAGCCATGTGGGAGGTCGTTTGTTGGCACACCGAGTAATGACCCAGGGTTTTTGGTGGCCTCAGATTCAGCGGAATGCCGCCGATAACGTACGTAAGTGTGAACAGTGTCAGAAGCATGCACCCCTGATCCATCAGCCTGCAGGTCATTTAAACCCGATCAGCAGTCCCTGGCCTTTCGCACAATGGGGGCTGGATATCATTGGCCCATTTCCCTGAGCAACGGGTAATCGAAGGTTCGTCCTGGTGGCCGTCGACTATTTTACCAAATGGGCAGAGGTGGAGGCTTTGGCCAATATCCGGGACGTGGATGTGAAGAAGTTTGTTTGGAAGAATCTGATCACCAGGTTCGGGGTGCCGAACTCTCTAATATCGGACAACGGGCTGCAATTTGACAGCCGTGCATTCCGAAAATTCTGCAGTGATCTCGGCATCAAGAACAGGTACTCGACCTCGGCGTATCCCCAGGGTAACGACCAGGTCGAGGTGGTCAATAAAGTTATTGTGAGCAGGCTAAAGAAAAGGCTGGAGGGTGCGAAGGGAAACTGGGCCGAGGAGCTGCCCCAAGTACTGTGGGCATACCGTACGACTCCTAAAAGATCCACCGAGGAGACCCCTTGCTCTCTCACATATGGGGTCGAGGCCGTGATATCGACCGAGGTAGATCTGTGCAGTGCTCGTGTCGCAGGATTCGATCCCAGCCAGAACGATGAGATGATGGTGGGACGCCTGGACGGATTGGAAGAATTCTGCGAAGTGGTGACTATACAGCTCGCGGAGTATCAACAAAAGCTGGCCCAGAGATATAGCCGTGACGTAAGAATGAGGGAGTTTGGTGCCAGGGATTTGGTCCTCAAGAAAGCCGTCAGGAATATGCGGGACACGAATGCCGGAAAACTGGCGCAGACATAGGAAGGGCCTTACAGGGTCACCGGCGTTGCTGGCTCGAGAGCGTATTACTTGGAGGGCCTAGACGAGAGGCCAATTCCCCAACCATGGAACGTCCATAATCTTAAGAAATTCTATCACTAGCAAGCGGTACTGAAAATTGTAAGGACGATGTAATGTTGCATGGTTTTCACCAGTAATGATAATGGCATTCATGTGGTTACACTTTTCCAAATTCTCTGTTTGACTCCTATTGCCGATCATGGAAGAACCTTCATGCTCTTATCTAATCTAAAGGATAGAAGCCTGATTCTCGGTTCGATCTACATCGCCGAACAGGTGTAAACCTTTAACACTTATTCTAAAGGACAGAAGCCTGATTCTCGGTTTGATGTAAATCGCCGAACAGGTGTAAACCTTTAACACTTAATCTAAATGACAGAAGCCTAATTCTCGGTTCGATCTACATCGCCGAACAGGTGTAAACCTTTAACACTTAATCTAAAGGACAGAAACCTGCATTTCGGTTCGATCTACATCACTGAAAAGGTGTAAACCTTTAACACTTAAATCTAAAGGACAGAAACCTGATTCTCGGTTCGATCTACATTGCCGAACAGGTGTAAACCTTTTAACACTTAAATCTAAAGGACAGAAGCTTGATTCTCGATTTGATCTGCATCGCCGAACAGGTGTAAACCTTTAAAAATCAATCTAAGGACAGGAACAGGCTTCTCGGCTCGATCTACATCATCGAGGGGGTGCAAGCTATTATACCCTAAGCACGAAAACCTGCGTTTTGGTTCGATTTACAGCGCCGAACAGGTGTAAACACTTAAAAGAAAATTCTAAGGACAGGAACAAGCTTCTCGACTCGATCTACATCGCCAAATAGGTGCAAGCTATTATACCCTAAGCATGGAAACCTGCGTTTCGGTTCGATCTACATTACTGAACGGGCGTTAACCTTTAACACTTAATCTAAGGGCAGAGCATGACGCTCGGCCCGGAACGGGATATCCCCGCCTTACGGTGAAACATGATTCACCTATCCAGACCACTACGGCATAGGTGCGAAGCAAACCAACAAACAACACAGTAAACACTCCAAAACTAAATCTTCACGTTAGAAATTAAAATATTATCCTGACCACAAAACCGAGTGGCCATTCCAGTGTTAACCAAAAGAAAAGGGGGGGGAAATTGTTCAGTCACCATAGCCCGGTGACATAGGCCAGTCTATTAAAAAAAAAAAAACAAAACAAAAGGCTTCAATAGGACGAAGGTCTCGTTTCGGCAATCATGAGGCAGAGTCTGCAGGTTGCTCCTGAGAGCTGGTCTCCACGGAGTGCTGTTGCGTCAAGGTCTGGGGTAGGTTCTGGCCGGGCTGATCCTCGGAACGGTGGTGGCTGGCTACCTCAGTTTCCTCCATCTCCACATGGGAGTCTATTTGCTCCACTAGGTCCCTCAGGCTGGTCGTCTCTTCTTCATCGACGGGCCTCTGAGGGTCCTGCGAGCTCTGGACAGGCACCGAGAACGGAATCTGGTCGGGATTTCTCAGTGGGGAATCCTCGGGGACTCCCAAAGCCTGCAAAGTGGCTAGCCATCCCTCCTCGAAGCCAAGCTTCCGAGCATCCCCTATGATTGGTTCTGCTGAGTTCTCGGCGTCGGCAAATCCTTCATTGTACCACTTCGTCTCGCTGGCCTCTAGGGCAGCTCTCAAGTCGGCCAGCTCTTTGGTACGCGCACTGTTTATGCTCTCAGCCTCCGCTAGCTTAAGCTCAGTCTCCCCCACCTTAACTTGTAGCTCGGAGTACTTCTTCTCTGCTGTCATCCTCGTCTTCTCTGCCGCTGCAGCCTTATTCTCTGCGGTCGAAGCAGCCACGGCTTTTAACTTGGCATTTATCTCGGCGACGTCCTTGAGGGCTTTCTCCTAAACAGCATCCTTGGTAAGATCATTGACGCACCTATCAAGTATGTATGCCAGCTGCGCGGCCTGATGAAGTGATAAGAAACGGGAGCCATATCCCCGAAGATAAAAGTTAGTTAAAAAAAAAAAAAAAAAAAACCCTTACCGCCACGGTGTGCCACTACAGCCTCCTTCCCATTGACTCGTCCGTGCCCTTCTCGAAAGCACGCACGTCCTCGGGCAGCAAGAGGGCCCGTGCCAAGCTCTGGGCGACGTAACCGCCCGCCCCCTTTCGCCAGACGTGCATACTTGCGTCCGAGGGGAGGAGTTTGCCATCCAACATAAACGAAGGCTGCCACGCGGGAGCCACACGGGAGGAGGACGCCACATGCGCCCCGGTTTGGGCCGTAGGTTCGCGGATTACAATACCGCCGGATGGCCGGGGAGGGGTGTTGAAAGGCACATCACCCGAACTGACCATCGTCTGTTCGGTTGTACGCTGCTTCTTCTTTTGCCGACCGGGGGCTGTGGGAGGAGGAGGGGTGTGGGCGCGAGCCTGCTGCTATGACTGCTGTGCGGCAGGTTTGGCTCTGGAAATGAAACGGCTTATCGTCATCGTCTTCCGAGCCACCATCGCCGCTGATTGGTTGTGATCGGTTTCAGGGCAGTCGGGAGATTCTGCAACTGCCTCTTCGTTTTTCGGGGCTGTGGCTCCTTGGTCAATGGGACCTTCCGGCTGAGCGGGGGCTTCTTGCTGAATGTGCTCGTGGGCTCGTTCTCGGGGCGCTCGGGATACTTGCTCAGCTGACTCGTCTCGTACTGGTTGGAGCTCGTCAGAGCAAATGTACCGGGGACCCTGATCACGGGCCTTACCTACTATAAACTTAGCGGGGAGGAAATTGACGTGCCGAACATCTATGTAAGACAACAGCAGGCTATCTACCAGCAAGGCTTGGCTGAACACTTGCCAAGTGGAATACACGGGGTCTACATTGAGGATTAGGTGGGATGCTCGGAGATGACCGTCCGAATGGGCAAAAATCTCAGACTTGAGCACAAAGTTCAGATTCCGCACATGCATGACTCTAACGTCCGTGACGAACACTCTTCCGTCTAAAATAAAACACACGAATAAGCGTCATAATGAGTAAATTGTTCACAACATGATATAGATGTACGTTCATGCATTAAATTAAATAGGAAATAAAAGCAGGCCAGTGATTGGAACGAACCCACTTCACGCCTGGTAAGGGGGCAAGGAAATTCACCGGCAAACCAGTTGCCGCGCACCCGAACGAACTCCCCGACGGAGTTTCTATTTGAGTCAAGTAGGCAGGAGATCAGCCATACCCTCATATCTCTTACTTTCAAATAATAATTCGTTTTCTTACTACCACACAAACTATACATGTGGTTTATGTCGTGTTGATCCAACTATAAGTCGAACATCCGGTTCAACCGACTCACGCAACTCACTACCCGGTAAAAATCGGGAGGAAGTTGGTCGGGGCACAACCCATAATACCTAAGGGTGTTTATTAAAAGGGGGTCTACTGGAAACCTCAACCCGCCCTCCAAAACTGCCATCAAGGGAAAAAGGCAGTGTTGCCCCCTCTATGAAGAGGAATGTCACTCTTAGGACAGTACGCAACCTCCACATCGCTTGGGATGTCGAAGGCTTGCCTAAAGGTGGCTAAGGCTGCGTCTGTATCTAGAAGGTAGGAGTATCCCATCCTAAATGCTAAAAGAAGTATGAACGAAGACGCGGAAGTAAAAAGGAGAGAATAGGGAACTTACTTTGGGCTCTAAGATGAAAGGAAGTTCTGGGCTGGAGGATGAATGCACGGATGAATGTACGGCAGAGAGTGGGTCTTAGAAGAAAGAAAGCACAAAGAGTAGGTGAGTGATTTGAAACGGGCCTTTTCTAGACTTCCTGAGAAGAATTAACGACGGATGATCTGCAATTATGAGGATTAATTGGCAGACTTCATAGGTTCCAACACCAAACTGGTGTCTGCGCCTCCTCGGTTCACGAAGCGTCAGGTAATTATGAGGAGCGAACCAAACAGCCGAATCCAGCGCGCCTTTTCAGGAGCGCATTAATGGGACTGCTGGAGTGCCCAGACAATACCCCTCCGGACCTCCCGAGCATCACACGTTTTTTGACTCCTTGATTCTCGCCGAGGACCGGGCATGAATCAAGGGGGGGCTAATGTACGGCACTCGTGCCCAGTCCCACTTGGGCCATTTATTCTCATGAGAAGATACGGTCCATATGCTTATTCTCTCTCTCTGCAAGCCCATCCCGAAACTCTACAAAACACTGGCCCAAGGGACGCCCCCTGCTTATGCTCGGTAAATCCTTACTGGTCACTGTCAAGGCCGGCAGCCGAGCATGACATGCAGGGTATGCCCGGCGGATCCTTTCGGCGCACTTCCGCCGAGCATATCGGTGGAAGTGGGAACCAAGTTTCGAAGCCATATTCACCGTTTCCCACTCCTACCTAACCACCCACTTATGGTCGATAACGCTGGACCGCCCGCTGCACTAAACCAGAAAGTAATCATCACATCACCACTAATTTAGAGCTATAAATATGAGAAGCTTGGGGAGAAGAAGGGGTTGGAAAAGTTTAGGAGAGAGGAAGAAGATAGAGAGAGAGGGAAGGTAACAGAAAGGTGGTTAAGACAAAAGAGAGGAGAAAGGTGGTCTCGTTGAGTTTTCGAGCCAAGGATAACCCAGTGTAGGAAACCCAAACCCACTATACAACTAAATTGTGAGTCCGAAGGAGCCCAGGTCCATCAGCTCCATCCTCGGTGCGCATAGAAAGGATTTTGGAATCCCCCAAAGAGAAACAATAGAGATTTTTTATTTATTTTTTATTAATACCAATAATACTGGAAGAACATTTATAAGCTTGGAAGCCTATTTATAGGCTTCATAAAACTTGAAGGATAAGATAGTCTATTCTAAAATAAGTCTTAATTATAATACCTACCCATAATAGGAACCAAATTTGACCCAAAAAAAAGTATTAAAAGCAACCAAAAATAAGGAACTAAATATTTGAAATACTTCAGCCCATTAATCTTCTTTCCATACTTGCAACTCATCAATAGAATAAACATATCAACTTGAATTTCTTTTTCCTTGGTTTCAATGTAATTGTAGTGATTTACCAAATAAGAACTAGCAATTGAATCAAATCTATCAAGTCCAGTAAAATCAATAAATATCGGTGTATTGCTTACCACCAAAATAAAAGAATCTTGTGATTGACAATCATATGATTTCATTTCATTGAGATCCTTGAAAATCTCCTCCTCAATGATCTCTATCATCTCGACTTCAAAAATCTTTCTCTATAACAGGATCTTCATTAATCTCCTCCACAATAATCTTGATTTCAAGACCTTCTTTCATAACAAGATCTTCATTAATTTCGTCAGAAATCTCCATATTTTTTTTCTTTGACTTCTATATAATCTTCAAGAATAGTATTTTTCTTCAACATGTGTGAAGTTTATAGAGTAAATTAGTTAAAAATAAAAGTTTAGGGGTGTATTGGTCATTGTACGAAAGTTCAAAGGGTCTCTTAGCATTTTTCCAAGTTGGCTTGACATTTTTTAAAGATTAAAGTGCATACTACACTCCTAAAGTTTAAGGGCCTTTTGATTTTATACACTGAAGTTTTGGAATTTTAATTTTACCCTCTTGTAATTATTATTATTATTTTTGTATTAATAGTTATTCTTTTATATTTTCCGTTAAGTCTCACACAGGCTTGCCACACGTGTTTAGTTCCTTAAATAAAACGATGCTACATAGAATAATGAAAATGACATGACATTATTTTATTGGGCGAACTAAATATGTGTTGCAAGCTTATACGGTTTTTAACAGAAAATATGGATGAAAAAGTTGTTGATGCAAATGAAATATAACTATCAAGGTAAAATTAAATTCTGAAACTTCAAGTAGTAAAATTCAATGACCTCAAAATTTTAGGAGTGTAATTTTCACTTTAGCTTTTTTTTTAATCAACAATTATATTAATTTCATTATTTTATATAATAACAACAACAACAACAAAAAATAATAAGGGATAATTACAACTTACCCACCTGTGGTTTGTCTCAAATTTAACTTACCTACTTGTGGTTTAATTTTTGACATTTTACCCACCCATGGTTATTCCATCTATGCTCTATATCCCACCTTTAAATATTCCATTACTCTAACACGTTTTGTCCAAAAATTTAACAAGAAATCAGATCAAACACTCCTCTCCCACACTATCTCTCACCCTTGCTCATCCATTCTAAACCGAGAATCGACTGGGTTTTGTTTGTGCAAGAACACCGAGGAAGGAGATCGACGGATTCTAGAAGATGGAGACCCACAGATTTGTGTTTGGGAATATTTTGGTCTTGAATCCGTTCGGATTTCTCTTTACTTGGTGAGCTACTTTAGATGTTCTGAGCATGAAATTTTGATTTTTCTTTTTACTTTCAGCTGCTTTTTTCCTCTTATTCAAGATAGATTGAATATTGGAAACCTAGTGATAAGCCAAGAATGTATTGACCTCTTGTGATAAATTAATCGATTGATTTAGCCAAGTTAATTAATTAATTCAATTAACATGCAAAACGTGTGGTAGCACAAACAAATCACCAATTAACTATATATGCAGCGGAAAATAAATTGACATTATGATTTGTTTACAAATGGGGAAAATCTACACAGCAAAAACCCCACCAGGTGATTTTAAGGTCACCACTCCCGAGAATCCACTATTATCAAAACAAGAGGTTATAAGTAAAGGAATCCTAGTACCTTATACCAACCTAGAGTTGAACCCTTACCTCAATACCCACTTGGACTTCTTCTGTAGTGACAATCTTTCATTTTCAATGCATAGCTCCCAGTACGTGACTAACCAATAGATGCGTAGGTTCTAATACTCGACTTAATCACCAACTTGAGAAAGATGTTGGCTGCAAAGTTCCTCAGTTCATCACACGATGAAGATCAAGAAGCTTATTGGTCACAAAACCTTAATGGTGCAAAAACACAGCAGCTTCTTCAAGAGAAAGATGAACTAGGGCAAATTCTGTCTCTGGTCACAATTTCTATGAATAAAACTTTGCTTCACGCTTGCGCAACCTTTGACGGCCCTCAAAATAATCCTTATATATGTTTAGGGTTGTGAGAAAAGAAAGCCCAAGTATGTACTCACAGATTGGATGCAAAACAGAACTGAAAATCCGTTTTTCATTAATCTCAACATATAGCTTATCTATCGAGATAGCTATTGATCATCGGGCTTCAGTCGCTTTTAAATCTCGATAGATACTAGCTGTTGAGCTTTAAAATCCAAAACTTCTTCACTTTTTCTTGGACAAATTTGCATGGCTTTAACCCTTGAACTTGAAACCTTGTTCCTTGAAGTATTAAACATATCCTAGATCTACCTAATTACAAGTAAAGTGTGTTTTGTCAAAGAATTAGCAAAGTAAAAGTGGCCATGTTTTAATTTTGACATGTTCTTTTACTTTCTGGTTTTTGGAAAGTGGCCATTGAACCAAAAATTCAGCCATTAAATTAGCTATGACTCTGGGAGTTTCGTAGATTGGCCAAGTTATCTAGCTTTATTAAAATTAGTAGGTGGAAATGGGATTGCCCTGTTGCCAAGTTTGAGTGGTTGGTTACTGTCAAAGATAATTGTTTTGAGGTTCAAATTAATGGGAATGAAATTGGGTTTCTACAAAGTGGTGTTTTGTATTGCTGAGTTTTGTTGTCAAAGCATCAAGAGTTTATTCTAATGCAACATAATTTTTTTGGTATTATTGAGTTTTCAAAGCAGTAAATTTTTCATTCTAGCAGCTCTCAATCTTGCAGTTTTTTGTATTACTGAGTTTTGCTGTCAAAGCAACATATTTTTTTTCAATGCAGCAATTTTATTTGTATTACTGAATTTTCAAATCAGTAGATAGATTTTTAAAAGTAGCAAGCAGTAGGCAGAGCTTGCAGGGAGGATTTAATGCTTTTTTAACCAAGGGTCTGATAGGTCACGAATGTGTTGACCCCTTTGGTAAATTAATCAATTAATTAGCCAAGTGAATTAATTAGGTTCAATTACATGCAATAAATGTGGTACCACAAAAAATCACCAATTAAACTAAATGTAGAGGAAAATAAATTTGACATAGGTGATTTCTTTATGAATGGGGAAAACAACCGAGGCAAAACCCCATCGGGTGAATTTAAGGTCACCACTCCCGAGAATCCACTATTATCAAAACAACCGGTTACAAGTAAAAGGAATCCCAACGATGTTGGATGCAAAGTATTTCAGTTCATCCAGATGATGAAGATCAAGAAACTCCTTGGTTACAAAACCCTTAACGCACAAATGTAGCAGCTTCTACGAGGAAGCTGAACTAGGGCAATTTTGTCTCCAATCACAATGTGAGTGAATAATCACTTTGCATCAAGTTGCATCATCTTGCATAATCTTTGACGACAAAATAATCCTAATATATGTCTAGGGTTGTAAGAAAAGAAAACCTACACAAACAACTTGGATATGTGTGAAAAACAGATCGGGAAATCTGAATTTCGTAATTATTGATAGATACAGCTTCTGTTGAGAGCTGTTGAGAATTCATATTAAACCTCGATAAATTTATTTGTCGAGCTTTAATAAACAACACTTCTTCACTTGTTTCTTGGACAAATTTACATGGCTTCGATACTAGACTTGAACTTTTGTTCCTTGAAATACTAAACCCATCCTAAATCTACCCAATTACAAGTAAAGTGTGTTTTGTCAAAGGATTAGCCAATTTACAATAGCATATGTTCTAACAAGTTCCACATATGTCCTAACAATCTCCCTTTGGCAATCCATGACAAAACCACAACAAACAAATGAAGTATAAGAGAAGTCATAAATCACTAAACTCATAATCACTTGTTGAGTACAATAAAATCTAATCCTAACACAAAGTCTTTCTAAAACACTTTAAACAAAACTCATCTAGGCATCTTATTGTGAAACAAAAATAAAAGATTGCATACAATAAAGAAACATGTGCATAAAGAAAAAAAAGAAACAACACATGGAGAGATATCATTAGTGCCTTCGTCCTTTGAAGCCTCTGGAGAAGGAGAGGGAGATGGAGACGCAATGAAGCCACCCATGCGAGCCTATCATCATGCGATACGACTAACATAGGTGTTCACCTAATACAACTCTGTAGTGAGTGTATCAAGGCAAGCATCCATGCGTTCAACTTGCGCTATGATGGCCTCAAGCGTCACACCGCCTGCGGAAGAAGAAGAAGGAACAAAGGTGGATGGAGCAGAAGGAGCTGGAAGAGTCACCATCTCGGTCCATGGACGCTTCGGTCGAAGCTGAGCCTCACTCCATCAAACAGACGCCACACTAATGGCACCTATGACAATGAAATAAGAAGACTCAGGATAAGGAGCAGAAAAATGGCGTATGATCCACGTTATAGTAGAAGGAAAGATAAGCTTATCACAAGTCGCCGTATCCTTATAGACATCCATAAGAGAGAGAGAATGAAGTGAGAAGGAGAGTCTATAGTAAGGTCCTCAATGAGGGATGGCAAAAACCGAGCACAAGGCTCTGTAATAGAGTTATAGTGAGACAAGGGATGGAGAACAAAAGTCATCACTATATTTAGGAACCTTGGACCATTTGCAAAGCCCAAGAATAAGATGTTTTAGCGATCACCCCATAAAGAAGGTGTGTTAGAGAAAAGAGACAGAAGTTCATCTTTGGACATAGTCCTCAGACGTGGACACGAGGGATAATCAGGATACAATACCCTTGGAATATGTAGTATCTCGAAAATAATCTCTGGAGTGACTACGATACATGTACCATATATGCGCATAGCAAACTGAGGTATAGAGATATCGAAACTATGCATGTTGGAGTAGAAGTCCTATATGATCACGGTGGGATGAGTCACAAGTATATCACATAGAGATTCCCATCCCCGACTGTGAATAACAGTGGGTAGAGTAGTATCAAAAAAGTCTGATAGAATCACGTGGCATTTCGAATGAACACCACATTTGGAGAAGTTCTCCGAGAAGTCCTTTTGGGCCTTCTCATCATAGAACCGAACGTGAAGAGGAGTAGGATTAGAAGAAGATTTCCCGTAACGAAGACGGTTCCAAGATGGAGTGGATTTATGCTTGGGTGCTATGCGCAGACTATGAGAGAGAGAGAGAGAGAGAGAGAGAGAGAGAGAGAGAGAAACAGAAAAGAACCATCACAACAGGTGCTAAAAAGATAGAAAAGAAAGGTACGTATCCATGAAATGTGCATGAGCATGTGACGTGCAAAAGAAATTGCATCATGAGTTCAACCCAATCCAAACCTATCAACACATAATTTTCAACATATAAACACACATCTAAATGCATGAAACATTGTGAAAATGCAAATGGGATGCAATGCATGAGCATATAACATCAAATAAGCAAAACCCAACCCAAAAATTTTACAAAATACTCAAAAATTTTCAAAAACTCCAAAAATTTCGAGAAAACCAAAAACCTAGGTCTAAATGCGTGAAATGCATGAAGAATGAAGGATTAAAGAAGCATACCAGAGAAGAAATGCTCAATCTAGGCTGAAATCCAAGTGGGGAAGATGAAAGGGTTGAGGGAAAAGAGTTTGGAGTGAGAGGGAGATCTTTTCTTTTGAGAGAAAAAGATAGATATGAAATCTGATTTCACGTTGAAACTATTTAAATAAATTGCAGCTCGATGGATCGAGGATTTGTTGAGATCTGTTGAGCACTAATTCTCGACAGATAAATCTATCGATGTGATATTATGAATCTGTCGACAGCAAAGATACCTCGATGGATCGAACAGCTATCAAAAAGTTATAGGCTAGACAAAAACTTTCATGATGGATCAAGAATCTGTCGAGACAAATTCTAGAAAGCTTCAATGGATTAAAATTGTGCTAACATCTGTCGAGAAAAGAAGTCCAAGGGCCTCAATAGATAGCTATTTGTCGAGATCTATCGAGAAGCTGTCAAGCTTGATAAGAACAAGTTTTTCAAAAAGTGGAAAAACACACAGAATTGAATGCAATCAAACAAGCTACTCAACCAAAGATCCAAACAACATGTTAAGCTCTCAAAAAAATCTCTCAACAAAAAAATGCAAAGCATTGATATATCCAAAACACACATACACACTAAACAAGTCTAACCAAATTTGTATTTTAAAAACAAGTCAAGACAGTTTAGTGAGTACAAATTAACACAAGTATCCCTTGTAATGGCCAAATCACATTGTACCTGCACATGTATCAGAAGTAGTAAAGAATTTTGCGTGTTGTGTGTGAAAACATCACAAGATTGCATAAGTGTTTCATGTTATGATGATTTGAGATATGAGAAAATTAATTTAACTCACACACAATCAAAACTGCTTGATGGGGACTATCACCTTCAAGGTACAGCTTATAACTCCCACATCTCCAAGAAACAGGCTTGCAGCCATATTTAAAAGCATTTTGATTCTTTTTTCTTTTGTTTTTCTTTGCATATTTTTTTCTTTTGAGCATATCATGCATGGGCTCATAAGAGATAGAAGAAATACCCAATTATGTTAAGCTTAAACATCACAATTTTGCTATGTTGAAGCATATAGATGTTATTCATGATTGGCGGGTTTTAATGGTGAGATGATTATTTGTGACTTTCTCTTGAGATTTTTTTTAGTCATTCCCGTCAAAAATTGTGATATGAGTGTTAAGTACAAGTGATTACTTAATCGTACTCATCACAAACATAAGCCACAAAACTCACTTGCTTAGTTATGCATAGACATACTCATCTAAGTTACAAAAGATACAAAATTTAGAAAACTTTGTTTCAATAGCCATCCAAGGTACACAAGTACCAGTGTACACAAAACACAGACTATTTTTGTATTTTTCTGATTTTTCAATTTTTTTATTTATTTTTTTTATTTTTATGAAAACAAAATAAAGCAAAAATTGAAAAACAAACAAACAAAAACATGTTAAACAAAACATAGCATAAAACTAGATGCACATGCATGAAGAAGAGGGAGAAGAGTTGAAACCGTTCAAGTTCGACAAGAACATGAAGGCCTTAAGAAGATCTCCAAGAGGAGCAAAAGAGGATGGAAACTGATTCTAGTTTCCAGATGAGATCATACTATTGCTTTGTTGAGTGGCTAACCACTTATAGCAATTTGGATGAGTATGCCCTAAAGTTCCACAATGATGACAGAGATGCTGCTTCTTTTGTTTAGACTTTTGGTTATTACCCTTCTTGGTTCTAGGGTTTTTAGTCTCTTTCTTATCAACCTTAGGAGGTTCACCTAAAATTGATTTGCCTTTGTCTACGTTCTCACTAGCTATATCAGTTTGACATTCATTGTTTTCAAAATTAACATTATTAACAAGTGAGACAAACACAATAGCACTAGAAGAAGCAATATTAGGAGAAGAGAAATCATACCCCAAACCAGTACTATCAGAAGTAGATTTCTAAAAGCTAAGCATCTCATCAAACTTTGCACTAGAAGTCCTCTCCAATTGAGCTCTAACTTGAAACAGCTTCGCTTCAAGCTTCTTGGTCTTTTCAGCCAAGAAATTGTTTTCAAATCATAGTGCTCCAATAGTTTGATTAGCTTCGTCAAACTTTGTGGAGAGCTCCTTTCGATCTAGCTCAACATCACTCAGCTTCTTGGTGGTAAGCCTATATAGTTTCTTATGTTTCTCAGAAACTTTGTACAATTTTTCATAAGCTGTATGAATATCATCTTAATTGTCCATTTTCTCAAACTTAGAGTCCACCAAGTCCTCTTCATCATCTACTGTTTCTGAAACCCCATCAGTAGGATCAACTGTAGCAGTGAAGGCATTCAAGATTCCCTCGTCATTATTGTCATTTGAATCATCCTCAAGCTCGGTGTCACTCAAGGTAGCAGCAAGGGCCATGATTTTCCCAATAGTCTTGAGATAAGTTGGACATTCTTGTTTCATATGTCCAAAGCCTTGACATCCGAAGCACTTTGGTTTGGATGGAACAGTGTACTGACCGCCATCCTTAGCATCCTTCTTCCCTTTATCTTGGCTTCTGAATTGTGAAGAACTGGATTGCTTTTGGTCCTTGTCGAATTATTTCGCATTGGAATTCTTCATAAACTTCTTGAATTGCCTAGTGATATAGGATTTCATCTTAGAATCTTCATCATCAGAAGACTCATTGGTATTGTTAGGTTCTAAAGGTTTAGGAATTTATGTATTTATAACTCTAATTTGTATTGTTGGCAAACCATGATCAAAACAGGTTGTTTAGTCTTATTTAGGCTTGCTTAAAGTTGTGCATTTATGTAAAGTTGGAATCGAGTGGCTGCCTAAAGTATTAGTGACTTTTGGCCTGGCTCTATCGATCGAATCTTAGACTCGATCGATCGAATATCGGGCAGAACGTGTTTTTTTGTAGATTTCCAACTCAGCCCTAACTCCTAAAACGCTTAGGGTTTTATGTTTTTGTCCTAGGAATATGAGGCAAACCCTAGCCATGTTTTAGAGGTTACTCATATTGCTGTTTTGTGTAAATCTCTTGTGAGATCTAGAGGAGCTTTCCTTTACACAAAGCTTAGGGTTTTCAAGGAGGAGATGTTTTTTACACCTTGATGATCAACTCAGTTGCTACCATTGAAGCTTAAAGAAAAACAAGCGTGGGTGCTTGTAACTGGTGGAGAATCCAAGAAAGAAGGAGTTCGTGAATTCGGAACTTACACGTGGTTGTGCCAGTAAGTTCTACTGGTGGGTAGCAATAAGAAGTCGAGCATGGGGGTTTGTAAGTCTTATTGTATGAACTTCGATTCTTTCAAGATAGTGGATTCAAGTTTACCTTAAGGATAGCTAGGTCAAATCCTCTCTAGGTTTTAACCGTGTAGTTTCCTGGGTCATCATATCATTATGTTATTTACTTTTTGGCTGCTTTATATTTGATATGATTGTGTGTTTGTGATAACCTAGATTTGCATAATTTGACTAAGTTAATCACTTGGCTAATTAACTAGGTTAATCTGGTTGGCTTAAGGGGTTTAAAAACCATTCAAGTATCACTGCTTTTGGCCTTTAATGCCATGCTCTTGCTCTTGCTCGATTTCCCGATCCTAGTCAAACCTAATTCATAGGTTTGCAAGTTGCCAACCAGCTCTGTCAAATGAATTTTGTCAATATCCTCTGATTCCTTAATGGCGGTGATCTTGACATGAAATCTCTTAGGCAAATATTTGAGCACTTTCCTTACAACCTTAGGTTCAAGAATGGTTTCCCCAAGATTAAAGGCATAGTTCAATATGTCCTTCAGCTTAGCATAGAACTTATCAAAAGACTCATCCTCCTCCATCTTAATCTCTTCAAAGCTCTTAGTAAGCCTTTGAAGCTTTGAATCCTTGACAGCCCTAGTCCCTTCATAGGTTGTCCGGAGTATAGTCCATGCTTCCTTAGCAGTTTCGGTGGAGGATATTTTATTGAACTCCTCATTGGTGACTGCACTGAATAAAGCATTCAATGCTCTGCTGTTGAAGTTTTTCACTTTGATCATCCCAATCATCCGGTGCTTCCTTTGGCTCGGTCTAACCTATCTCCACAGCTTGTTACACTTTCTCATCTAAAGATTGCAAGAAAGCTCTCATGCATACTTTCCAGTATGCATAGTTAGTGCCATCAAATAAAGGAGGTATAATAAGTGACTATCCTCTATCCATCACAAACAGGGGTCAATGGATCACACAGCAAAGATTAACCCTAATCAGCATGTGCCCACTCTGATACCACTTGATAGGCCGCAAATGTAATAATCCCTTTGGTAAATTAAACAATTAATTAGTCAAGTGAATTAATTAGGTTCAATTACAAGCAATAAGCGTGGCAGCACAAAAAAGCACCAATTAAACTAATGGTTGCAGAAAATAAATTTGACACAAGTGATTTGTTTACAAATAGGGAAAACCACTAAGGCAAAACCTCACCGAGTGAATTTAAGGACACCACTCCCGAGAATCCACTATTATCAAAACAAATGGTTATAAGTAAAAGGAATCCTAGTACCTAATACCAACCTACAGTTGAACGCTTACCCCAATACCCAACTGGACTTGCAATGTAGTGACAATCTCTCTTTTCAATGCACGGCTCTCCGTACGTGACTAACCAATCAATGCACGGATCCAAGTACGTGACTAACACACTAATTTGAGAAAGATGTTGGCTACAAAGTTCTTCAGTTCATCCAGACGATGAAGATCAAGAAGCTTCTTGGTTACAAAACCCTCGGTGAACAAATGTAGTAGCTTTTACAAGGAAGATGAACTAGGGCAATTTTGTCTCCGGTCACAATGTGAGTGAATAATTACTTTGCATCAAGTTGCATCACCTTTCATCATCTTTGATGGCCCTTAAAATAATCCTTATATATGTATACGATTGTGAGAAAAGAAAACTTACACAAATAACTTGGATATACGTGAAAAACAAATCTGGGAATTTGAATTTCATAATTCTCGATAGATATAGCTTCCATCGAGAGCTGTCGAGAATTCTTATTAAACCTAGATAAATTTATCTGTCGAGTTTTAATGAATAACACTTCTTCACTTCTTTCTTGGACAGATTTGCATAATTTCAATACTAGAATTGAACTCCTGTTCCTTGAAATACTAAACCCATCCTAGATCTACCCAATTACAAGTAAAGTGTGTTTTGTTAAAGGATTAGCCAATTTACAATAGCATATGTTCTAACAAGTTCCACATATGTCCTAACAGGGTCTAGCATAATGGAAATATTTTCTTGGAAGTTGCAATTATCAAAAGACTAGTCTAGAAAGTTAGGCCCTGTTTGGTACATGTGTTACAACATATTTTTTTCAGTTTTTAAACAACATTACATGTATTTTCACACACTTTTTCATCCACATGTATTTTCAAAAAAATTGAAAACTGTTGTTTAAACACAAGTACCAAACAGCCCCTTAATTTGCGATGGCTTTGTTGCTTGGGGAAAAATGACTTATTGATTGAGCATCTGATTGCAAAAATGCCTTATTGCTTGTGTAGCTAATGTTGTTACTTTTCAGTGCTAGCTATTATTCACTTTACATGCCCTCTATAAAATGCTATATGCTAAGCTTCATGAAGACCAGGCAAAGGGCTGACTATACTCATTGTCATGTGATGTTGAAGGGGGTCTCCCTTGGTGCAAAGGGTCTGTATATCATTCCCAATGGGTTTGAAATTTCCAGTTACGATGAGAGACTTTGTTAGGACATATGTGATTCACTTGTTAGGAACATATGTCACTAATTTATGTAATTGGCTAATCCTTTGAAAAAAAAACACTTTACTTGTATTTGATTAGATCTAGGATGTGTTTAATACTTCAAGAAACTTTGTTTCAAGATCAAGTGTTGAAGCCATGCAAGTCTGTCCAAGTTTCAAGCCAAGAAGTACCTGTCATTAAAGCTTGATGGCTAGCCATCTATCGAGCTTTAAGAGCTATTCCAGCTCGTGGCTCAATAGTAGCTCGACAGATAGGCATCTGTTGAGGTTTATGAAAAACAAAATTTCAGATCTGTTTTAACTCTAATCCGTGATTATATGTTTAGGCTTTTTTTTTTCTCATAACCCCAGACATATAAAAGGATTATTTTAAGGGCCATCAAAGACGACACAAGTTGCATAACTATTGAGCAAAGTTTGTTCAAGCAAATTGTGATAGGAGACATAGTTTTGCTCTAGTTCATCATTCTTGAAGAAGTTGTTTTGTTTGTGCACAATAGGGTTTTGTGACCAAGCATCTTCTTGATCTTCATCGTGGATGAATTGAAGAACTTTGCAGCCAACAACCTTCTCTAGTTGGAGATTGAAGTCGTATACTGGGATCCGCGCAATTGGTTAGTCACGAACTGGGAGCTGTGTATCAAAAGGAGAAATTGTTACTATAGAAAAAGTCCAATTGGGTATTGGGATAAGGGTTTAACTGTAGGTTGGTATAAAGTACTGGAATTCCTTTACTTTTAACCGCTTGTTGTGATAATAGTGAAATTTCGAGAGTAGTGACCTTAAAATCACCCAATGGGGTTTTTGCCGCGTAGGTTTTCCCCATTGGTAAACAAACCACCGCGTCAATTTAATTTCCACTACATACTTTAGTTATTGGTGATTTGTTTGTGCTACCATGCGTTTGTATGTTAATTTGATTAATTAATAAACTTGGCTAATTAATCAATTAATTCATCACAATGGGTCAATTCATTTTTTGCCTATCAAGTGGTATCAGAGTAAGCATACTTTGATTAGGGTTAATCTTTGCTGTGTTGATCCATTGACCCCTATTTGTCATGGATAAAGGATAGTCTTTGATTATACCTCCTTTATTTGATGACACTAACTATGCATACTGGAAAGTATGCATGAGAGCTTTCTTGCAGTCTTTAGATGAGAAAGTGTGGCAAGCTATAGAGATTGGCTAGACTAAGCCAAAGGAAGCGTCGGCCTATTGGGATGAAGAAAAGATCAAGGCGGCAAACTTCTACAGTAGGACATTGAATGCTTTATTCAGTGCAGTCACTAATAAGGAGTTCAAGAAGATATCCTTTACTGAAACTACTAAGGAGGCATGGATCATTCTCCAGACGACCTATGAGGGAACCAAGGCTGTCAATGATTCAAAGTTTCAGAGGCTCACTACAAGCTTTGAAGAAATTAAGATGGAAGATGAGTCATTCAATGAGTTCTATGCTAAGCTCAAGGACATAGTGAACTCAACCTCCAATCTTGGGAAAACCATTCCTGAACCCAAGATTATGAGGAAAGTGCTCAGATCCCTACCCAAGAGATTTCATGCCAAGATTACGGCAATCGAGGAATCAAAGGATATTGACAAAATTCCTTTGACAGAGCTGGTTGGTAATTTGCAGACCTACGAGCTAGGGTTAATAAGAATTGGCAAGTCGGGTAAGGGCAAGAGCATGACATTGAAGGCCAAGAGCAGTAACACTGATGAGTCTTCAGATGATGAGGATTCGAAGATGAAGTCTTATATCACCAGGCAATTCAAGAAGTTCATGAAGAATGCCAATAGGAAGGGCTTCGACAAGGATCGTAGGCAATCCAGTTCTTCACAGTTCAAGAGCCAAGACAAAGGGAAGAAGGATGCTAGGGATAGCAGTTAGTACACTGTTCCTACAGGACCTAACTGCTCTGGGTGTCAAGGCTTCGGTCATATGAAACAGGAGTGTCCTACATATCTCAAGAGCATTGGGAAGAGTAAGGCACTTGCTGCTACCTTGAGCGACACTAAGCCTGAGGATGATTCCGACAATGAGGATGACGGAATCTTGAATGCCGTCACTGCCACTGTCAATCCTGCTAAGGGGATTGCTGAAGAGGTGGACGAAGAAGAGGATTTGGTGGAGTCTAAGTTCGAGAAGATGGATGATCAAGATGATATACATACAGCCTATGAGAAATTGTACAAAGTGTCTGAGAAGCATGAGAAACTTTATAGGCTAGCCACCAAGAAGCTCAGTGATGTGGAACTTGAACGTGAAGAGCTTTCCACAAAATTTGATGAAGCCAATCAGACTATTGGAGAACTGAGGTTTGAAAACAATTTCTTAGCTGAAAAGACCAAGAAGCTTGAAGCGGAATTGTTTCAAGTCAAAGCTCAATTGGAGAGGACTTCAAGTGCAAAGTTTGATGAGATGCTCGGTCTTCAGAAAACTTCTTCTGATCGAACAGGTTTAGGGTATGGTCTTTTTTCTTCTAATATTGCTTCTACTAGTACTACTGTTTTTGTTCCTCCTAGTAAAAATGTTGAAATTGAGAACAATGATGTTAAAATTGATTTAGCTAATGAGAACATAGATAAGGGTAAATCTATCTTAGGAGCACCCCTTAAGCAAGATAAGAAGGAAACTAAAAACCCTAGGGCTAAGATGGCTAACTCTCAAAAGCCTAAACGGAAGAAGTAGCATCTTTGTCATCATTGTGGAGCAGCCAGTCATACTCGACCAAATTTCTATAAGTGGTTAGCCACTCAACAGAGCAATGGCATAATCGCATCGGGAAACCAGAATCAGTTTCCATCCTCTCTTGCTCCTTTTGGAGATCTTCTCAAAGCCCTCATGTTCCTTTCGAACTTGAATGGTTTGAACTCCTCTCCCTCACCGCCAAATCAAGGATTTGCTAGACGAAAAGGTTCTTCCGAGGTGTGGAAGGAAAAGGGCTCTAAGTGATTCTATCACTTCTTCTCTCTTCTTGTTTTCGTTTTGTATTACTTGTGTGTTTTGCTTTACTGTTTTGAGTTAGTCTAGTTTTATGCATTGTTTTGCTTTGTTTAACATGTTTTTGTTTGGTTAGTTTTCAGTTTTCTTTTATTTTGTTTTTCACATAAAAAATAAATTAAAAAAATTGAAAAAATTGAAAAATAGAAAAACAGTGTTTTGTGTACATTGGTACTTGTGTACCTTGGATGACCATTGAAACAAAGTTTTCTAAACTTTGTATCCTTCGTAGCTTTGATGAGCATCTTTATGCACAACTAAGTAAGTGAGCTTTGTGGCTCTTGTTTGTGATGAGTAAGATTAAGTTATCTCTTATATTTAACAATCGTATCACTTTTTTTGACAGGAATGACTAGAAAATCCTAAGAGAAAGGCATAAATAACCATCTCATCACTGTTGCCCGCCAATCATGAAATGACATCTGTATGCTTTGGCATAGTAAAAGTGCAATGTCAATGACATTTGTGTGATTCAGCATAGCAAAATTGGAATGTCAAATGCTTAACATAATTGGGTATTTCTTTTCTATCTCTTATATGCCCATGCATGATTTGCTTAAAAAGAAAAATATGCAAAGAAAAATAAAAAGCAAAAAGAATAAAATGCTTTAAATATGATTACAAGTGTGTATTCTAGGAGATGTGGGAGTTATAGGATGTACCTCGTAGGTGATAATCCTCATTAAACAGTTATAATTGTGTGTGAGTTAAAGTGATTTTCTCATATCTCAAATTGTCATAACATGTATACACTGATGAAATCTTGCGATGTTTTTCACGCACAACACGCAATATTCTTTGCTACTCTTGATACATGTGCAAATACAATGTGGTTTGGCCGTTACAAGGTTTTACATGTGTTAATCTATGCTCACTAAACTGTCTTGACTTATTTTTGAAATATAAAATTGGTTAGACTTGTTTAGTTTGTGTGTGTATGTGTTTTTGGGATCTTTATGCTTAAAATTGTTGTTGAGAGATGATTTTGAGAGCTTAAAATGTTGTTTGGATCTTTGGTTGAGTTGCATGCCTAATTGCATTCATATCCGTGTTTTTCCCTTCTTGAAAAACTATTTTTAAGCAATCTCGACACCTCCTCAACACCTAGCTGTTTGTCGAACTCTTAAGCTATTTCTTATCACAATCTCGACACTTCCTCGACAGCTGTGTGGATCGATTGAGAAAGCTTTTGTCTCCTCGATAGCTTTTCTACACCTGGTGGATTGATCGAGCTTCTTGTTAGCAGTTTGTTGTTTTTTCCCTCGACAAATCCTTGACACCTGGCTCGATAGATGTCTTGATACCTCTCGACACCTTTATCTGTCGAGATTTACTGAGGTTCTTTATATAGGTTCTGTGCAATCCAGACTTCATTTCTCTTGATCTCTCTCTCGATAGCTTTGTCTCCTCACCTCCTAAATCACTCACTCTCACTCCAAACCTCAATTCCAAGTGATTTTCAAGTGATTTCTAGGTTTTCTTTCACTTGGTAAGTTTCTTTTCTATCCTTTACATGCATTTCATGTTTTGAAACCTAGGTTTTGGGGATTTTTGAAAATTTTTTGGGTTTTACAAAATTGATGAGTTATTGTTGAAATTTTAGGATAGGTTTTTGTGTTAGGATTGGTGCCCTTAAATCCTATTGTAAGATGCTATGTATAATATTAAGTGTGACATTGTGTTTGACATTATGTATGACTTAATATTATGTTTAATAAATTTGTTTTATTATTATCTGAAATAATGGTAACATGAATATTCAGACATTATCATATAGTCCATGAGATGCATAGTATGTGATTTATGTGAAAAGTCACAGAAGATATAAATCACAAGTTCTTTGTAAACTCAGAATTATAGTTCGTAGTCGGTGATGAAATTGGGCATTTCATCTGCGAAGACTATAACATATCAACTACGATGATTTGTCTTGATCATGGAAGTGGAGACTTCTAGTTGATGTGTTAATATGTTTTAAGAGTTAAGACATATTGAACTGGACCGCTGTGAGATTTATTATTCTCCTAAAGACTGTCAAATGAATAATAAATCTCACGACTTGTATTTACATGAACTCTTAATCCTGAGAGAATAATGAACCTGATCATGAGGTGTAGGTTGCTTTGATATATCAGGAGTGAGATCTACAGTTATGGTCAAAACCTCAGTATGTTGGGCAGCCACATTTAGTGTTGATGGAACATGTATTCTCAAGATGGAATTCATAGTCTCTTAACGGAGATATAAAGTATTCCCTTGAGATAAGTTTAATGGGTTTGTTATTCAGAGAGTTAGGCCTAACCACTTTAGTAAGACTAAAGTATATATTTATGGAATTGGATTTCATAAATATATAATGAATAACATTAAAGGATTAAACCGGGTACTCGAGGATTAAGATGTAGTAATTTACAAAGTGGCAGTCTAAATGACTTTGTATTACTACGAATATTTTATGAAGGGGTTGCATGTATGATAAAGTCTTGGGATATAATTTATAGATAAGACCTAGAGTGCAACTATTTTTATATAGTGGTATAAAAAATAGTTAATGGTAACTTTGGACTTGTCAAGAGTTGACAGAAAAGCCTAAGGCCCATTGGAGCTAGTGTCTTATTGATCCCTTTTGGTCCCACTCCAAGCCACACACTTAAGCCCAATTGGTAAGGCCCGAAAGGCCGGCCCAATTAGATAAATTGGTTAGATACAAAGGGAAAAACGAACAGAAACATATGTGACAAGAAAACATCATTGAAAAGTGGTGTATGAGAGTGTAAGTCACTTTTTGGTCATCCCTTTGTTACCAATCGAGAGACCACACATCTTGGGCGTTAGTGGAATTGGAGTGAAGATTAAAAGTAGTCCCAAGTGCTTCAATCTTCAGTTTTGAAATTCATCGCTTCAAGGTACACTCTCTTGTTCTCTAATTCTGAAATTTACTTTGTGCATGTTATCAATATCGAATGAAGTAGATCCGTTTTAAAACTTATTTTCCGCTGCATTTATCTTTATATCCATCATAATGATCATTCTACGTACACCCTACAAGCCACTGTCCCATCAACTGAACAAACTGACACTTTGCCCACTACCCTCCCTAATGTCCCCTACCACACACACACTCCTGACCCCCCTAAAGTCCCAGAAACCATCCACACAACTATGCACCACACTGAAACCGAAAAAGACAGTACTTTGCATGGTACTGCGGAATGTGAAACTTTGCATGGCACTATTCATAGCACTTCACAAGCTGAATTTTTGCATGACCCTTTGCATGCCTCTTCACAACCGGAACTTTTGCATGGCATTGTGCATGGCACCTGGCGTCGCCTAGGGCCACCCCGTGATGTAAAAAACTCCACTACCTCTAGTGAAACTGTTTTGAAGTCTAAACGGAAGCAACAGTCTCCACCCTCACCTGAGGACCCGCTCACTGATAAAAAACAGAAGCTATTGGACCTAGAAGCCAAATCATTGGGCAAGCTTATGGCAGAAAATTTGGGATCGGCGGTGGCTGCTTGGCAGCACCGCCGGGCACAATGAGTATCTTAAGTTGGAACTGTCGGGGGCTTGGGAACCCCCGAACAGTTAAAGCCCTTCAGAGGGCATGGAATAAAGAAGCTCCCATTTGTGTCTTCTTAATGGAGACTAAACTCACCACTGAGCAGTTAAATAATTTGAAACAACGCTGGGACTATAACCAAGGCCTTGTGATCTCTAGTGTAGGTCTGAGTGGTGGACTTGCACTCCTTTGGAAACCGAATACCCAGGTTCATATTCAGAATTCCTCTCGTTGGTTTATTGATGCCCATATTATTTGTGACACAACAGGTTTGAAATGGAGGCTTACTGGTTTCTACAGCCAGCCTGACACAAACAAACGTGAGGAAACATGGACCTTACATAAATCTCTTAGCCGTTCCAACACCTTACCGTGGCTTTGTGTTGGAGATTTTAACGAGATCATCACTTGTAGTGAGAAGGTTGGTGGTTGTCAACGACCAATAAGACAAATGGATCGCTTTCGCACTGCCATATCCCACTGTGGCTTCTTGGACTTAGGATACCGGGGCTCCCCTTTTACATGGTCACGAAATCACCCCATCAATGGCCCCACTCACATCCGTCTTGACCGTGCGCTTGCCACTGCTGCCTGGAAATCACAGTTTCCTGGCGCCTCTGTACAACATCTCCCAATGTCCACCTCCGATCATTCCATGATTGCGGTTCATTTACCTACTCTGAAATCACGACATAAACGTCACCAACCACCTTTTCGCTTTGAAGCAATGTGGCTTCGTGACTCACGCTGTGCTGAAGTTGTTGAAGAAGCTTGGATGGAAGGACTGTACAAACCAGATGGGGCTCAAATTACAAATTGTCTTGACAGCTGTAGAGCTCATCTCTCTGCTTGGAATAAGCTTGAATTTGGACACGTGAAACGACAGATTGAAAGGTTGGAGAAATCACTACATCACTTGGAACAACACCCTGAGCGCAACTTTGAGCAGATTCAGGAAGTTCTCAGGTCACTAAATTACTGGCTTGATGCATAGAACACAATGTGGCACCAACGATCTAGACATCTTTGGATTACTGATGGCGACCGAAACACATCTTTCTTCCACCAAAAAGCATCCAACCGAAAGGACCGGAACTCTATTAAGGGGCTCACTGATGAACAGGGCGTTTGGCAGGAAGATGATCATGTCATGGAGCAGATTATTGTTGACTATTTCTCTAATATTTTTCAGACCGCTGGCCCTACTAACACCTCAGCTGTCATTGAAGCAATTCAACCTGTTGTTACTCCTTCTATGAATGACTATCTCTGTCAACCGTTCCAAGCAGAGGAAGTTCAAAAGGCGCTAAAACAGATGCATCCTAAAAAATCTCCAGGCGCTAAAACAGATGCATCCTAAAAAATCTCCAGGTCCCGATGGTATGCCCCCTCTTTTCTACCAACACTTTTGGTCATTATCTAGTGAATGTGTTACAAAAGCTATACTTGATTTTCTGAATTGTGGTGTCATTCCCCCCAAATTTAATGAAACCCATATTGTGCTGATTCCTAAAGTGAAAAATCCTACAACGGTTTCTCAATATAGGCCAATTAGCCTAAGTAATGTCATTTCTAGGCTGGCCTCAAAAGTTCTTGCTAATAGGCTCAAACGTTTTCTACCTGATATCATTAGCGAAAATCAAAGTGCTTTTATGTCTACTCGCCTTATTACTGATAATGTGTTAGTTGCTTTTGAAACTATGCATTACCTAAATCATAAAAAAAGTGGAAGACAAGGGGAGATGGCTCTCAAACTTGATATGAGTAAAGTTTTTGATAGAGTGGAATGGGGATGTCTACGGAATATTATGTTGAAGATGGGCTTCTCTGAAAGATGGGTGAATATTATGATGCTATGTGTTACCTCAGTTACATATTCCATCCGCCTCAATGGAAAACCCCGTGGCCTCATCACCCCTACAAGGGGTTTAAGGCAAGGGGATCCCATATCCCCATTTCTTTTCCTGTTTTGTGCAGAAGGTTTATCAGCTCTTCTTAATAAGGCTGCGAGGAATGGAGAAATTACAGGTGTAGCAGCTTGCCCACACGGCCCAAGAATTTCACATCTCTTTTTTGCTGATGACAGTATTATCTTCTGTCAAGCAACAAGTGAGGAGTGCACCCGACTGGAAAATATTTTGGAGACTTATGAACATGCTTCTGGACAAAAGCTTAATAAGGAAAAAACTTCCTTATTCTTCAGCCATAATACATCTCAAGATATTCGAGACAACATCAAACATCGTTTTGGGGCGGAAGTTATAAAGCAGCATGAGACTTATCTTGGCCTACCTTCCCTGGTAGGTAGGTCTAAGAAAAACACCTTTCGAGCTTTGAAGGAACGGCTGGATCATAAGCTCTCAGGGTGGAAAGAGAAATTGCTCTCTCAAGCAGGAAAGGAGGTTCTAATAAAAGCTGTGGCTCAAGCGGTTCCCACTTATACAATGAGTGTCTTCAAGCTCCCGGATACTCTCTGTGATGAATTGACAAGCATGGTTCGTAGTTTTTGGTGGGGGCAATCAAATGGCCGAACCAAGATGGCATGGCTAAGCTGGGAAAAGATGTGTGCACCCAAAAAAGAGGGAGGACTAGGCTTCCGGGATTTAAAATCCTTCAACCTGGCTCTTCTATCAAAGCAAGGCTGGCGCCTTCAAACCAACACCTGCTCACTGGTATATCGCGTTCTCAAAGCTCGTTATTTCCCTAACTGTGACTTTCTCCATGCAAAGCTTGGACGCCAACCGTCGTTTGCATGGCGTAGTATCTTAGCAGCCCAACATATTGTGCAAGCAGGTCATCGCTGGCAGGTGGGAAATGGTGCCTCCATCCGTGTTTGGCAAGACCGCTGGATACCAAGACCACCATCTTTTACCACAATCACCCAGCCGAATACACTCCACATGCACTCCATGGTTGCTGCGTTGCTTGATGAAGTCACCGGGGAGTGGAAGGCAGACTTGGTCAAAAGAGTTTTTCTCCCAGAAGAAGCTCAAACCATACTAAGCATTCCACGAAGCAATAAGCATGCAAATGACCGTATAATCTGGGCCTACACGCCCAAAGGTATTTTCACAGTGAACAGTGCCTACAAGGTAGCTTTGGCTACTTCTCCATCCGCATCCATAGTGGGACAGTCAGACACCACAGCGAAAGAGACCTTCTGGCGCACTCTTTGGAGCCTTAACATTCCGAACAAGATAAAAAATTTTGCTTGGAGGGCATGTCGTAACATCCTTCCAACCAAAGTGAACCTACGTCATCGGGGAGTGCTGGAAAGTGCAACTTGTGAAGCTTGTGGTGTAGCCGACGAAACAAGTGGTCACTTGTTCTGGGAGTGCACTAAGGCCCGTGAGGTTTGGTTAGCAACTGGAATACCTTTTGACACTCAGGGGGTCTATTACAGGGACTTTATTGATCTTATTTGGTATCTAATATTTGTCAAGCATGCAGGACGTGAGTTGTTGGAGCTCATCTTAAGTGTGGCTTGGTGCATGTGGTATAACCGAAATAAAACAAGGCTCGGGTCCACCAGACAAACCAGCCAGCAGGTCATTCACAAAGCACGGTCATTACTTGAAGAATTTCAGCAAGCTCATCTTTCACGGCCTCACTTCAAAGACCAGGCTGACACTCGATGGTCCCTCCCTTACATCCCTGGTACAAAGTCAACTCAGACATTGCAATATTTTCGAATCTCAAAACCATCGGGATTGGCGTCGTTATCCGTGATCATGAAGGATCTGTGATAGCAGCTCTTAGCAAGCACCTGCCTCTACCGCTTGGTCCTGTGGAAGCTGAGGCAAAGGCCATGGATGAGGCGGTCTTATTTGCATGGGATGTGGGCATCAGGGAAGCTATTTTCGAGACAGATTCAAGCGTGGTTGCAAATGCTGTTGCTGGACACACCACTCCTCCGGTCTCCATAGTGGATATCACCGCTGGCACTTCTCTTCGGCTGCAGGACTTCAGACGTACCAAAATCCAACACGTGAGGCGGCAAGCAAATAAACCAGCGCACACCTTAGCTCATTATGCTAAAGGCGTTTCTGATTTTATGACATGGATAGAGGAATGTCCTCCTCTTATTGACGCATTTGTTTTTCAGGATGCTATGTTTTTCTCTTCTTCTCATTATTAATAAAGTTTTGTCTTTCCTATCCAAAAAAAAAAAGAAAAAGATAAAGAATTTGGTGAAGGCATCTGGCACAATCATTGTTTCTAAGCCCAACTTTTATTATATAGTATATGATATATATATATATATATGAGAATTCAATGTTCTCTTTGGTTTATTTTCAAAAGAAGGGGAGTTGACCCACTTTGGTTATTTATAGTGGTCAAAATAAGTGAAACCCCATGAAAAAATAAATATTAAAATGTGAATTGTATCATAATTTTTTTTTTTTTGTTTATTGCATCACATAGCGTATCATAAGATACACAAACGCATTATAAATGTTATTTTAAAAAAATAATAGAAATAAATATATGAAATGTGTATTTATTATAAATTTAGAATATATTCAATTAATGAAAAATTTAATGATCATATACATAGTTTTATTTAACAAAGTCCACTAAATAAATTTTAATTTTAAAAAAATTTAGGCTATTAAACCAATGCAACATAATTAAAATAACATGTTCAATAATAATAAAAAATAATAAAATAACATGTCATAAATTTAGTGAACTAACTAGCACATGTGATAAGTTTAAGTTAGCATTTAATGGTCACCTTATCAACAAGCATGGACATAAGAGCTTGTTTCAAAACACTTCATAATGTTAAGGGTCTAATCCAAAATTTCAAACATTAAGAGTTAAAATCAAAATGATTCCAAATTTTAAGGCTGTAAAATGCAATATAGTCTTCTATTTTCAAGTTCCTTATGATTTCAAGATATTTTTTTTTATGTCATTTTTTTAAAGAGTTTCAATCTATGACATCCGCTTCTGATGATAGTTTTTTTTATTATCAGACCAAGACACCAATTGGTTTTTGGTGTAAACAGGAATTGAATTTCAGATCTCTTATTCAACCATTAAAGATTTTACCAGTTAAGGTAAATGAAACCCATTTTTTTATTATGTTATTTAGAGTTTTTTTTTTTTTTTTTTTAAAGAAAGATTTAGAGATAAATTGATATCTTGATGTATATATTTAAAAAAAAAATTGGGGGGTTTTTACAAAAGAGATGTCACGGATTAGAAAGCCCAAAACTTTTATAGGTCATTTAGCCCAAGTAAAATGTGGCTATTCTAACACAGTGAGATATGGGTCGTTTAGCCCTAATAAAATTTATACTTTAGATTTTCCTCACTTGGGCTTTTCTTAATGGACTTTCGGGCTTTCCCCAGAGAATTGTGGTGGGATTTTTTTTGAGCTGTCACGGGGACCCAAAAAAATGAAAGTGGGCGGTGGTACTAGCATTATTAAGGTTGTACAGATATTCAACCTCACGTGTACTGAAAAAATAAGGTTGAATATTTGTACAATCTCAATAATGCTATTATCACATACTTTGATTTTTTTTTTTACGACTTTTTTATGTGGCAAAGTATAAGTGATAGAGGAAAAAAATAGGTTTATGTAATGGTAACAAACAATTAATTATTAAGATTTGTATAGATATTTAACCTTATTTTTTCTATACATGTGATAGATAATTAATTATAATATGCTACATAAAATAGTTGTGACAAAATGTATAAAAGTGTGTGGTCGTAATATTATATCTGGTGTGATCATAACATTATATCCTGTGAGACTCACACAAGATAAGAGCTTCACTTGGATAATCCCTACCTGGTAAGAAGTTTGCACGAAAAAAAGAAAACTTGCAACTTATACCCTTGAGGCCTTGAGTTTTAAAATAATTTTTAATGTGTTTCTTTTACCAACACTTAATAGAATCTTGCTGTTAAAAATAATAATAATAATAATAAGACATCGTTGTGAACAAGAAAAGGGGGAAAAAGAGTTGTTGAGAGGGTAAATTATAAAATTTGAAAGTGAAAAAGACCAATTTTGAAGTAGGTCCAAATTTAAAGTGTTTATAAAAGGCATTTGTTTAGTTTTTTGTTGAAAAATTGTTACTATAATGTGGTTTTTGATAGTTAATGGAAGTTAAGTCAGACAATGCATCGTGCACGTAGCTATCTTAAACCGTCCAAAACAAAATTCAAATGGGGTCTTTACTATCATTGGCTAAAGAGAGCCGACCATGGTCTCTGGACCCAGTGAAGGTGGCCCACCCTTTCAGTCAATGGACACATGTACGGCTGCCGAGGGTGCCACGCTACCCTCTAAATCACTCTAAATCATTTTATATATAATGGTTGATTGCACTCGTTTAAAAAATGTTTAGCCAATTAGATTATCAACATTCTGCGCCGACAGGCTGCCACGTTACCCTCTATGTTGTTTATTTTATTTTTATGGCATATGCGTGCGTGCGTGTTTAGTCCGTCCAAAACAAAATTCAAATGGGGTCTTTACTATCATTGGCTAAAGAGAGCCGACCATGGTCTCTGGACCCAGTGAAGGTGGCCCACCCTTTCAGTCAATGGACACATGTACGGCTGCCGAGGGTGCCACGCTACCCTCTAAATCACTCTAAATCATTTTATATATAATGGTTGATTGCACTCGTTTAAAAAATGTTTAGCCAATTAGATTATCAACATTCTGCGCCGACAGGCTGCCACGTTACCCTCTATGTTGTTTATTTTATTTTTATGGCATATGCGTGCGTGCGTGTTTAGAGCCCGTTTGATTTGTGTTTTTAAACAACATTTTTTAGTTTTTAAACAATATTTGATGCATTTCAACACACTTTTTTACCTACACGTATTTCAAAAAACTATAAACAATAATTTTCAAACTACTCTACTAAACACCCCCTTAGAGTCACGGACTCAGACTCACGGTTTTATGACACTCACTCGTTGGAATCGAATATACTGGGTTACCCTGGCCTCTTTCTTTAATTATTTTGTGGCGAATGGAAAAGAACATCATGTTCATGTAAAAGGTTTGTCATGGTGATTCATTATAGATGTTGATGTGAATTTGGGTCCAGCATTTCGGTCTATTGAAATTGATACGTGTCAAAAATTAGTCACTTTTTCGCATAGTGTTTAATTTGTCTTAATTAACTAATCACTCTACTCCTAACTTAGTGAACTTTTTTATTTTGGGTGGGCTTGTATGTCTTTGCACTTTCATGTAGCAGCTAGAAAAAACCAAAAACTGATTTAAGAAGGATTGGACGGCATCCTTTTGCAATGGCTATGATTTCATTCATCCATCAAGAATATCAAATAGCAAGACAAGTAGGATAAGCGTCACAGATACCACAAGTATATGGTACTAATTAGTAATTACCACGTGCATGTGCCTTTTGTACCATAAGCCATGTCTTGGAAATTCAAAGAGACCTTGTGTCAAAAAAAGAGACCTCGTGTCATCTTTCATGTTTTCCACCTACACTAGAGCCAAATTCACACTTTAGTAATTTGATTAACACGGTGTGTGAAATTTGTTTGATTGATCCATGCATAATATGGGTCATATTGTCTCTAGGGTGGTAATCGCATATGAAATTATAAGTGTGGGAATGGAGAAATTGGAGGAATTAATTCAAATGCATTTATTCATTTTATTTATAGAACAATACTTAACTCGTGTAATATGAAATTCTTAGAGTATCCACACCACTTTGTCTATAATAGAAAACAGGTGAAATTTACATATTTAAGTCCCAAAATTACCTACATCAATCCATCTATATCACTGAAGATTTAAATATTTGTATCTTAATGTTTTATTAATTTATCATTATTTTATCTATCTCCCTCTTCCTCTCTTCTTCATTTCACTGTTTTATTGTGTCTCCCAAATAAAACCAACTGCCACCACCACAAGTCACAACTCATTACAAATTTGATCATCTCATCACAAAACCCAATCAACTGGAAAACTCAAATCAAACCCAACAAAGATCCGAAATTAAACCCATCACCACCCACCTACCACTGCAACCCAACGAAGCAGCAAAGAACAACCCACAAACCCAACCGAGATCCAAAACAAAACCACCACCATAAGAAGAAGAGAACTAGTGAAGAAGAAGATGAAACAGAGAGTTGAGAGGCGAGAAAGAATTTTCTTTTTTTTTAGAACTAAGAGAGAGAGAGAGAGAGAGAGAGAGAGAGAGAGAGAGAGAGAGAGAGAGAGAGAGAGAGATTTTTGATGTCGTAGTTTAATTTAATATAAAAAAAAAACAAAAAATGATTATTTAAAGAAAATAGAGTGTATAATAGATAAACTGATGTGTGTGTTTTTGTGAAGTAACTTAGTAAAATAGAAAAGTAGGTTCTTATGCTAAAATAGAGGAAAAAATTTAGACAGATTGACGCGAATGCCCTTACATGACTTCATTCAACTAAACTCGATTGACTCTCAATGTTAACGATCTTGGCATAAACTTATAAAATTTTGGGTATTGTTTGGAGATGCTATCACGATTCAACGTTAATTAGATATTAAGTGCATTTTTTATGCCGTTCTTCAAAGACACACTTTGCCACTCTTTTTGCTATAAGTTAACTGCAAGCACGATTATAATTAGTGAACTATTACTTTACCATAGATTCATCACCTTTTCTTTATCATTTATAGTCAAATAAAAATATTTTACATGTAAAATATTCTACCTCTGTAAATATTTTACGTGGAAACAAATGGAGCGTTAGTTTCAAGATAAACCTCATGTATAATTTATTGACTTTTTTATTAATTTTAATTTATAATGACTCTTTGAAAGGATAACTTGAAATGTATTTAAACGTTTTGGACTTTGACCTAACTTAAGGGAGTCTTACAATGAATTTATTATATTCCAACTTAAGGGAGTCTTACAAATTTTAAAACTTTACTTGCTTAAATAGGATAAGAGCGAAAAATTATGAATTATTCCATTATTTGTTTACATAGACATTTTAATATGAGGAATGATATGTCTACAACATTTTTACAACAAATCCTAAGTGGCAGATTGTTATTAGTTGTTATTATTGTGGCAAAAAAGTAATCTTAGTATTAATTTCAAATTTGAACCAATAACAACTAACCACCTGTGATTTATTGTAAAAATATTATAAAATTATTGTAGACGTAGCATTTCTCTTTTAATATTACAAAAAAAAATTGAAAAGTATAGATTTGGTAAGATTGGTACCCAAATAGAGACGGATCCAAGATTTCAAATTAGAGGGGGTCGTAGTATAAGCAAAAAAGAAAAAGAAAAACTACTCCAAATATACATTCATATAGTATTAACAAATTATAAATACACAAAATCATTATTTCTTAACACATTAAGATACAATCATCTACCAATAAAGACTAAAAAACACAAAATAATATTATTTTTTAATACTAGGCTGGCTTGGATTTTTATTTTTTTTAAGTTAGAGTATTTAAAGTAGTGATACTATAAAGAACCCACTTAAGCTTAGCAGACCATGGTAAGATGTGATAGGCCAAAAACGTATTAACCCCTTGTGATTAAATTAATTAATTAATTACCTAAGTTATTAATTAATCAATTTAACATGCAAACGTATGGTAGCACAAACAAATCACCAATAAACTAATTATGCAGCAGAAAATAAATAACACGGTAATTTGTTTATGAATGGGAAAAACCTGACAGTAAAAACCCCACCGGGTAATTTTCAAGTCACCACTCCCAAAACTCCACTATTATCACAACAAGCGGTTACAAGTAAAGAAATCCCAAGTAACTTACCAACCTACAGTTGAACCCTTACCCTAATACCCAATTGGACTTGTTCTGTAGTGACAGTTTCCCTTTTGATGCATAGCTCCCAAGTACGTGACTAACCAATACTTGGATCCCAATACATGACTTCAATCACCAACTAGAAAGAGTTGTTGGCTGCAAAATTCTTCAGTTCATTCACGATGAAGATCAAGAAGATGTTTTGTCACAAAACCCAAAGGTGCACATACACAGCAACTTCTTCAGAAGAGATGAACTAGGGCAAAATTTTATATCCGATCACAATTTGCTTGAACAGAGTTTGCTCAATGCTTGTGCAACTTGTGAACACTTTGATGGCCCTTAAAATAATCATTTTATATGCCTAGGGTTAGAAGAAAAGAAGGCCCAAAGACACATCCACGGATCCCAAGAAATCATATCAGAAATTCTGATTTTATAAACCTCGATAGATAGAAGGTGTCGAGTAGGTATTGAGATTTTATGATTGTGCACTTCTTTGACTTGTTTCTTGGACAGACTTGATGATTTCAATACTTGATATTGAAACATTGTTTCTTGAAGTATTAAAAATACCTAGAACTACCCAATTACAAGTTGAGTGCATTTTATCAAAGGATTAGCCAATTACATAAAAGAATGACATATGTTCTTAACAAGTGAACCACATATGTCCTAACAATCTCCCCCTTTGGCAATTCGTGATAAAACCACAACAAACAAATAAACATATGAGATAAGTCATAAATCACTCAACTCATATTCACTTGTTGAATATAATAAAATTTATCCTAACACAAACTCTTGAAAATTTTTACAAGAAGAGAGTTTATGGCAAGTAGATTTTGACAACCTGTATTTCTGAAACACTTTAAACAAAACTCATCAAGACATCTTTGTGTAAAACAGAAATAATAGAGAAAATAAGTACAATGTATGTAAAAACTGGTCACAAGACCTAATGTACAAGAACAAATGTATCTAATAAGGTAGAAAAGAAAAAGATACATCATATTCTCATTACATCCCTCATATCAGCACTCTCCGCCTAACAAAATGTCCTATACTAACTCTCCCCCTAAGAATGACTACTTTCAGTATCCAAAACTACTCTCCCTTTTTGTCACGAGTGACAAAAGGTAAGAGTGTCAAGTAGACATCTCATCGATAGAGCTAGCATCTCTATCATCATCTGAAGCGTCATCGTCATCACCATCATCATCATCATCCGAAGCATCTGAATAAGAAGCCACTGGATGAGGTGATGGAGGAGAAGCCTTAGGAGCAAAGCCACCCATAGTCGTCTGCCGTCATGCAATATGACTGACACGAATATTCACCTGATACAACTCAGTAGAGAGTGTATCAAGACGAGCATCCATGCGTTGCAGCTATGCCATGATGTCTCCAAGTGATACATTGCCCATAGAAGAGGAGGGAGCGGATGTGAATGGAGTTGAACGAGATGGAGTCAGACAGGAGGAATGAGTGGAATTCGGCTGTTGCAACCTAAACTGCGCTGCACTACGTTTTACGGTAGCGACGTCTATAGCACAAATGTGTGTGAAGTGATCAGACACAGGAAAAGGGACAGAAATATGGTGTAAGATCCTCGTGATAGTAAAAGGAAAGATGAGCTTATCATGGGACGCTGAATCTAAATGAACATCTATGATAGAGAGAATGAAATGAGAAGGAAAGTCTATAGTAAGATGCTCAAGAAGAGACAACAAGAATCGAGCATGAGGCTCTGTGATGGAGTTGTAGTGAGAGAGTAGATAGAGTACAAACGTCATCACTATGTTCATAAAGCGAGGGCCTTTAGCAAAAGCCTTACATGGTGTATACTGACACTCACCCTAGTCAGCAGGGTGCTCACAAAAAGTAGCCATGAGCTCATCTTTGGACATAGTTCGCAGACGCTCACAACTAGGATAGTCAGGAAAATCTATCCTAGGAACTCGAAGCACATCTGCAACAAGCTATGGTATGATAGGAATGCGCGTACCTTGAACGCGAGTGAAGAAAAGAGGTACTGAATGATCAATCCTGTGCATGTTGGAGTAAAACTCCTGAATAAGCACGAGAGGACAAGTGACTGGGACGTCACACAGTGACTCTCATCCTTTACTGTGAATGACAGAGGGAAGGTCAGTGTCAGCGAAGTCTGCCAAAATGACTTGGTATTCCGAATGAACATCTTGTCTAAAGAAGTTCTTCAAGAAAGCCTTACGAGTATCATCATCACGGAACCGAATGTTAGAAGGAGTAGGATCAGAAGATGAGGATGTCCTAGAATGTAGAGGGTTCTGAGACGGAGCAGACTTATATTTAGGTGCCATAGACGCAACTAACATAAACACAGAGAGAGAGAGAGAGAGAGAGAGAGAGAGAGAGAGAGAGAATCAGAAAAGTCCCAAGCAATTCAAATATATCAAATATATTGAAAAGAGAGTACATATGCATGGGGAATGTATGAACATGTGACATGCAAAAGAAAATACATCATGGGCTCAGCCCAATCCAATCCTACCAGCACACAAGCATATTATACACATCTAAATGCATGAAAATACTGTTATAATGCTAATGTGATGCAATGCATGAGATTTTAAACACATGTAAGTGAAAACCCATTCCAAAATTTCAATAAACACTCGTCAATTTTGAAAAACCCCAAAATTTTTCAAAAACCTCAAAACCTAGGTTTCAAATCATGAAATGCATGAAGAATGAAAAGATAAAAAGCTTACCAAGTGTAGAAAAACTTGAAAAAGCTTGAGGAAACCTAGAGGAGCAAGATTGGAGTGAGATGAGAGTGTTTGGGAGAGGAAAGAGAGAGCTATCGAGAAGGAGATTGACAGAAATGAAAGGCGGATCGCACGAGGGGTTTATATAGCAACCTTAGTAAATCTCAAAAGCTAAGGTGTCGAGAGGTGTCGAGGATTCTGTCGAGAAAGGTGTCGAGAAAAATGAACGTCGACAGCTGCAGGTGTCGAGAGGTATCGAGGAACAAGAAACACCTGACAAAGAACAGAAACTTAATCAATCCACCAGGTGTCGAGAAGCTATCAAGGAGGCAGGAACTTTCTAGATTGATCCACCAAGTGTCGAGGAGGTGTCGAGATTGCGATAAGAAGAAGCTTGAGAAGCTTGACAGATAGCAAGGTATCGAGGAGGAGTCGAGACAGCTTTTCAAAAC
Organism: Quercus suber; assembly: GCF_002906115.3. Lineage (NCBI taxonomy): Eukaryota > Viridiplantae > Streptophyta > Magnoliopsida > Fagales > Fagaceae > Quercus > Quercus suber. The sequence continues at coordinate 198,962 of NW_027069514.1, read as the reverse complement.
AGTTTTTGAAGAAGAGAAAAACACAAACATGAATACAATCCAACATACAACTCAACTAATGATCTAATCAACATATAAGCTCTCAAAATTATCTCTCAATAGAAAATTTAAGCACATAGATCTTAAAAAACACAAAAAAAAAAAAAAAAAAAAGTTTAACCAATTTTATATTTCAAAAATAAGTCAAGACATTTTAGTGAGAATACATTAGCATATGTTAAACCTTGTGATGGCCAAATCACATTGTATCTGCATATGTATCAAGAGTAGCAAAGAATATTGCGTGTTGTGTGTGAAAAATATCGCAAGATTGCATAAGTGTCAACTAGTTATGACGATTTGAGATATGAGAAAATCACTTTAACTCACACACAATCATAACTGTTTGATAGGGACTATCACATTCGAGGCACATCCTATAACTCTCATATCTCCTAGAATACACGCTTACAATCATATTTAAAGCATTTTTTTTTTTATCTTTTTACTTTTTATTTTATTTGCATATTTTCTTTTATTTAGTATATTATGCATGGGTATATAAGAGAGAAAAAAAAAAATACTCAAAATGTTAAGCATTTGACATTACACTTTTACTATGCCGAAGCATACGAATGTCTTTAACACTGTATTTTTGCTATGCCGAAGTATACAGGTGTCATTCATGATTGATGGGCAACAATGGTGAGATGATTATTTATATCTTTCTCTTATAATTTTCTAGTCCTATCTGTCAAAAAGAGTGATACGAGTGTTAAGTTCAAAAGATAACTTAATCTTATTCATCACAAACAAGAGTCACAAAACTCACTTGCTTAATTGTGCATAAGAATGCTCATCTAAGTTACAGATGATACAAAGTTTAGAAAACTTTGTTTCAATGGCCATCCCAGGTACACAAGTACCAAAGTACACAAAACACACACTATTTTTATATTTTTCTGATTTTTCAATTTTATTTATTTATTTTTATATGAAAAACAAAATAAACAAAACTGAAAAACAAACAAGCAAAAACATGTTAAACAAAGCAAAGCATAAAACAAGACTGACTAAAAAAAATGCAAAACACACAAGTAATGCAATAAACAAAAACAAAAAGATAGAAGAAAGTGATAAAATCACTTAAAGTCCTTTTTCTTCCATACCTTGGAAGAACCTTTCTTTTGATTAAACCCTTGAACCAGCAGTGAGGGGTAAGAGTTCGAAAGGAACACGAGGGCTTTGAGAAGATCACCAAAAAGAGCAAGAGAGAATTGAAGCTGATTCTGGCTTCCAGATGCGATCATGCCATTATTCTATTAAGTGGCTAACTACTTGTAGCAATTTAGTCGTGTATGACCGGCAGCTCCACAATGATGATAGAGATGTGGAACTTAACATATTTCTTATCCTGCTTAGTGGGTGCTCCTAAGATAGATTTACCCTTGTTTAAGTTCTCATTAGCTAATTCAGTTTTAACATCAGTGTTTTCAATTTCAACATTATTAGTAGGAGAAACAAACACAGTAGCACTAGTAGAAGCAATATTAGAGGAAGAAATATCACACCCTAAACTTGTTCAATCCGAAGCAAATTTCTGAATGCTGAGCATCTCATTAAGTTTTGCCCTTGAAGTCCTCTCCAATTAAGTTTTGACTTGAAACAGCTCTGCTTCAAGTCTTTTGGTCTTCTCAGCCAAGAAATTGTTCTCAAACCGTAGTGCACCAATCGTTTGATTAGCTTCATCAAATTTTGTGGAAAGCTCTTCATGATTAAGTTCCACATCACTGAGCTTTTTGGTGGGCCAGCCTATACAGTTTCTCATGCTTCTCAGAGAACTTGTAAAGCTTCTCATGGGCTGTATGAATATCATCTTGATCATCCATTTTCTCACACTTAGAATCTACAAATTCTTCTTCTTGTTCTACATCTTCAACAATCCCTTGAGTAGGATTGATTGTGGCAGTAAAGGTATTTAAGATTCCGTCATCCTCATTGTCAGAATCATCTTCAGGCTCAGTGTCACTCAACGTAGTAGCAAGTGCCTTACTTTTCCCAACACTCTTGAGATATATGGGACACTCTTGCTTCATGTGACCGAAGCCATGGCACCCAAAGCACTTGGGTTCTGTGGGAACAGTGCACTGACCGCCATCCTTTGTCTTGGCTTTTGAACTGAGAAGAACTAGATTGCCTGCGGTCCTTGTCAAAGTTCCTTCCATTGGCATTCTTCATAAACTTCTTGAACTGCCTTGTAATGTAGGACTTTATTTTGGAATCTTCATCATCGGAAGACTCATCTGTGTCACTGCTCTTTGCCTTCAAGGTCATGCTCTTGCCTTTACCCGACTTTCAAGGTCATGCTTTTGCCTTTACCCGACTTGCCAATCCTAGATAGTCCTAGCTCGTAGGTCTGCAAGTTTCCAACCAGCTCAGTCAAAGGAATCTTGTCAATATCTTTTGATTCCTCGATTGTAGTAATCTTCGCATGGAATCTCTCCGGTAGAGATTTGAGCACTTTCCTCATAATCTTGGGTTCAAGAATGGTTTCTCCAAGATTGAAGGCTGAGTTCACTATGTCCTTGAGCTTGGCATAGAACTCATCGAACAACTCATTCTCCTCCATATTTATTTCTTCAAAACTTGTAGTAAGTCTTTAAAGTTTTGAATCCTTAACAGCCTTTGTATCCTCATAGGTTGTCTGGAGGATGGTCCATGCTTCCTTTGCAGTTTCTGTGGAGGATATCTTTTAAACTCCTCATTAGTGACTGCACTGAATAAGGCATTCAATGCTCTGCTGTTGAAGTTTGCCGCCTTGATCTTGGGTTCATCCCAATCGGCCGACACTTCTTTTGGCTTGGTCCAGCTAATCTCTACAGCTTGCCACACTTTCTCATTTAAAGACTGCAAGAAAACTCTTATGCGTACTTTCCAGTATGCATAGTTAGTGCCATCAAATAAAGGAAATATGATTAATGACTGTCCTCTATCCATGACAAATAGGGTCAATGGATCAACATAGCAGAGATTAAACCTAATCAGAGTGTGTCTGCTCTGATATCACTTGATAGGCCAAAAACGTATTGACCAAGGGAGTCAATACCGTACCGGAGACTGTACCGGTTTGCCCAGCGGTACGGTATATTTCGGATACCGGTCAATGCCGGTGTACCGTTTCGGGTTTACCGCTATTTTTTATATTTTTAAATAAATATATATGTATGTGTGTGTATATATATTATAATAAATATAAAAGTTTACCATAAAATATTTCCTCAATTCAAAACTAATTAATCATAATTTTAGACTTTAGTATCAATTAAAAGAAAAAAAAAAACACACAATATAAAAAATAGAAAGCTTAAAAATTACCATTGCATACTAAGAAAACAAATAATACTAATAAGTTAATGCAAATAAGTTATCATTCTACCATAACAAAAATTCAAAAATTACAAAACTTAAAAAAAAAAAAAAAAAAAAAAAAAAAACTTTTTTCTGTACCAGCCGGTACGCCAGGTACGGCCGGTATTGCCCGAAATTGGCCGGCATGGCCGGTACATGGCCGGTACGGCCGGTATTTAAACCGGTACGAAACGTTAATGTTTCGATGCCGGTATGCAACCGGTACGGTACGTACCGGCCGGTACGGCCGGTACCGGTACGGTATCGACTTCCTTGGTATTGACCCCTTGTGATTAAATTAATTAATTAATTAATTAGCCAAGTTATTAATTAATCAATTTAACATGCAAACACGTGGTAGCACAAATAAATCAACAATAAACTAATTATGCAGCGAAAAATAAATAATACGGTAATTTGTTTATGAATGGAGAAAACTTGACGGCAAAAACCTCATCGGGTGATTTTTAGGTCACCACTTTCGAAACTCCACCATTATCACAACAAGCAGTTACACATAAAGGAATCCCAAGTACCTTACCAACCTACAGTTGAACTCTTGCCCCTAATATCCAATTGGACTTGTTCTGTAGTGACAGTTCCTCTTTTGATGCACGGCTTCCAAGTACGGACTAACCAATGCACGGATTCCAGTATGCGACTTCAATCACCAACTAGAAAGAGTTGTTGGCTACAAAGTTTTTCAGTTCATCCACATTGAAGATCAGGAAGATGCTTGGTCACAAAACCCAAATGTGCACATACACAACAACTTCTTCAGAAGAGATGAACTAGGCAAAACTTTATCTGGTCACAATTTGCTTGAACAGAGTTTGCTCAATCTTGTGCAACTTGTGAACACTTTGACGGCCCTTAAAACAATCATTTTATATGCCTAAGGTTAAAAGAAAAGAAGGCCCAAAGACACATCCACATATCCCAAGAAATCATATCAGAAATTCTAATTTTATAACCTCGACAGATAGAAGGTTCGAGTAGCTGTCGAGATTTAATGATTGTGCACTTCTTCAGCTTGTTTCTTGGACAGACTTGATAACTTCAACACTTGATCTTGAAACCTTGTTTTTTTAAATATTAAAAACACCTAGAACTACCCAATTATATTTTGAGTGCATTTTGTCAAAAGATTAGCCAATTACATAAAAGAATGACATATGTTCTTAACAAGTGAACCACATATGTCCTAACAAGATGAAAAAAGAAAAAAGACCAAGCTTAGATTTAAGGTTAACTAAATAGAGTCTCAAGCTCAAAGAGCTTTGCACAACATCAATTGGTAATTTGGAATCTTCTTTAAAAATCAAAGGGTTAGTTTTTAAGGGCGCAAATTAATGTGCATTTGATGCATTATTAAATAATATTTTTAAAAAACGAAAAATCATATTGTTCACAAATATCTATAAATATATATATATATATATATATTATAGAAATTCTACTTTAGCCTAATCTAAGTGTATATGTGTGTGAAACTCCATTTTAGAGACTTGAACCCCCGGCTTTGAATTTGGTAAGGATGATGTGTAAAACATGAGTTTTACACTATTCAATAAGAGATTGTCATATCAGTATTTTACTTAAAATTCAATATATCTTACTATACCTAATAACATTTTAATAAACTTCCAATTTGGTTGAATTTATAAATGAGTTTTATAATTGATTCAGTGTAGTTGTGCTTATTTTTAAATATAAGATACGATAATATGGCATGTTAGGATTAGAGGAGTAAAACACGAGTTTTACACCACATTCTTACGGAATTTAATAAAAAAAAATACACATAGTCATAATAAATTTATTCCTACAAATTAATGAATTGTAGACACGTATAATCATAATTAAACATTTAATTAATTATGGGAAACCTGTTTCTGACAAGGAAAAAATAATGAATAATGCTACCGGTCTAAATTATTTTATAACAATTTTATAAATTATTGATGTAGCAAACTTTTTACTGGCTTTCATATAGACCCACCACTAACATCAATTTTTCATTTACCAATAACCGCTCACTACATCGGCAATTTGTAAAAAAATTTGTATCTTTAGCAATGCTAAAAACAAAAATGTTTGAAATAATTATGAGGGTATAATGGTATTTTTGAAAGAAAAAGTAATTCTCAGTTTCCACCGCCACAGGGGTCAACGAAGAACAGAGAAGGAAATTCAAAAGCAGGCAATCACCTCATAAAAATATTCAAGCAGCAAATGAGGAGAATGCAAGCAACGTAGTGAGAGACATGATATATGATGATGATGGGGTCATTACATATAGCTCATGATGGCTCATGCATGCATCACAGTCTAATTGATCGAGTTCACACCGCGTTAATGTAATGAAATGAAATTGAATGATGAAGTTTCTTTTCTTTTTTTTTGTAGAGTAGGGCAGGGCCCACATGGGAGGGGGGGTCACGAGGCAAGTGGAAGAGAAACAAAGATCAGGGAGAGAGAGAGAGAGAGATATATTCCTAGCACAGCATTGAGCCACGTAGTGTTAGGCCGAATCAGACTTTGATTTTGTAATAATAAAAATAAAATATAGAAATGTATATATCTAGAGCTACCCTCTCATTGGTCCTAACACTTAGTACAAATCCCCATTGCAATGCTGCTGCGCTGTAAATATCTTCTTCTCTTTTTTTACAAAAAAAGAAAAAAAAAAAAGAAAAGAAAAGAAGATGCTAATAGTAATGGTAATGGTGCATGCGTCCGCAGCCAGATATTTGTGGCCTGACCCTTTCAAGCTGCCCTAGTGTTCTCAGCCACCAATCTGCCCACGTGTCCAGACCATAATGGAACGATGCTCTTCGGGCACTACCTGCCCGGTACCCTTTTTTTTTTTTTGTTGCCTGCGTTGGATTTGGGCCCACCTTTAAAGAATCGGTTTTTGCACCACTTGCCAACTCGGGGAACTCAGCCGAGCTAGTCTCCCATGTTTTGGTTTTTTTTTTTTTGGTTAGAAAAATTAGTTATAAATTCAATTTTCTAATTAGGCTGTGTTTGTTTTGCGTAAAACGTTTTTCGGAAAATACATATTTTTCGGAAATGCTATTTTCCAGAAAAGGAAAATGTATTCAGTGCGTTTGGTTGTTTCGGAATTCGTTTTATGAAAAATCAATTCTGATGTTTGGTTTGTTCAAACATTTTACGGAAAATGCTTTATGCAACCCACTCAACATCAGCTACACCCAATACTCATTATCAACCAAATAAAACTGAGAAAATTTCAGTCATAGTCTAAAAAATAATAATAATAATAATAATAATAATAATAATAATAAAGGTTGGGTTGTTTATGAGGGACTAATGATTTTCAGTTGGATTGTTTATGGGTTTGAGGGTGGGTCGGCCCTTTCAGTTTTTTGTATTTTTGGTGTGTGGATCGGAGCTGTGTGGATCGGGCTGAGAAATGAAGTGATGAGAGGGTGGATTGGGCTGAGAAATGAGGGTGGATCGGACTGAGAAATTTTGGGGATCGGACTGAGAAATTAGGGGATCGGACTGAGAAATGGAAAAGGAAAACTCACTGTGCGTGGAGAGAATCGGTTGCATGAGGGAGATGGTGGAGCTCGGTGTGTGGATCGGAGCTTGGAGCTTGGAGCTTGTCGGTGTGTGGATCGGAGCTTGTTTGTCGGTGTGTAGATCGGAGCTTGGAGCTTGGAGCTTGGAGACTGCTGTTAAGTGCGTGTGAGAGGGCTTGGAGAGTTGCTGCTGAGTGCGTGTGAGAGAGCTCTCTTTTCCGGAAATTGGTTGAAGGGAAAATAAGAGCTGAAATGGATTTCCGCCTGGGGAGGTGTATTTTACGGTCAAAGGTGAATTCATTTTCAGTTGACCGAATTTTCCTAATCAGCCAAACACTCAAATTTTATGGAAATGGTTTTTCGGAAGTACTTTGAAGTCAAAACAAACACAGCCTTAGATTCAAACACATAACGTCATTTGTATTTAAAAAATATTGATACTGTGATGTGATGAAATTTAAAAATGTACTACGTCTATAATATTTTCACAACAAATCATAGGCGCTTAGTTGTTATTGGTTTTAATTTGAACATACTGCTGAAATTACTTTTCTATTCCATCAATAACAATTTGTAACAACTTCTCTTAAAGGATTTGTTGTGAACATATCATTTCTCTGAAATTTATGTGGTTCGACCATGTAAATACCTCTATAGAGGCAAGACAAAAGACTAATAATCTACAATGTGTGTGTGTGTGTGTGTGTGTGTGTGTGTGTGTGTGTGTGTGAAAATAGGTTTACAACAATGCTTACATAATATATATTCTAATTTGAAGTTGTAGCCAAATTTTATTCAAAGAAAAATGTTTTCAGTATATTACATAAATGACAAAATTTGGTTATAAATTTGATTGTATTTAATGGCTACAACTCTACTTAATATCTTTTTATAAGATGTAAATTTTGACAAACCAACCATTGGATTATATATATTTTTTTATATCCTCCATGCTTTCAAAATTTTATAGAAGATTCAAAAATTAATAACCGTGTTATCAATTTCAAGTTTTTGTAATTTAAAATTATTCATAAAATATAAGTTTATAAATCGATTAGTAAATAACATTGACTGGAAAGAAATTTAACATGCATGTTAAGAACATAAAGAACATACAATTCAACAATTAGATTTTTAAAATATGTAACTATGTTAATTTTTTTAGTAAGAATTGTAACTATAAGAGCATCCGCATCCCTTATTTCAATTTTACTCTATTTTATCATCTCAAAAAGTAACTTTATCAATTATACAATCCAATTTTACAATACTTCCACATTCCAACTTTTATTTTCCTATTCTACTCATTAAAATAATATATTTACATATTAAAATATATTAACCAACAAAATATATTCCTCTACAACCAAACTCAGAACCCACCTTGCCACCACCACGCCACCGAACAGCAACCACCACCATTAACAACCACAAGAAACAACGCCGACTTGCCAATCTCCATAAGCCCTTGAGAGAAAAAAACCAGGTCACCGATCTTCGATCTCCAAAACTGCCAGAAACACACCAAGAGAAAAAACCACTTCAAACCCACCATGCCGACTTGCCGATCTCCATAAGCCATTGAGAGAAAAAAACTAGGTCGCCAATCTCCGATCTCCAAAATTGCCAGAAATACAATAGAAGAAAAAACCACTTTAAACCCACCACGCCGACTCGCTGATCTCCACAAGCCAACAATCAACAACCCCAAGCCACCAATTAACAAACCCAAGCCACCAATCAGCAAACCCACACCGTCGATTTGAAACCCACGCCATCATCGCTGTGAGAAATGCCATCATAAATCAGCAAACATCACTGCCTCGCCTTCGTTGGACTTTGCTTCGACCAACAGCGAGTCAGAGAGTGAGAGAGGGTAAATGAGAAAACAGAAGGAGAGAGTTGAGAAAGAAAGAAATCATCTTAGCCCAGAGATAAGAGAAAAAGAAGACAAAGGAGAGAGAGAGAGAGAGAGAGAGAGAGAGAGAGAGAGAGAGAGAGAGAATAAAAGTGATTAAAAAATTTATACAATAGTACTACATGTAGAATGGCACTGTAGCACAATTCTAAATATTTTACAATTCCTCAGTTTTACAATCCCAGATGCTGGCTCTTTTAGGTTTGAAATGCCAAAATTTCTTTCAATTTGACATTTACAATTGTCAATGCAGATGCTCTAAGCTACTATTAAGTTTATAGTCAAATTTTATCAATAATGAAAATAAAAATAGTTTTAATTGTGTCTGTCTCTGAATCAGGATGAAAGAAGCAATGTTTTCAATTAAGGATGACTCGCACAAAGTCCACTCATAAAGAAATCATAATGTTCAAGTTGCTAGCGTAATGGAATGTCGCTTTCAAGCATTATAAATTATAAAAGACAAGCAACTAGCCTAGCTAAAGTCCTTCTATGTCTTTTTAATCTATCATGGACACACAGAAAGCTAAGCTGCGTGATCAAATAAGTCAAAGTTTTTGTACTAGTTTATTAATTAGTTTGAATCGACAACATTTATCCTTTGTATTACGTGGATCGCATAACTTTTTCTTTAATCAAATAAAAGCCACACTGAAATTCTCTCTCTCGCATTGGTTGCCTGCTTGTTTTAAAAGGAAGGAAAGAAAAAAAATTTATATTACGTGGATCGCATATGTTGTGTCATGTGTGTCATAGATCGCGTAAATTGTTTGAGATATTTTGATATTCATGAATTTTAAAATAAATTAAGCAACTTATTATACGAGTAATCTTGTACTGGAGCTCCTATAAACACTAACGAGTCTCTTTGAATCAAGAGCTTTCCATTACCTATTTAGATTAAAGGGAGAAGAAGGGAGAGTAGAGGGAAGTAGAGTAAAGTTGATTGAAAATAAGCTAATTTTAAACTAATTTTTATCTACTCTACTTTGCTCTGACTCTCTCGCTCTCAATTCAAATGGACTATTAAGTAATAATGTTTATGAAATTATCATGTGATGGATTCGAGTCACCAATTCATCAGCTTACTAAATCTTCTCATCTCAGTGTCCACTTTCAATAAAGTTAATCATATGAAACTTTTGAAGAAGTTTAGAAAAGTGTACTGTTGAGATTTCATAAAATTAGTCAGAATATATGTTGACGAGATTTCAAGATTACTAAAACCTCTTTCACAAAGTAAACGTTAAGAGTATTTCTTAAATTTGTTTAAATCATGAGTAGTTTATGTAGTAATTACTAGTTTCGATTCATATGATAAAGCTCAATACAAATTCAAAAGACAAAAGAAAAAAGAAATTGTTTTTCTCTATTCAATTCATATGTTCAATCTCCATAGCTTTGCTTTCCAGTTTCCCCACTTCGAAGTGGTTGACATATAAGTGTCATATCGGTGCCGAAAGTAGTCAGCAAACACCACTATCTGTGGCGGCCTAATAAGTAAATTATGATGGTCAACTTATTTTACTAATTTTAGCAATAGCAAATCGTTTTAAAACTTCAAGTCAATCAATGAAAACAGTTTTTTGTGCTCTCTCTCAAAACACTTTCTTCCAAGGAAAGCACTAAAATTTTTTTGTGCATAACAGCTCGATTAGTCAACACTAGACCAATTATTTTATATAAAAAAAGGTCAACTCATCAAGAGATTCAAGACCAGATCGAGTTAATTATTACAAAATCAAAGTCAATTGGATATCTCTATTTTAATTCAACAAAATAAAACAAAACCTGGACATCCATATTTTGAGTAATAGAGCGTATGTTATTTCAGGTGTCAACGTAGGGATTTGGGGAACCAACAGCATACTCGTGCATATTGGGGTTAATGGCAACTAGTGCATGCGCGAGAAAGATTGGAGGATGACCCCTCTCCCTCACGGTGTGTTGGTGCGCTGCTTTCATTACTTGTGCATGTAGAGCTTCAGGGGTTTGTGTAGAGTCTATGGAGCACCAAGCCACCAACTAATGATTGAAATTTCTTAAAGGTGTGATTGGTCAAGTAAAGTCAAAATTTTGTCAAATCATCTTGTACCAAAGCCTAAATTTTCAAAACCGTCTCACATATTTGACCAAGTTTGATCACGGTTAACCTGAATTCAATGAAGATTTTACTGAAAATATGACCATTGCAATAGGGATAATTTCTAGCTCCCATTGTAGACAATTGTATTTCCTTTAAAATGATTGTTTACAATCCCAAATTGGATACAAAAAAAGCAAGATATTGCGGAGATAATGAAAAAGTGCCAAACACTTGGCCAATTTAAAAAAAATGAGTGTTTGTAAACTTCATTAGAATTTAATCTTAATCAAATTATAATCAAACAACCACCCATTGAACCAAATAAGGAGTTGCCAAAAATACCTCATGATGAATTTCAGTTTGGTATGCTTGGATCGCAAAAATTCCATTTAAATCAAAGTCAATTTACAAAAATATCAAGGTGAGAACTCTTGAATTAAAACTTAGTTTGACATCACTTTCCAAAGTATCTAGCTTACCAAATATGAAATTGGAACAAAAAATTAAATAACTCTGTTTGAACAAAAAATTAAAACAGAAAGTTTAATTATTCATTGTATATTAAGAAAATAAATAATACAAATAAATTACTATTCTGCTCTTACAAAAATTCAAAAATTACAAAACTAAAAAAAAAAGTTTTTTTTTTTTTTTTTTCTATACCAGCCGGTATGCCCAAAATCGGCTGATATTTAAACCGGTATGAAATAACTCTATTTCAGTACCCGTGCACATATCGAAAAGGTAAATATCAGCCATACCAGCCGGTATGGTACGATATCAACCACCTTCTTTTACATGTTAACTTCCCAGCTAACATTGTGAACTTCATTGCACCAAATCAAAATGGCTTGATTCAACCATCTCTTAAAGTGTTTTAAAACCCTTTTCGAAATTGTTTTCCAAAATCATCTTCCAAAGCCTTTCTGCTATTTAATTTCAAACTATATTCCTTGTTATTTTCTTATAAAATGGTTTTCCAATCCATGTGTCTTCATAGGGAATTTTTCACAAAAATATTTTCCCTAAAACCATGGAATTTTTACGTCTTCAAATACTTTTCCACAAAAACTCATGAAATACCCTTTGGAAATATTTTTCTAAGGAATTTGAAACTCGAAAACCTGGATTTACATTTAAATTGGTTTTCTCGATCCATAAAACTCATGAGACACCCTTTGTGTGATCCCCAAGCCAATAAGCCATCATTAGGATTTGATTATGTTATGGTGAATGATGTGGTCCGTCTATGAATGAAGTTTGAACCCTTTTTTTGATGAACAACGAGGTTTGAAGTTTGAACCCTGAAACCTCATCTCGTCAATCATCATATTTTACTATATATGTATATTATTATTTATGTCTTATAGTGACTAAGATTTATAAACCTTCATGCATGATGCCATGACCTCCTTCAAATGGCTTGACAATGAATTTAAAGATGAACTTGACTCCTTGAAATGCTGGACCTTCTAATTCACGGATATTCCCCTTGATGGATGGAAGGAATTGTGTGTGTTGGTGAACACATGGTGTTGTGCAGTGTGTCGTAGCTTGCTTCATGTCGTGACTTGATGAAGAGTTTATTATGCAGAAATGTGAGGCAAGGATAAATGGCTAGAGGAAGTTAAGTAGCGAAATAGTAAGGAGAGTAGTAGATACCTAGATGAGTTTAGGATTGCAAGCCTGAAACTCACTCATACCTGAACGGAGGAGTTGCCAAGATCAAGGATAGAACCAAAGCTTAGAATTAAGGGGGTGGTTTTGTTGTTGGCTGAGTGCGATCACTTTGATTTCTAGCTATGATGTTTAGCTGCTACGGGTTTTTTTTTTTTTTTTTTGAAGTGTCTTTGATTAGTAGTGCTAGGTGAGGACAAAATTATTTTGTTTAAATTTTTTTAGAAGGTTAGGTTCTTTGTTTTGGGTAAAATTGGTTAATTGGGCTTAATTTTTTTAATTATATTTTTGCTATTGGTATTTGGTAATTTTTGTTGATGAGCTAATTTTTTAGGGCTTGTATATTTTGTTTTAAATTTTAGATCTATAAATTTTTTATAGCTTTTAAAATGAGGAAAATACTAGAGTTACAAGTGTTGTTATAAATTGCTAATGTGATTAGTGGTTATTGTTAGGTAAAAAAGTAATGTAAGTGGTGAGCTCATATGCAAATTAATAAGAATTTACTACCTCAATAGTTTATAAAAATATTGTAGAAAAGTTTTATGGTTGTAACATTACTCTCAAAGAATTAAAAATATTTTTAAGGGGAGAAAATATAATTTTATAGAACAAAATTGTTAATTTTAATACCTACAAAGGAGGCTGGTGTTGGCATTGTAGTACGAGACCATACAACTTTGATACCTACATTTATCATCAATTTAGTCCAAGGTATTTATTTATTTATTTATTTTTGAGAGAAAATTTCAACCTATGATATCTGTTCATGATGATAGCTCTTTATCATCAGACTTAGACATCAATCAGTTTTTAGTATAGGCGGAGATTAAATCTCAGATCTCTTATTCAGCCATCAGAGACTTTACCAGTTGAGCTAACTGGAACCCACTAGTCCAAAGTATTTAGTTTCAACTAAACTGCTTCAAAATAGTGAAACTCTTCCATGTGCACCACCAAGCGAATCAATTAGCGCATACTCTTGCTTAGTATGCTAAAGGCATTAATAGTTTTGTAACTTGGTTGAGGAAATTCTAGTATTATTGAGTTAGATCTAATTCAAAACGCATTGTATTTGTCTTATACTAAATAAAAGTTACAAACTTCTCATACAAAGAAAATAAAATAAATTAATTTTTAACTTTTTGTCACATATTTAACATAAAAGTGATAAAAAATTGTATCTTTTGATGAACACTATGTAAATAAGTTACTACAAATAAAGAAAATCCAAACGCACTGCTATTAATGATGCCATGTTGTCTAAAATATGACAAGGTCACAAGAAATGTGAGAGTGGAGACACAACTAGTAAGACATAAAGTGGTATTAGAACAATATCACTTTTATATAAGTTCGCTATTAATAGCATTTTATTATAAACCAATTATAATATATCTTTTATTTTTATATTTAAAGTTATTATTATTTAAAACGGGAGAGGCCAGAACCAATCGGGAAGAGAAAGAGATGTTTAAATGGCTATCCAATTACAACATATCATAACAATAGTTATGGAAACAGTTATACGGAAAAAAAATTATTGAAATTAGATATCATACTTTTTTTTTTTTTTTGAGAAAAGATATCATACTTTATTGGATGGAATGTGATTTTAAATTATATGGTATGATGTATATATATTTTTAAAATTTGTAATGTTTATTCCGAAAAAAGAAGAGTAGAATAAATGAAATTTTCATGTTGAAAAGAAGTAGATGATGGAATCTTTGATTTGAGTATTTCAGGGTCAGATGAAAAGAAGTATGCCCAACCCCCTGTCTTCTCTTACTTTCTTGTAATTTTTTATTTTATTTTTTATTTTTAATTATCAAAGACGGTATTCTACTACTCTTCATATGGATTGGGATCCGAATACAATTGCACCGTCCAATTCACCCAAGTCTCTCACATTTTTTTTTACTTCTCAAAAAAAAAAAGTCTCTCACATTTTTTTTTAAAATTTTTTTATCTTTACTTTTTTACTTTTCCTCACACTCGGCAAAAATCTCGTGACAGCCAAAATGGTGGCAAAAGTAATCCAAGAAAAGATAAAACCGATGCACACTTCCAGACTTCCCATGGCCATGGGTTCTCTTCTTCTCTATGTGGATTAAGACTTTAATTTAAAATAATCATCATTCAGAGTAATGGTTTTTGATTGGCAATCAGACGGTAAAAATAAACAAGGAAGACATACACATAAGTAATAGATAATAAAGCCAAACTCCAGCGAAAATATCTAGCACTGTCCTCCAGAGACCACTCCAACAACCAAAATATTTTATTCGCCACGTCTCCTACCAAACGATAATTCCAACTTGGAATTTGCTGCTTTGAACACGACCCAATACCATGTATTATGTTCAATTATTCATCATGTTTGGGCCATTTCCGTCATTTCCTATTTCCCTCTTTTAACTCTGCTGTTGTCAAAAAAAAAAAAAAATTACAGTCATTTTTGTCATTTTGGTCATGGAGGTTCGCACTTGTTGTTATTGCTAGTTTTTTCCGTCAAAAAATTTCATTTTTTGGAAAAAAGGCGAAATTACAAATTATATTCTTAAGTTTGGTCAATTGTCATTTTGGTCCAATAAACTTCATTTATTGTTATTTCAGCCCAATAATTTACATTTGTTGTCATATTATATATATATATATATATATTTGGATACAAGATATAAAATTTACTCTAATCTAATTTAAGTGTATATGTGTATTAAACTCCCTCTTAGATAAGAGAAATTATTAGGTCCACTTGGATGATTGATGAAGTGGTTCTCCTAACCAATAAGATGATACTATCTATGCATATGGGTGAGTGAGCTTCCTAATTGGTATAATAATAAAAAATAAAAAATTATCAAGTAATGTCACATTTGCATAAATAACTACATTTTATTGGTTGGCAGGTTAGGGAGGACTACTTTTGCAGTCCTCTCGGAGGACCTAATAATTTCTCTTTAAAAACACTCTTGCCTCTCACACTTCACAAGTACTTATATTTATTGTCATGGATAGACTTTCCTTCAATAAGTTTACATTTATTAATCTGATACATTAAGTTCATTGAATAAATTTTTTTACTATTTTAAATTTAATTATTTTTATTTTATTGACCAATGTAACTAAATGTTTGAATTCAAGTATAGAATCGATCACGAGTTGAAGTCTCCAAGTAAGAGATTTACTGTATAAACATTTAGATTAAATTAGAGTATCAATAAAAAAGAAAAAAGAAAGAAAGTATAGAACCAAATAGTCTAATTAATACACTCATAAAATGCATGATGTTGGGGGCATTTGCGTCATTTCACATACCACCATATGTTATTCAGCACTATACCATTCAATCAGTCCCTCGTGCTTGACGACGAGGTACAAGTTGAAGAAGTTTGGTTTCACTTATGTATGTGAATGTGATGTATTGTAATGTATGCATGTATGGGGGATGGCGATGGGAATTTAATTTAAACGAGTAATAGGAATAGATGATGACGTGACATTCAACCTCTAAGGCTCGCGGAAAATATCATTGCCACGTACGCACTCCCCAAATCTTAAGCTTAACAATAACAAGCCTCTCACTCTTCTCCTAAAGATCTTCACATCTCTCTCTCTCTCTTACCACCTAGTACTTCAACATCTCTCTCTCTCTCTCTCTCTCTTATATTTCTCAGACCAAAAGCAAAGTAGAAAGAAAAGAAAAAAAAGGAAAGAATTTTATTTTTCTCATTTTACATCACAGTATTTCAGAGTTAAAAATATCTCAAGATTTTTTTTCCTTCAGATATCAGCTTCCAGAGTGCTACCTGTAGGTACTTGTAATTATTTTCTCTTTTTTTTTTTTGTTTTTTTTCTACGTATGTTAGAAAAAAAAAATTATGTTTCTTACTTAAATACTTTTGAGTGTTCTTTTTCTGATTATTCATGCTGTAATTTTGCCTTAAAAAATAGCATTTTTCTTTAATTTGAGGATATTTGCCAAATTTATCAACTACGCAAAAGCTTAGTTGAACTGGTGGGTACTGGTTGCTTAGTGTTTAGATGATTTATTTATATATATATATATATATTTTTATTTTATTTTATTTTATTTTATTTTTTTTGTGGTTAATTTGTTTCAAAATTTTCGTTTGTAGTTTCTGAATATAAGTTTTGTTTAAATTTAGGCTGATAAAGTTGATTTTTTTTTCTTTTTTAATTGTTTACTCTTTTAGTCATTGAACTTAGATTTCAATCACAATTAAGCTAACAATTAACAAGATTTGCAAGTCTGAAACTTTTTGTTTTTGTTTTTAGTTAAGAAGTTAAAAATTAAAGTTGGCGATTTATTTTGCAGAGGGTTTTGGGAGTTGTGGAGCTCAATCCGTGGTTTCTGATCGATCTTATGACCACATCGGGCCGGCCTCCGGGCCCTGATGGCGAATTATAGTGTTTTGATTATTGATTGTTAGCTAGTTTGATTATTGTGTATTAAGAGAGCATAAGTTTGTTTAATGGCTGGTTCATGTGAGAGGTGGATTGATGGTCTTCAATTCTCCTCATTGTTCTGGCCTCCCCCGCAAGACGCCCAACAACGAAAGGTGCCTGCCCATTTCTGATTCTAATTTTATGATTTCTTTTTCTTTTTTATGCTTGATTTTAGTTTTTCTTGTTGAATTTTAGTATTTTCACCAGTAGAAGTAGTAGTAGTAGTGAAAATTATGTCAGTTAACAAAGGGTATGACTTCGGATAAAGAATAGAACGGAGAAAAAGAGTTCACGTGGCCGACCTTGACTAATATGTTGAGCATCCATAACCAACCACCCCCCAAAAAAAAAAATATACATGCTTTATGCTTTTGTTTCATGTTTGGTCTAGGTTCAAGCTGCTGAAATAGTTGATTTGGAATAAGTGAAGACTGAATTTTTGAGGAATTTATGGTGATATGAGTAATCAGTTGGAAAAAGAATTTGGTTGTTGTTGAGTCTGAAGTGGGGTATTATTTTCCATTTGGCACTGAGGAGATAATATTGTAACTTCTTTCCTTTGTTCATACAAAGTTGTCTACTGAATAGAGTGCATAAGTGCTGTGTTTAGCTATATACTATTAGGAAATTTACAGATGGATGGTATCAATGTCAATTTAGACGTACAAGCTAAAAATTATCTTCAAATTAGCAATGATATGCTCAACTGCTCAAGTTGTCCTCACAGGAAGTAAGACCAGCTCGTAGGGCTGCTGACTTCAGTATGTCTGGTAGTATGAGAAGCAGTTGATCTCCTAAGAGAAAAGAGAAATGGAAAAAGAGAAGAAATTTCTTCCCTCGGTTGGATACTTGGATGTGAAGTGTTTCATTTTCAGATTATTTTTTTGGTAAGAAAATCGAGATAGAGGGAATACCCAACGCCAATTATGCTCAGCAAAGTGTCCCCCCTCCCCACTTCTCCTCTCCACACTGCCCCGTTTTTCAATAAACTATTGGAGAAAGGTTAAGAACAAGAATTGGAGAAAAACTGGAAGGAACACAACTAACATAATATGTAGATTTATCTCATTATCTAAGTGTTATATTCTTAATGCATCCTTTAGTTCCTCAAATTACTGTGGTGTAACTTTTATCTCTATTTCCACAACATCTTGTTTGCTTTGAAGGTTAAGGTATTGAGAACTTGCTCTATGTATGCCTATTCCAAAAGTACAAAGGGGTTAAAAAAACTACTTGTTTGTAGATTATCTGCTCTGGAAATGATTTTTTTTTTTTTTTAAATTATTATTATTGATCTTCTCTATATCTTATGTTTTCTAGTTGATTTCTTTTTGGTCATTAGATTTTTGCCTCTTTTGAGTCCATTTCTTACAATATTTGAGAAACGTACTTCATTCTTTCCTTCCCCACCAGGCTCAAATTACTGCTTATGTTGAGTACTTTGGTCAATTTACATCAGAACAATTTCCAGAGGACATTGCTGAGGTATGTTCTTTTTGTTTTTATTTCTGAACTAATTTTTCTCATCCTGAAAGCTGGAATGAGACAGATACTCTACTAATTCCATTTATTATTAGAATGAAAGAAATGCTAATTTCATGGAGACTTGAGGTGTTGGATGTTTATAACAGATTTTGCTTACTGAAACATGTTATTTTTGACAGTTGATCCGTAACCGTTATCCATCAAAGGAAAAGCGCCTTTTTGATGACGTTTTGGGTATTAATGCTTTCCTCATGTTAGTTTGAACAATAATTGATTATAAGTTCTCATTTGAAAATGCTGTATAATGACTGCTTTGTGTATTTAAATCTACTTCCAGCTACTTTTGTCCTTCATCATCCAGAGCATGGGCATGCTGTTGTTCTTCCAATTATTTCATGTATCATTGATGGTACACTGGTGTATGATAGAACCAGTTCTCCATTTGCTTCTTTCATATCATTGGTCTGCCCAAGCAGTGAGGTATTGCACTAATAAGCAGATAGATCATGCTATTTTCAAATCTCTTTCATTTTGTACTGAAGATTTTCCTTGCTTGATGAACAAAATTTTCTGCCTTTATATTTTGCAAACTTATTTCTTCTTCTTCTTCTTCTTCTTCTTCTCTCTCTCTCTCTCTCTTTTCCTTCTCTGATGGAACCCATAATGTGCTTTACAAGTTGCAGAGGAAATTGTTATCAACTTTTTTTCCCCCTTTTTACAGAATGAGTACTCTGAACAGTGGGCTCTGGCATGTGGGGAGATTTTGCGAGTTTTAACTCACTACAATCGCCCAATATACAAGATGGAACAACAGAATAGTGATTCAGAAAGAAGCAGTAGTGGCTGCCATGCTACTACTAGTGACTCTAGAGGGGAATCCAGCCACCATATTCCTTTGTTACAGCAAGAGAGGAAACCTTTAAGGCCTTTGTCTCCCTGGATTACAGATATATTGCTGGCTGCACCTCTTGGTATCCGAAGTGACTATTTCCGATGGTGAGTGCATCATTTAGAAGTGGCTTAGCAGTTAGCACTACTGTTTTGGTTATGAAGTTATGAAAATTATGATGCTGATAACAAGACATGAACTGTGGAAAGGCAAAGTGGCACCTGATCCAATTCTTAGAAAAATAATTAAACAACTCCAAGGCTTAAAGGGTTCAAGTTTATTCTTAGATAAACTAGTATTAGGGGTTCCAAACTGCCTTCATTAATTGATATCTCTATCTTCTAGAACAACTGTTTTTAATTTGGTAGACTGGATGTTTTATTTCTTGTGAGGAAAAGGGCTTAAGTGAATGAATTTTGCTCTTGGACAACCTGGTTTGGGTCTTGCAAACTTCATTTTTATTCATAACACTGGCTAAATTGCAATTCATTTACCAATGTTTTGTGCCAAGCAATGTGTTGTCTGTTAGAATAAAGGTTAAATAATTAAAGTCACACTTTCTTAATAGCTTAAGCTTTTGGGATAAGTGGTAGTTTACCATTTTCTATCATAATCGTTTTTGTGCAGTGGCAGCTCCACTTGTACGAGGGTGGTCCTGGGACTTCCCTCGCTTGCCATTTTTTTTTTTTTAATACTTAGCAAAAAAACATTATATAAATAATTAGATTAAACTAATTTGTTTTGTGACCACCCTGACTTGAAAAAAAATGTATATATACTTATGAACAAAATTTATATATTAAATTAACCTATTTTGACTATCCTAATAACACCTTGACTTGAGAATTACAAGAATTTGAGTTCAACAAAATAAGAGTAATGTTACATTCACAATTTTTTCACAATAAATTTTATGTGGTAAGCTGTTACTAATTTTAATTTGGGCTCAATATGACATGTTTTACCCACCAATAAAGCTTGTTGCATAAGATTTATTATGAAATTATTGTGGTCATTTTATTATTCTCATATCAGAATTTTAATTTTCAATTTTCACTTTATCTCTTATTAGTTCTCTCTCTCTCTCTCTTTGTTAGTACAAAAAAATTGTAATATTTCATGTATTTGCATTTTTTTTTTTTTTTGTTGTGATGTTGATATATTCAAGTTGTCTCTATATTAGATTGTGTAATTTAAGTTTCTTAGTGACCACCCTAAAACAAATCCCTAGAGCTGCCACTGTTTTTGTGTTTTATAATCACAAACTTTAGACATCACACTGTTATCATTGTGATGAGATTTTTGATCAGTTGGCAATGCAAGATATCTTATGCTAACTTGAGGGCAAAATGAATACTGTAACTGAATCTCTGAAAAGATAAGACAGTTGATGTCTTAATTCTGGGTCTGTATTCTTTTTCTTTTATTCTTTTATTTATTTTTACATATATTTTTTTGTTACGCCAATGATATCACGGTGGACTTGAGGAGTTTAGCAATTTCTGTTGCTGCTCCATTTATCATACTCTCTGTAATATTCCAAAATTGCCGTTGTTGGTTTTAACTTTCAAGGACATGCTGGTTTATTGATGGTTAACAATTCCAAGCACAAACTAGAAAGTAATGTTTTGATTAATTACAGGTTTCAATTGGTAGTAAAGGTTTACACATGGTTGAAAAAGAAGACTTAACCTTCTTTTTTTGTTTCTTTTCATATGCTCTTATTTAAGTTCTCAAATGTTCTCTTTCATTTACAGGTGCAGTGGTGTTATGGGTAAATATGCTGCTGGAGAACTCAAGCCACCTACTACTGGTTAGTTAAATCTCTCTTCAGAATATAAAATGTGACTTTGCATTCTATATATATATTTTTTACGTGATTTGCAGTAACATAATTTGAAATGATGGTTCTGAGTTGCAATTCTGAATAATCTTACTTAGTTTCATAAACGAGATGAAGTTTTCAACTGGCAACATTAAATTTGAAATACATATTATGGAAACTGATCCCCTTTTCTTTTTTTTTTCCTACTTATCAAAAAAAAAAAAAAAACTTATTACTAATTTTTTATGTGAAATGGTAGGACATATTAAAGTAGTTAATAAAATATAGAAGGTCTAGGTTAATATGTACTTTTTTTTGTGAGAACTGAAGAACAAATTGCATTTTATAATGTAGTTCACCCCTACTTGACAGGATTTTGGAAAACAAGGGTTATCCTATCTTTTTTCTTAGTTTTCCGTTCATTGTAATTTTTATGAGCAAGAAAAACTTACACTGTTGTATTAATAGCAAGGAAAAACACCTAGTATTTGTTTCTTCCTCTTCTTGTAAGCTATCTTGTAAATAGAGACAGCAATGAGGTGGGTTTCTCCATTCTTATCTCACCTCATATAAAACTTTCGACACCCATCCCCATGCTGCTCTTCTGATTAGCTGAATGAAGAAGTAACGTAAAGAAGAAAATGAATTCAAAGCAAGCAAACTAAACAAATTTAACATTAAAAGAAAAAAATTAATAAACTTTTATGTGCACTGAATCATATCAAACTCTGGAACTTTATGAAACTGTATGGACTCTGTCTGTATGATAAACTGGTTTGGTTCCTTGGTTCTTCAAATGGCAATGGAGAGAGAAGAAATAGGCATAATAGGATGAGGAGGGATAAAAGGAAAGAACATTGATGGTTTGGGTTAAGATCAAGACTATGATACCATGTGGTGTTAATGACTAGGGGCAAAGAGCAAATAAGAAAACTAGGTGGGACTCCTAGAGTGGTTGGTTTCTCCATTTACTTATACTGCTAAATATGGTTGTACCTTCTCTATTCACATATATTACTAAATTCGTAAAAGTTTATAACGGCCCTTATCTACATTTACACTCTTCAAATCTTTGTAAATGTAATATCGAGAAAGATTTATACTCCATGAGACAAGGGGCAACATTAGTTGACTTATTTTCAAAAAAATTTATTTTATTTTTGGGATCTTTTCCAGCTTCTTCTCGGGGATCTGGAAAGCATCCTCAGCTTATGCCATCAACTCCAAGGTGGGCTGTTGCAAATGGTGCCGGTGTCATTTTAAGTGTTTGTGATGAGGAAGTTGCTCGCTATGAAACTGCTACTTTAACGGCAGCCGCTGTCCCTGCGCTTCTGCTTCCTCCTCCCACAACAGCTTTGGATGAGCATCTAGTTGCTGGGCTACCAGCTCTTGAGCCATATGCACGTTTGTTTCATAGGTTAATATCTGAACCTGACATCCTTTTCCTCCCTCCACCACTCTCTTTTCCTTCTGAGGGAACACGGGAAAGAAAAGAAACTGAATCTAGCAGTGTATATCTTGAGTTTTTGTTGATAAATTGATTGAATTTGTTTCTTCTCTCTATTAGGTATTACGCCATTGCTACACCGAGTGCCACACAGAGACTTCTTCTTGGACTTCTTGAAGCACCACCATCATGGGCCCCAGATGCACTTGATGCTGCTGTGCAGCTTGTAGAACTCCTTCGGGCTGCTGAAGACTATGCATCTGGCATAAGGGTAAGCTGGATATTTTGGTAGAAAACTACGTATGCCGTGATACTATGCTTCTGATCAGTATCAATTGAACTCATTCAAACCAATATAGTTTTCTTTTTAATCTGTTACCCATTAATAACCTGCTTCAGTAGAAATCTTTATTGTTAGTGTCATTGATCTGCAAGAAGAGATCTTGTTGAATTATATGGAAAACCTGATATTCATATTTCCATCAACAAAGATTAGGATTTTGCACCAGCAATGAATTATACAATAACAATCTCCTTCCGTTTCCCCAGTCGAGGTAATTGTCACTAATGAATATAAAATCCTGCATATCTTTTATTGGTAACTTTTCTAAAATTTACATCAGCATAAGTAGTCAAATGTTGATGAGTTTCTTGGAGATTCCCTTAAATTCCAAATATGTTTTGAGTACATCCTTTGGGTGGGAAGATTTTGGAGAATTATTGAACATCCTAACAACATTGAAAACTTAAGTGATGTTATGTTTTATAGTCTCTGACCTTTTATAGTATCAGCAGTAGAATCTCTACAACTAAAATCATCATTTGGTGTTGTACAT
Organism: Quercus suber; assembly: GCF_002906115.3. NCBI lineage: Eukaryota > Viridiplantae > Streptophyta > Magnoliopsida > Fagales > Fagaceae > Quercus > Quercus suber. The sequence continues at coordinate 175,388 of NW_027069514.1, read as the reverse complement.
TTTATTCTCTCTCCACACACACACACGTATATAGTCTTCAACTTTTTCATTTCATTACCCTGGTCCCAAATCCTTTAGGCCCATACTTCATGGCTCCCAGAAACCTCTTAAAATTAAGTATTTTTTCATTATTTTATTTGTTATAATATTGATAATTGTATAAATATTTCTCATAAATCTCTCCTTCAACTCACCATGCAAAGATGCAATAAAGAGTCAAAGTGGCTAGTCCCTGCTGATATGCAATAAACTTTCGTAATTTTTGCCACTAGTGGGACTGATTCCCTTGATCTACTCCAAAGATCTGTGGGATATCAGTCAGGCTTGCATCTTTTTATTCTTACCTCCTGCTTTAAACCTCAGTGCAAAGCTCAAGTTATCTGGTTCACTCTTCACACTTCTTTCCATATAGGTTCCCCTGGAATGTAACTGAACACCTTTGTTCATTTATTTCCCCTGAAATACACACACACACACAGAGACAGACATACTTGGGCCTTTAATTTATTTGTATAATAAATGCTTTAATCCTTAATCAGTAGTTCAACATTGTATTAGAGCTCTAATAGGTCGTAGCTCTTATTGCTCTTCATGCATTCCTCTCCTACCTAGACTACTATCCTTATTCTAGAATACAATGTTTTTGTTGCAAAAGGGATCGGAAGATTTTGATTTAACCATAATTGGTATTGTTGATGTTTCAATTTGTTAACAGCCACTTTATAGCATTAAAAACAGATAAATCTAAATGTATATAGCATTTTTGTTTTTTGGTATAAACTGCTATTCTTTTGTTGATGTAGCTTCCTCGGAACTGGATGCATCTGCATTTCTTGCGTGCCATTGGGACTGCAATGTCCATGAGAGCAGGCATAGCTGCTGATGCTGCAGCAGCTTTACTTTTCCGCATACTCTCACAGCCTGCATTGCTTTTTCCTCCACTAAGGCAAGTTGAGGGAGTTGAAGTTCAACATGAACCTTTGGGCGGTTATATTTCAAGCTATAAAAAGCAGGTACAAGTGATAATTGTTGGCATGTCTTTTTATCTTTCTCAAGTTTTATGATTCCATATGCTAGGAGAACTTCAACATAGTTTTTTTCAACTATGATTCCTTTTATTTTTTGCGAGTGTAAATATGAATCTAACCTAAATGCCATCTCAAAAATTACTTCTGATCAGATAGAAGTGCCTGCGGCAGAAGCGACTATTGAAGCTACTGCACAAGGGATTGCATCAATGCTTTGTGCCCATGGCCCTGAGGTTGAATGGAGAATTTGTACCATATGGGAAGCTGCCTATGGCCTGATTCCATTAAGTTCCTCTGCAGTTGATCTTCCTGAAATCATAGTTGCAACTCCATTGCAACCCCCCATATTATCATGGAATCTGTACATACCTCTCCTTAAGGTCCTGGAATACCTTCCTCGTGGAAGTCCATCTGAAGCATGTCTCATGAAGATTTTTGTTGCTACTGTTGAAGCAATTCTTCAGAGAACTTTTCCATCTGAGTCCTCTAAAGAACAAACCAGAAAAACAAGATACCTTTATGGCATAGGGTCTGCCTCCAAAAACCTTGCTGTGGCAGAGCTTCGTACCATGGTCCATTCACTTTTTTTAGAATCATGTGCCTCTGTAGAGCTTGCTTCACGACTACTTTTTGTTGTGTTGACTGTGTGTGTTAGTCATGAAGCTCAGTTGAATGGGAGCAAGAGACCGAGAGGTGAAGAAAGTTTTCCATCTAATGAAAGCATTGAGGACTCACAAGTGATATCTGAAAGGAAAAGGGAGATGAAAACTAGGAAGTTGAAAAAGCAAGGGCCTGTAGCGGCATTTGATTCATATGTTCTAGCTGCTGTTTGTGCTCTTGCCTGTGAGCTTCAGTTATTTCCTCTAATTTCAAGGGCGAGTAGTCACCCAAACTCTAAAGATGTTTCAGATGCTGTCAAGCCTGTGAAAATAAATGGATCTAGTGATGAGTTTCGAAATAGTATTGACTCTGCAATTCGTCATACTCACAGAATCTTAGCAATTTTAGAAGCACTTTTTTCATTGAAGCCCTCTACTATTGGCACCTCATGGAGTTATAGTTCAAACGAGATAGTTGCTGCGGCAATGGTTGCTGCACATATTTCTGAACTATTTAGACGGTCAAAGGCTTGCATGCATGCTCTCTCTGTTTTGATGCGTTGCAAGTGGGACAATCAAATTTACACCAGGGCATCATCACTATACAACCTCATTGATATTCATAGCAAAGCTGTTGCATCCATTGTTAACAAGGCTGAGCCACTAGAAGCACACTTAATACATGCACCATTGTGGAAGAAGTCCCTCCTGAATTCTGATGGCAAAAGACGAAGTCAACGTGAAAACAGTGTTTGCTTTGATCCTGGGCAGTCATCTACTCCACAGTCTTTGGATTCAGCCCATTCAGATACTAAATTTAGAGCATCACATCCAAATGAAGGCTCAGGAAATACCTTGGGTAAAGGTATTGCAAATTTACCATTAGATGCTTCAGATTTAGCCAACTTCCTCACGATGGATAGGCATATAGGATTTAATTGCAGTGCTCAAGTTCTTCTAAGATCAGTGCTGCCAGAGAAACAAGAATTATGTTTCTCTGTTGTTTCATTGCTGTGGCACAAGTTGATTGCAGCTCCTGAAACTCAACCTAGTGAAGAAAGCACTTCTGCCCAACAAGGATGGAGGCAGGTATGAATCATTTCTGTTGCAACCTCTCTTTAAGTCTTTCAGTATATAAACTCCTGAACATAAGCAATATAATTTTCTGACTATAATGTTCCCTAAATTGGATTTATATTCTGACAATATTTTAAGGATATAATAGAAATATGAATGTACCTTGTTATGTTCCTAGAACTGAATTGTTGTCATGTAAAAGGAATATCACTTAAATGTCTGACGATAAAAGGATCTGTTCATGGTATGGTTATATTGTGTGTGTGTGTGTGTATGTGTGTGTGTGTATTTTTTGGGAAATGCAAGAAATCACAAAACTTGTATTTGCTGTTGTCTCCTTCTGCTATTTTGTTTACCATGAATTTATTGCGTAACTTTCAGTCTATGCTTGTAGATTGTATTAGTGACATGAAATTTCAAATGTGAACAAGATATCTGATTCTGCCTTGATCTTGTGAATTGGTTCCCACATTCTATGTTGGAGTAGGAGATTATTACCAATTTACCATTAAGTATTAACAATAGGCACTTCTGGTTTGGAGACAGTTAATTCAGTTAATATATCTCTGCTATATTTTATTTGAACAATTGTGTCTATGTTCAATGTGAAATGTAATTCACTGACCATATTTGGATGTATTTCAATTTCAATAATTGCTTCTATGTTGAATTTGAAATGTATCTCACTTCTGGTTCTGGGATGGTTCATTCATTTAATATATTTCTGCTATTATTTCATTTCAATAATTGTGTCTATGTTCAAGCTGAAATGTATTTCACTGACCATATTTGGATGTATTTAGGTTCTAGATGCGCTATGCAATGTCGTATCAGCATCACCTACAAAAGCAGCTACAGCAGTTGTTCTTCAGGTCCAAACTTTTGTTCAACTTGTAAATTGTCACCTATATATATATATATATATATATTAGCTTTCTTTTGGCAATTGTCTTGAAACCAACTTTTAAATATGGCTTTAAAAATTCAGAACAACCTTTGTGATGGGATGAAAACCAAATTTCTAGGAAAAGAACAAAAAAATATTCTGTGAAATTTAATTCATTGTGGTAATGAATTAAATTCATCATTTCCTAACAGCTTAAGCTTTTAGAACAATTGGTAATCTCCTTAATAAGTGTGGCCCAACACGTGGGATTTTTAACATTTTAAATGGAAGGTAGAGTAAAATCACAAATCAAACTTAGGAGCTCTTGCTCTGATACTATGTTAAATTACCGATCAACCTAAAAGCTTGAGCTATTGTGATATGGTAAATTTAATCATGTACCTCTAATAGAGGTGTTGCTTAGCTGGTGTTCCAGTCACCATCCTTATTTACTGTTATATTGTAATTCCAATTATTTTATTTGTTTCGTCACTTTCATGGCCTTGTTTGCATGTCAGGCGGATAGGGAATTACAACCTTGGATTGCCAAAGATGATGATCAAGGTCAGAAGATGTGGAGAATCAATCAACGAATTGTAAAACTGATTGTGGAGCTAATGAGAAATCATGATAGGCCAGAATCATTAATGATTTTGGCAAGTGCTTCAGATCTGCTTCTGCGCGCCACAGATGGGATGCTCGTTGATGGAGAAGCTTGCACTTTACCACAACTAGAGGTAACATCTCATAACTTTATGTTTTTGTAGTTCCATGACTGACAAATGTAGTTTGCAACCACAGTTGATCTTCAAATTAATATTCTGTTTAATCATTTTTTAAGGAACCAACTTTGTTCCAGGCCATGGAATAAATAATTCTAACACTTCATAATTAATAGTGTTTTCTAAAGTTTCTTTGTGACTATAAATTATAAAAACCAAAAATTACTTGTACTCTTAAATATAATATTGATTGATAAATTTAAATTAACTTTAGGCAAAAATGAAAAACTCACCCTCTAAATTTAAATTTGAATTGAATTTTGCTTAATACAATTCCGATATTTATCAAAAAAATGTTTAACCAAAATTCATTTAAGTTTTCTAACTTTGCTTTCGTTCATTTCAGTTCTCTAGGTTTCAAGTTTATTCAGTTAAGGCTTATCCATCAACGTTTGTCATATGTTGCGGTTAATTGCCCAAATTTTTAATTTTTTTCTTCAAATTTTTTGAATTAAAAAATTAAATCAATGATTGAAAAATATTTTCTAGAATTTAAAAAGTATATATTAGCAAAAATTTACTGAGAATCCTTAATTGAATAAACTTGAAAGTTAGGGGATTGAAATGAACAAAAGCAAATTTAGAGAATTGAAGTTAATTATGGAGAAACTTAGAGGGTAAGTTTTGCATTTTTGTCTTAACTTTACTAGGGCCTATTACTACTAAACTAGGACTTTTGTTCAGATTATTGATATTCTCAAGTATCAACTACATTTCTGCTTGAACGATACTGTTACAACTCTTTTTTTCTCTGTGCCCCATTTTCTTCGCCCTTTTTTGTTTACCTAAATGCGTTGATTTCCTATATGTTACACTTTTCTTTTTGTGAAGGTCGTATCATAATTGATTATTTTTTGAATTCATCAATTGAATAATGTATATGATGTCTTATTTTTGTACCAAAGTGATGCAGATTGATTCTGTTTAAATAGAAGCTGTGGAGAAATATAATTAATATATACTTTTTTCTATCCAAGGTGGTTATTAATAATGAGAAGGTCAACTGTGCATTTAATTTTGAAACCTGTAGCTTGCCAACCTGTTGGTCTTAATACATATAGGCGTGTCCTTTCATGTTTTGTAAACGCTTGCACATTGGATTGATTGATGATTTACAACACTGAAAAGTAGACTCAGTATGTTTTTTAATTTAGAGTAAATTACAATTTACCCCCTTGCGGTTTGGTTCAGTCAGAATTTAGTCCAAAAACTTTCAGTTACTAAGTTTGACCCCTTAAAAGTTTGGATTAAAATGAAACTGTTAGGGTTCTGTTCAAATTAGCAGATTTTGCATTTATTTTACGAACAAATTATCCCCTCGTGGTTTGACCCAATAGCAATTTAGTCCCCCAAGCCTTTTCAATTGTTATATATGATCCCTCAAGTTTGGATTAAAATGAAATTGTTATGGATAGATACGTTGGGCCGCACTCTAATGATTTCATTTTTAGTCCAAATCTTAGGGGGTCAAATGTAACAATTGAAAATTTGTGTATTAAATTGTGATAGGGCCAAACAACAAGAGTAAATTGTAATTTTTCCCTTTAATTAATTACTATTATTTTTATTATATTTCTATATCTTCAATGCTTTATTGATGATCCAAACACATAAATTATCAGTTACTGGAAGCAACAGCCAGAGCGGTTCAACCTGTGCTGGAGTGGGGAGAATCTGGATTGGCAGTTGCAGATGGCCTTTCAAACCTCTTAAAGGTAAACATACACACCCAATTCTTGACACACTTGATCAAGTTTGATTCCTGGCTGAATGTAAATTTGCTATGAACTTGGGCACTGGAAAGTCCAAGTGCCTGATTGACTGGCCACCTGACATTACTCATTAACAAGACGAAAAGAATGAGTATTCTGTTCGTTTTATGTTAATGTAAAACCATTACTAATGTCAAATTTTTGGTCTAATGCTGCAGTGCCGGCTATCAGCTACCATCCGATGCCTTTCTCATCCAAGTGCTCATGTTCGTGCTCTGAGCATATCAGTTCTTCGTGATATTTTGCACACTGGTTCAATTAAGTCTAATTCTAAACCAGTGGACATAAATGGCATGTCTGGTCCCCCTTATAAGTATTTTAGTTTAGGTGTAATTGACTGGCAAGATGACATTGAAAAGTGCTTAACATGGGAAGCTCATAGCAGACTCGCAACTGGAATGTCAATTGAATTTCTTGGTACTGCTGCCAAGGAATTAGATTGTAGTATTTCCTTATAATATCAGGTAGCTTTTGCCAGCCATTTTAGGTTTATGACTATATTTTTCCTAGTGAGACTTACACAGAATCATACATTATTTATTTGCTTGAACGATGTGGGTTTGCAGGTTGGTAATTATGCATTCTGTTGTAGATATAAAAGCCTGAGAACTGTCAATTACAGTGATTACTTTGGCTAGACATAACAATCCTTCTGCAAGTATTATTGCGTACATTGAGTAGATAGGGCCACAATTAGTCTTTATTTCTTGTCTAATATTTATTCCATATAATAAATTTTTTTCTTCTTCTTTCTTTCTTAATGTTAAGTAGGCCCAAATGACCATTATGAGTAGATTTGAAGATGTAAATTTGGATTTCCCGGCAGAGTGAAAAAGTGGGCGAGATAAGAAAAAACGGGTAGAATTTTTTATTTTTTCATCTCACTGCTCTTGTAATCTTGGTCCTGGTCTGCACAGAGGTCTAAAGCTGCTGGCGTGTCAAATAGTAAGGCTGTGTTTGTTTTGATCTAAAATATTTTTAGGTGTTTAGTTGCATTTCAAAAAATTCTTTGGAAAATATTTTAAGGTGTTTTGCTAGTATTTGAAAAAAAAAAAAAAAAAAAACCATGATATCATAGAAAACATTAGCTCAAATCAAATTTCAAAGATCAAACAAAACCCAAGAAATCATAAAATCTGCTCAAAACAGCCACAATAATCTAAGCAAATCCAAGAAATTGCCCGAGGAAAAAATATCGCCCAAAAAAACTAGACAATTAAGACCAATTTGAACTGAGGGCGGAAGTGGGAAAACAAATGGTGTAAACCAATTTTTGCCCTGGGAAGGGTTAGGGAGTGTTTGGATGGCCTATTTTTATAACTTAATTTTTTGTTTTATAATTTATAACTCAAAAATGATGAGACCCATAGCGAGAAGTCCGTTTGGCACCACTATCACTTTGTTTTCATCACTCAATTTTTTGATTTTTGAGTGATGAATTATAAAAATTGAAAACACATTTTAGTTGTTTTCAGTTTTCATAACTCAATGATATTTTTGTAATTAAACATACACAAGGGATCAACTAGTCATAACTCAGACGTACCTTTTTGACCAATCTACCTTTTTTTTCCTGGTTCGGTCTCAGGACTTTTTTTTTTTTTTTCTTGGGTCTCGGTTTTTTTTTTTTTTTTTTCCTGGGTTGTCTCGGTTTTTGTTTTTTTTTCTCCTTTCTGGTTCGTGTTTTTGGGTATAAAAAAAAATACACCGAGTGACAGGTATGTGGCCCACAAATAATGTGAAAAATATTGAGTGATAGTGCCAAATAGGTGTAGTATTTTAAAGTGATGAGTGGATGGTACCAAATGAGTGTAGTATTTTAAAGTGATGAGTAATAAGTGATGAATGATGAGTGACGAAAATTGAGTGATGAAAATTGAGTGATGAAAAATATGCATCCAAACATGGCCTTAATAATCACTACACGCATGTTCAGATTTTTTGTTTTTTTAGTTGTCAAAATTTTCTATTCATAAGACCCGAGCACGTTCAAAGCTCAGAGGTTATATATTTTTCTACTAGTACTATACCACTGTTGAGCTAAGTGAGTTTTAAAGCAATAAATTATTGACATCGCAGAGTTATAAAATTTCAAAGACTAACAAAATCCCCAAAATTGAAAATTCTATGATTAGATAATTTTTGTTTTTGTTTTTTTGTTTTTTTTTCTTTTCCCAATTGCCAATTATTTAAAAGAATGACTTATATATATATATATATATATATAAATTAAAAAAAAAAGTGAGTTGCTTCTTCCAACATCATATTCTCTTGTTCTGTAAGATGAATTCTTAAATTAAAAAAAAAAAAAAAAGTACAAAGAAACATTAGTGATAGAAGCTGAGGAAAAAAATAGGGGCAGAAAGTTGAAACAAAACCAAATATAGAATATATTAAATCATGCATACAACAAAATTTGGAGGGAATTAAGATTAATTAGTGACCTAATTAATATAACACACTAAAAGACACATTTTTGTGATTCCCTCAACACCTGCATAGATATGACAATGATTTTCAAGCGAGTTAAGTAGGTTTAACCATTAAAGCAGTAGGTTGGGTTAGATGGCAAGTTGAGTTTTTAAAACCACAAAGATCCAACCCAACCTGCCTAGATATATTCATCTATTTTTAGATTTTATCTTATATCAAATTTAAGATTTTATTTTTTATTTATTTTTGGTTAACTCCATGATTTACACACGTTAATATATATATATATATATGAAAAATGAATGATATTTTCTCAACATATTTTTAAGCATACATAATGACAAGGATATAGTACTCATACCATTTTTTTTTCTCTTTTTTAATGCAAAGAAAAATTTAGAAAGTACTCTTAAGTCATAACTTAAGACATTTTTCTTTTATGGGTATAACTTAAGACATTTGAAGTTTGATGAATGGGAAAGTGAGTCACATTATGATTTTCTTCAATGATTTATAGGATTTATAGGAAATACAACTCAAATTTATTCATAAATGGTAAAATAAATTTTAAGGTTTAGTATACTACTCATAACTAAAGCTAACCCACCCAACTTGCAAAATTGAAACCACCCAAATTTTCAGCTAACTCTCCATTTTTGGAGGTTGATGAGTCGGCAACTAGTGGGCTTAGATGAAAATTTTTCTCTCAACCTATCCAAAATTTTAACTTACCCACCATTTTTGGAAGTTAGTGAGTCAATAGCTAGCGGGCTTGAAAAAAAAAAATTTCCCTTAACCTACCCAAATTTTCAACTTACCCACCATTTTTGGAGGTTGGTGAGTCGATGATGGTTTGGAATTTTTCCAACCTTGGTAGTTTGGTCGAAAATTTTTCCATCAACTCAAGCAATCCAATCCATGCACAGTCATGCCAGATAAACACAATTAGTTAATGTTAAATCATGAAAACTAATAAATTTATTTTAAACTAATATTTTAGTTCTTTTTGTTTGTCTATTTGTCTTTACATGTTTTATTTTACTTTGGATAAATCTTTTTAATTAACAACAATAATTAATCTTTTTGCTAGAAGATTATTGGATATATAACAAGATAATAAAATAAATTTTCATTTGATTTGTAGTTTAGGAGAAAATTCAACTACAAAGAGATATTCAAATTATTTAGAAGCCAATACTTTTAAGTCTGTTTGTAATCCATGCTATCCTCTTCACGCGAATGTAGCGCCTCCATAATAAACTAACCATGCATGCGCTTTGAATCACCTTCAAAGACAATGTCTCGAAATCAACTGTCCTGTGCTGTCAAATGCAGCAACGAGTTCAGATTCCTTTGCAAAATTCGTAAGACTTAAATCCCACGTACACAGCGGCTTCTTCACTGCATGTCCTTACCTTCTTCTTGTTGTATGTTACATATATATATATATATATATATATAGTATTAGAATCTAAGATTTCCAAACGAAATCCTTAGGTTGCGGTCACGTACAATAAAATTTAGACGATCGCTGATCCTGAAAACGTTATTCTCTAAATTCCAACACCGATCAAAATAGTGGGTCTCATTTCATTACCTCCATAGTCCATAGCCATAGCTATATATAGCCGTAGCCATGGTGTGTAATTTGTTTATAATTAGTGGTTTGATTATTGATGTCATGTCGTCAGTGTTTGCGTTTCTATTTTTTTGTATCACGTATTTGTTACATACATGATATATATATATATATATGCATGAATGGAGTGTGGGAAAGATGCGCCTATCTTATCCAGGTAGGTAACACTACTATACTAGTAACAAGTCATCCTTACATTTTTGTATGAGGAATAGTTGAAAAAAGTGCAAATTAAAAAAAAAAAAAAAAAAAAAAAGAATATGTACAAAATTTTATCAAGCAATAAAAGCAAAGCGAGGCCTATCTTCCATTTCTCATTGAAAATTTTGTTTTGGTTTGGAAAAAAGATTTATTAAAAGCCCTTTTTTTTGGATTTTGGAACATGAAAGATAAATGGAAAATTGGAAACACACAGCTCTACTTGTTGAGGACATGCGGGTCCTCTCACACGCACTCTCTCTCACCAAAAAAATAAAAATCTGAAGTTGCTTTTTTAGTTTTTCAATTTTTGGTAGAAAGATTTTATAGATGAGGACGGTCAGGTGCCACTGAATGGATGAAGAGCCATAGTCCCTAATGTAATCGAGGCCGTTGAGGTCGCTAGGCAGCGTGGCAATCTTGTTATTTGGGTTTGTACACTTTTTCGTTCTATTCACTTTTCTCTGTTATTGTTCGCTTTATTTATTTGTTTGATAAACATTGTTTGCATTATTTGCTTTATGAGTTAATGGGCTTTAATTTGTTTTTTTCCATGATTTTTTTTTTTCTTTCAAATTTTACTGTAGATAAATGATTGATTTGAGGCATAAGGAAGATGGATAGCTCTGTTTGCTTGCTAAGAAAATGTAGGGAAAAGGCTATAGAGCATGTTAAAAATTTAAGTTCAATCATTGCTTCTGAGCCGAGAAATTCTATACCTTCTATGAACTAAAAAGCCTAGAAGAACTAGATTTTTGGGTTCAGCTGAGTTGGATTTATTCACCTTTTGGAATTTAAAGAATGAATAAGAATTAGAGCACAAAACCAACTGTATAGAATTCTTCATATTTTTTTGTAATAGAGAAATGAAAGAATGTATTCGATTCCATCCTACTTCTACAAAAAATGCAAAGCATTTCACCCTTATAACCCCATTTAGCCATTCTAGACCTTGTGATCAATCTGTCCTTGATGGCTATGTTGGGTATTGTAGAGCCTAGTTATGTTTGATTCGGTTGACAACCCGACTCGATTCGAATAATGTTGTGTGGTTTTTTAATGGGAGATTTTCTGAGGCTTAGTTCATGGAGTAGAGGCTTGGGCTTGTCGGCCCAAGTTGTAGCGCTCATAGACAATTTTTGGCCCGTTTTGTAGCCTATTGTGAATCCTATGCACAGAATGTAAAAAACGTTACTTTGGTGATTATGTTTGTTATTGTAGTTTTTTGAGAGAGAGAAAAAGTGTACTGCCGCATTTTTGTATTTTTTCTTGATAATAGTAAAATTCCTGTAACTCCATGAATGTAGACAAATTGCCGAACCACGTAAATATTTTCTTGTGCGTTTGATTATTTTTCTTTGACGTGTATTTTCTCTATTTTTTGTCTCTCATAGATTGGGAATTTCGGGTTATTTCCTGCTAATCATGAGATAAAGGAATGCTTTGGAACGTGACTAGAGAGAACCAAATACCATTCCACCAATCAACAGCAGCACAATTCATCCTATTAGCAATAAAACTTTCCATTAGTAGTAGCAGACTAGTAGGCACTCCTACTTACTGATTATCCTTATCATAAATTTGGATTTCAAATAAGCTACTTTGAATTTGAACAAGCTGCTCTGACCTTGCTCGAGGAGTGGCCCATTTTGAATCATGTTGGAGTTGGACAACTTAGCATTTAACTTCCTGCCGGTGTCATTAACCATTCTATGCTCTAATGCTCATGCTTCTGATACAAAGGCCCATCTATATGCCAATTATCAAATCAAAGAAAAATAGAATCACCTCTAGCCACTTTGAACTTCATAATAGGCCTCACAATATTTAAAAAACACTTTACCTGGTGTGAAACAAACAAATACCAAAGAAGCAACAACAAGAAGCCTTAATTCCAAATTTTGGGGTTGGCTATGGATCTTCAACAAATTAGTTAGGGTCCTCTACTTGTATTTTTTACCTTTTAATTCTCCCAAAAAAAAAAATGTTGATGTTTTTATAATAAAAAAAATTAATCTTTTTCTACATTTTTCGTTCTTTCAACTTGAATAAATTATACTTGAATCAATTTTTTTAATCTTTTGGACATGATTGAACTATCTTAAGTTACTCTCCTTCATCTTTTCATCAATATGGAAGAGTTCCAATTTAATTATTTGATGAGTACGACAATATAGAAATTGTTGTTACAATAATAATAGGGGATTATGGTTTCTTATATTATTATTATTAAAAAATTCAATTTATTAGTATTATTGAATGATACACTAGTAACCTTATGGTAGAGTGGTTAAATTAGGCATTTTAATTTATTGATTGTGAATGTTTCTTTTTGTTTTTCTTAATAAATTCAATAGCATTGATGTAAGGGTCATCAAATAGCCCATGGCCCACAGCCCGACCCAGAAACCTGATGGCCCACCAGGCTAATGGGCGGCCCGACCCGTTGTTATTGAGGCCAATGGTTAGCCCACTAACCCAGTGGGTAAGACCGTGGGTTAGTTTTAATGCCCATGGGTACCGTGTGGGCTAGCCCAGTAACCCAGCCGATTAGCCCAACCTGTTGCCCAGCCCAATAACTCATAATTCATAATGATATATAGGAGGTGTATGAAGGATTGATCTTGAGATATTATAGAGGAATTCCTTAAGAGAACTTCCCCAACCACTAAGATACTTAAAGTAATTGTGCTAAACTTAGTTTACTAAATATATATATATATATTTAGTAGTCTAGCAAATTTGAATTAACCATTTGACATTTTTTTTATTAAAGATAAAAATAAAAAACTATTTAAAGCCTTAATAAAAATAAATAAATAGGTTTCCGTCAACAAAACAAAAATTCATATAGATTTGACTGTAAAAACAAATTTGTAATTAAGTATTAAATTCTTTGATTCTTTCCTTTGTAAAAATAGATTGATTATTCTCTTATAAAAAATTGATTATTTCCTTATAAAAATAATAAAATAATATGCTAACACAAGCCCATTGATAGCCCATTAGGTCTAACCTGGTAGCGCAGCTTGCTAAAGACAAAATGGGCATTGCCCATGGGCAGGGTCATGGGCTGGGGTTTTCTCTTTCGGCCCAACCCGGCTCGGTCCATTAACTAGTTAATAACTCATTATGCCCGTGGGCCAAGTAAAAATGGGCCGGGTCGGCCTGACCCGGTCCATTGACGACCCTTACATTGATGGTGATGATCATATTAAAAAAAAAAAAGTTGGGTTTATGGTTGTTCGTGAGCATGATACACTAGGAAGGGATTCCTCCCTTTCTTCTCGCGCCGGAAACTGCGGCTGATAGGCCGTCAAGGCTGAACCACGTAACCCTCATGTTCTTGATGTTCCTATTCTATGCTTCCTCTTCCGCATCCACTCTAGCATACACAATATGGTATAACACATTGCGTTTGTTAATATTCAACATGGTATATCAATGCTAATATTTAACATGGTATCAGAGCCAAACTTCGTTCTTGGCATCAAACAAATCTCTACACAGCAAAGAAGATTCATACATGCATAGCACAGATTCACAATGCCCCCGCTTAGCTTCAAATCCAGACCCCACGGCATCATGCAGCCACCATGGCTCACTGCCGTGTCTAGATCCTCAAGCCCAAGCAATATGTGCCTCTCCTTATCAGATCTGTGCAAATCAAGACTATGCCTGAAGAAATCAACCCCACATACGTGCTCCTCGGCCTCCCGTGAGGAAAATCCAGAACTCCGGTCACCAGAAGCACTGCCACGCGCCACCACGCGCTGCAACTGGCTCTGGAAAATCACCCACGCGCCGCCTCAGATTCCCACTTCAAGATCGTCTTCTTGGTACACGCGCCACCCCTGCGGCCTCCTCGTCGACCGATCAACAGAACCTGAAATTTCGGCAGCCATCTGACACCTTACGCGCCACAACGCGCCACTGGGATTTCGGGCTTCTCCTCCACGCGCCGGTGAACATTGCACGCTCCAGTCACGCGCCGGAAACTGCGGCTGATGTCATCTGACGTCATCAATTGCCACGTCAGCTTGATCCACGTCAGCCCTAATTCCACGTCATCAGCCACGCAGCTCGCCACGTCAGCAGTGTCGCCTCGTCAGCACCACGTCACCTAGTTGACTGTTGACCCGGACCGACCCGACCCGGACTACCCGGATCTGACCCGTGAGCACTGACCGTTGACTTTGACCAAATCCGTTGACTTTGACTTTTTGTGTTGACCTTTGACCAAAAGTCAAAATTTCCGAAAGGGCCTATCTTGCTCAGTTTTTCGCGTAGATTCCAATTTTGGACTCCGTTTCTTCATTTGAAGCTCCAAAATTGGTCAATTGGCACATTATTCATTGTGGTTTCTTCAAAGGCATTCTTCAAGGCATCTCCAAGTGATCTTCTCATGCTTATCCAACCTCAAGCCTTCATCGAGCTTCTGCCTTGAGTTTGAGGGAGGGTGTTAGAGATATATATTAAACATATATTAGCCCAATGTAATAGGCCCAAGCCCAGTCCTACTTGTACTAGTAGTCTAGGGTTTAGTCGCCTATATATACTCATGTTAGGGTTCATTGTAACACAAGGGTTATTGTACTACACTCCTACACAATAAAGATGTAGCCCTTAAGGGATTCCTCCGTGGATGTAGGCCGTCAAGGCTGAACCACGTAACCCTCATGTTCTTGATGTTCCTATTCTATGCTTCCTCTTCCGCATCCACTCTAGCATACACAACATGGTATAACACATTGCGTTTGTTAATATTCAACATGGTATATCAATGCTAATATTTAACAGCAGAGATGTTGAACTCTTCTGCCGCCACTGACTGGTATGCTGCTGGGAAAGTGGGTTCAGCTGTTAAGGGAAGTGTGGGTGCTGAACTGGTTGATCTTGAATCCTGATGGTCTGTTGATCAAAGAAGGAGACTATAAATTGGTGAAGACGCGCTTTAGTGCTTTCTTTGCTACACATCTTCATTCTTTACTTCAGGGTGCTGAGATTAATAATCTAATTATCAGTACTGGTTTGTGAACCTTAGAATCTGGAGATTTAAACTTTTTATAGATAGTGCTGCATGCATGTTAAGTTTGTATTTACAGCTTCTAGTTTGAACCTCTGCTTCTTGGTGTTCAAACTCCAAATTGCATCAGGCAGACTGCCTTTGACGCTTTAGCATTGGATTATCAATCTGTTTCTGGACTATTTTAAAAACGATTTTTAAAAATCAGGGACTGACTTAGGAGCTAAATCAATTTAGGGACCAAATTGAGAATAGGTCCAAAATGTAGGAACCAAAAGTGCATTTTCGCCAAAAAAAAAAAAGTTGGGTTTATGGTTGTTCGTGAGCATGATACACTAGGAAGGCAGAGATGTTGAACTCTTCTGCCGCCACTGACTGGTATGCTGCTGGGAAAGTGGGTTCAGCTGTTAAGGGAAGTGTGGGTGCTGAACTGGTTGATCTTGAATCTTGATGGTCTGTTGATCAAAGAAGGAGACTATAAATTGGTGAAGACGCGCTTTAGTGCTTTCTTTGCTACACATCTTCATTCTTTACTTCAGGGTGCTGAGATTAATAATCTAATTATCAGTACTGGTTTGTGAACCTTAGAATCTGGAGATTTAAACTTTTTATAGATAGTGCTGCATGCATGTTAAGTTTGTATTTACAGCTTCTAGTTTGAACCTCTGCTTCTTGGTGTTCAAACTCCAAATTGCATCAGGCAGACTGCCTTTGACGCTTTAGCATTGGATTATCAATCTGTTTCTGTTATTTTTGATGCCACGGCTGCTGCTACACGCCTACACCTGACATACATGCTGGTAAGTAAACAAATATTAGAATGTGTTATTTCATTCAATTCATACTGCATTTGCAGAAACTTGTATTTTGGTTTTCTATCTTAGCAGATGATCTTGACTGCAATAGGTAATTAACAAAACATTGTAACGTAGACATATTGATTATAATTATTATTTAAGTTTTTATATCATCTTCTTCAAATGATCTTAAAAAATCATTCCTTCTATTTTTTGATATAGAAATCTTGCTTATGAGAACAAGTTTCGCATCTTTTTTTTTTTTCGAAGAATTGAGTTTATTGAGAATTGGCCTGTGGCTAATAGGATTCCCCCAAAAGCTCTCATTTGCTGAAGCTTCGAAGGGACAAAACATAGCAGTATTAGGACAGCTATTTTATGATTAACTGATATGTAAAAATCCAGACTACCTGCACTAGAAGGGTTAATTTGGTTGTACTGTATGTTCTGCTGGCATGTGCCTAGAAGGGTTTTAAAATGAATTCAAGAAATTGTCACTGCTTCCTTTATATTGTTGTTTGGTTTTGATTCATTAGTATGGTTCCTGAGTAGTATCAGAATATGTTTATGCCACAATAGGTAAAAAAAAAAAAAAAAAAAAAAAAACAATAAGATCTGGCAACTTGGGTTTGGTTATGCTGCAAGTCAGACAAAAGAAAACCACTACGAGGATTTCCATTCAAGCATGTCTCCTTGGGACAAAACAAACCCTTCTTGACGTAAAGATTCACTTTTTTTGTATAGTGTTTGATGGGTATAGATTGGAAACATGTATAAGCTGTCACCTGTAATCCTTCGGCTTATGCTGAAGGGCATGAAGTGGGCCGATGACCCTTCAAGACTGAAGGGTCTAAAGAAGGCTGACGGGTCTAAAGAAGGCTGACGGGAGTGAGGTTGACGGTTCTAACAGAACCATGACTTGGCCATCACGTATAGGTATATACGGAAATAACTTGTATCCCACGCTAAATGTTAGTCTCCTACAAGGAAAGGGTTCCGCGATCTACGGACTCCTATATGAAAAAGACTTCTATTCCAAAAAAGAAAAGTCAATCTTCAACTACTATAAAAGCCTCAATACTCTCACAAATCGAGGTACGCATAATTAACCCCTTTCTAGCACTCTAGAGTTGAAATAAGTTCTAACTTGACATTCGGAGGGTATTTGGCCGGCACCACACCGGTGCTCTCTGGTTTGTTATCTCTTTTTTGTTGTGCAGGTGCTGTTTAGTGTGTGAGTATCGTGTAGCTCACTGGTGGTTTTTCCGGCATCATCAGTGTTCGTGTGAAGAAAGTTGTCCTTTTTTTTTTTGTTGTTGAAGAAAGTTGTCCTTTTTTTGTTGTTGAAGAAAGTTGTACATTGATTCTCGATTTAACTGGAGTATAAATGATATATTGAGCTTCTATGATCTAATAAAAATTCAGAGAAATGATGGGCAAAATATCAACACGTTTTTTGAAAGCTTCGAAAAATTGATAGTAGGGTATGTCATTTATGCAATTTCTAGAAATTACGTACACCTTCTTAGCATGATACATTAACGTGCAGCAAGCTTTGCATTTAAATAACGTGCTATTTCATATTTCAACTTGGAGCATGATGTACAAATATAGCCAACGCTGTATACACATGACATGAGGTATTGATATGTAACGGGGAGAGCTTTAAAATGTATTTAGGTGCACAAAATGTAAAAGGGCCGTGTAGATCTAAGGGTTTGAAATTAGTGATTTCTGATGTGCAGGTCAGGATTGAAACTCAAAGCAGCTAAGATCACCTAACTTCCACCTGTGAGGCTCTGAGAGAACATGACTTCTCTGTCAAAGAGAAAGGCAAGCAAGAAGCTGTAAAACGGCAACTGAAGCCAGGTAGTGAAGGCTAATCCCTGTGGTAAATAGAAGTGATCAAGGCATACACAAATGTCTGTTAGAGAAGAAAAGCAAAACTAGATCGTCTTATATGTTCTAATTTCCTATTTTAAGAGCAAAATTTCAAGTGATTGCTAATTGAAAACCACAATCTTTCATGTCAACCCTTTGATAGAGAGAGAAGAAGAAAGGAAGAAAGTTGGTGGAGGGCTGTGGTAGGAGAAAATTGTAATAGTTGAATTTGACGGTTTCAATAAATTTGGATAAAAATCACGCTGTTGTAGAATCAGGCAAGTTGAAATGAAGGGAACACCAAAATGACAGACTAGAGAGATTTTAGAACTAATTATCAAAAAAGAGAGATTTTAGAACTGAATCCTGTGCAATACAGAGTTAGAACTTAGAAATGTATGTTGAAATTGGGATCTTTATTAGCTAAGGCCTAAGATAATCAACCTATACTAGAAACAAGACAAAAAGATTTCAAATGCTAACATTGTCAAAAGTACAAACCCTATGAGGCAGTTTTAGCACCATAAAATTGCTCCAACATGATATTTCCTGACCATTATTAAATGCAGTTGTCTTGGTTTATGTTGTCATAGACATTTATTTAGGACCATTTCTAGCATGATGGTAGTGGGTGATCTATTCTTGCAAATTTTTAACATTCTGCATTTTTAAATACATGTGGTGCGGATGTTATTGCTTGGTTGATGACTGTTGTATTTGTCTACCAGGCAGAGGCAGGTATGTGATATACTGTTGTTACTTATTTTTAACATATAAAATTTCTTGCACTATCACCTCTCATTTAAATTTACTTGCCGTCAAGGATTTTAGCTTGCTAATATGATACCAGACTGACATGGATTACATCTTATGAACTAGTCAACAATTTTAACACGAAAAATGTTGAAGTTGTGACCCCAACTCTACAGGAATGGTGCAAGTATGATGCTTGATCTGTCTGACAAGAAAATCATAGATCATGTGCATTCTGCCCGAAGTTCCATGTGATTGTATTTTGTACTGATGTTTGTGTATGGTGATGTCTCTTTGATTATTGCATTATACCATTGTGTAATATATGTTTCGCATTTTTTTTTTTTTTTTGATTTCCCACAGTGTTTTCTTAAGGTTTTCAACCAGAGACTAATCACTGTTCGTGCCGGGTGAGCCCACGAAGGGGTAAAGCACTGGCCTAGGAAATTCTTTTCAAAGTGCAGGTAGCAGGACTCAAACTAGGGAGCACACCTAGTCAAGCTCAGTACAAGCACTTTAAGACCAAGAGCCCAACCAACTTGGCCAACCCCTTGGGTTTATGTTTTGCATTTCAATAGTCAGATAGTGGAATATAAAGCAATGAATTCCCTATCATGTTCCTTGTTCCCCCAATTAGGATCCTCTTCACCATAAGAATGAAGAGGATTCATTTTAAAATAAAAATTATGTATTTTCCTAACTCTAAACATATATATATATATATATATATATATATATATGGTATCATGTTATTTAAAATCTCGTTTTTTCCTAACTCTAAACATATATATATATATATATATATATATATATGGTATCATGTTATTTAAAATCTCGTTTCACCAATAATAAGTAGAAAAGATTGTTAATATTGTTCGTTTATATTTTAGGCCTACCAATGACAATAGGTTGGCCATTGGCCAAGGACAGGTTAGCCTTACTATAATTGCTATACACAACCATTCAATCCTAACGAAGGGTGTAACTTTAGCAACAAGTTGGTTGGTACTTCGGGTAAACTAGTTGTCTAAATACTTTGAATGAGAACATGCTTCAAGATATAATTATTTATCTAAATCAATTAATAATGAAATCTTTAAAGTACAAATACTTCACTTGTATCATTCTTGCAATGAATCAAAATTTGTTGTAGGTCTATCTCTTAACTCAAATTTGCCATGTGGAGGGAAGGCTTACACTCTGTGTTGGGATTTTCTTTTTTATAGAGAAAAATCTCTTGGGATGATTCCAAGATATGGGCTAGGAGGTTTGAGCCCAAGACCTCATAGATCTCATGAGATCTTTGGACAATTAGGAAAACCCCTATGGGTTTTTATATGTATCAATATTTTTTTATTCCCTAGTTTGATGGTATCTGTTAGCACCATTATAATTGCTCTATTAACTTGGAATGTACAGCATGAAGAGATTTTCTTAATATTCTTGAATTACGCTCCTTAAACCTGTTTGTTTTAGTATAAATTATTTTTTGAAAAATAATTTCAGTGCTTGGTGCAACTGAAAATATTAATCAAAGGAAATTATTTTCTATGATTGACAAAAACTACCCCAAAATTGTAAAAAAATTGTTTTATGCTTATAAACTAATAGTTGAAAGCATTGATTCAGTTCATTGCATTGACTTGAACATAGTTTTGGGAGTTGGAGGTAGATGTGCTAGCTATTTTGTACAAGTAAACCTCTATAAAGTATAAAACTTTAAAAACCAGTATTATGATATTGGTTATAGGGATCGAACAGGTTCGATATTGCCTCAATTAACTAAGTAGTGATTTGTGTTATAAAATGCTAATAAATTAACTCCAACAAGAAATCGACTATGATTGAATTATAACTGTACTACATATAACACTTATTAGGGGGGAAGGAGGAGGGATCCTCAGTTTGATGCAATACAAATTGCTCCTTATTAGAATTTAAGCATATAGTTCAACCTGACCTTATGCTATGGAAGAAGTAGAGTAGACACTACTTCTTACATACACAACAAAAATTGAGAAGTTCAATCAAGTAATATTAGGGACACATAAAAATGCATAACTTTGTGCCACAATTCGCCATGTGACGAGTTGTGAGCAGTGAAAGTGTGTCCCCACATAGCCCACTATCACACATCTACTAGTCACAACTTACCACATGGTGAGTTATGGCACAAAGTTGTTCATTTTTATGTGTTCACAGCATTACTCAGTTCAATAGAGTATGTTGCTAACACAACATTTGGAGGAAGATCATACAAAGGTTTTATTTCAGCTTTACCCTTGATGATGCTGACTTGCCTCATACGCGTTTATTGCACACAAAAAATTAAAAATAATTTTTCAGTGCTACTACTTACATTTCTAAGCAGAATAAGGCTGTTAAAAAAAAAAAAATCAGTGTCTTTCATTACTAAACTATTTTACAGTATCTACATTATTCCTATAGTATTTTAACTTTAAAAAAAAAAAAAAAGATAAAATCAAACAAAGAATGCATAATCAAGGGGAAAAAATTATATATGGATGATAAATGTTCAAAATGAAGAGAAAGTCAAGCATGAAGCGGCAGTGTTTGATTTAAATGAAGAATTCCTAAATTGGATTGCTACGGCACCGTTTTGTTATATTCATGATTCAGGCCTGATGGAAACGACGACGCATTGCTTAAGTGAAAACATGCTTCTATCTCACGTGCCATCAGCTATAGCCGTTTGTTAGAGTCTCCACGTGTTGATCAGTGATTAGATGGAAATCTTTTCCCTCCAAAACTAATTTTCTGTTTTAGATATTTTCTTCTCTCTCTAGGTTTGTATATAAACTCAGTCTTTGTAATTATTCTATAACAATTCAGCTCTCATTCATTCATCACCAATCAATTTTAGAGAGCTTGTAGTTTTTTACAATAATAAGTATATTAAGGTGATAACAACATTGTATTTTAATCAACTTTGTTTGTACAATCATCAATAAACCCCCACAATGTCTTAACATGTGTTTAGGGACTGTTTTTTATTTTTATTTTTTCACATCAAGTGGTCCAATCTCATTGAGTAATATATGCTTGGAGCTACGTTTTACAATGGGGCACTATGGTCCCCCTAAAAATGCTCAAAATTTTATTATAATTGCTAAAAAATAGATTATACAAAATTGTTGTAAGAGCTGGCCCCTTCATGTGTCCTTAACTACTTGTTTCATTCATATTTACTTAATTACTTTGACTCTTTTTTTTTTCCAGTCTTTCCTCCATCTCTCCTCCCCCAACACATCAACAAGCCCACAACTTTTATAAGTTTTACAATTTTATTCACTTTTACTATTAGTTTCTCTTTTTAATATGTATTTTCCAATGTTCTACTTTCCAGTCCCTTCCAAAAGAACTCATCACTCAGTGCAAGTGTTCTCATAGTTTTACACTAACTTTGTTAAATCTCTTTACAAAAATTCATTAGAGCATTGATGAGTGGGTCATTCATACATCAATAGACACATATATATTTCTTGTGAATCAATATGATTATTTAGTCTTGACACCCCCCCCCCCCTCCAATAGAAAAATTTCTAGCTTTGCCCCAGTTTGCTTAGTTAGCCAAAAAAAACCCAAAAATTAGAAAATCGGGAATAGGCCCAATAAAATCATCCTTTATACAACACAGGTTGGGCTTTCTCCAACACATTTGTTTCATCACTTTTAAGAATTTTTGGGCTAATAACCATAAACATCACTTCACAAAACGGGCTAAAAGACCCCACCATACTACACTAAACCAAAAGCCTACAAATTTTTCTATGAAAACTAACCGAGCTTAAGGCCCAATTATTTTGGTTCCTCACAAACTACATAGCAAAATTTTATCATCTCACCTGTTGGGGGTAAGGGCCCAAAAAGACCCACATCACTCGAAACCAAAGAGAAAAGGAAAAGGCCACACAAGAAGGAAAAAGTCATTTGGGTCACTCCTCTCACTAAAAAGATTTGGCCCACTCTGTAGCTCCAGAGGCAAAAGCAACGAAGCCCAGCTCATAAAAAGATGATAAAACAAGCTTAAGAAATAAACTAAGAATTGTTGGATTAGTTAGGCTATG
The DNA here is from genome assembly GCF_002906115.3 of Quercus suber. Classification (NCBI taxonomy): domain Eukaryota; kingdom Viridiplantae; phylum Streptophyta; class Magnoliopsida; order Fagales; family Fagaceae; genus Quercus; species Quercus suber. The sequence continues at coordinate 152,429 of NW_027069514.1, read as the reverse complement.
TTTGGTTTGTGTGTTTTTATCACTCATTTCTCAATTTGATAACTCAATTCTTACTTTTTGTGGGCCCCACCACAATTTAGCTTGTTTGGGTTTGTTCCTATAACTTAGGGGGTGTTTGTAAGTGTGTTTGAAAACATGTATGGAAATACATGTGAGTGAAAAAGTGTGTAGAAATGCGTGTAATGTTGTTTAAAAATTGAAAACATGTTTACCAAACAGCCCTAATATTCAAAAAATTGAGTTTGAATTGTGAAAATTAAGAACAAGATTTTGATGTTTTCAAGTGATGGAAAATGAGTTATGGTGGCATTTTTGTGATTTTAAGCAACCAAGTTGGACCCATCTCTTTGTCAGACCGCACTTAAAGGCCAACGGTCCCTCTCTTAAGTTCCTATAACCCATGCTCGTTCTCTCTCTCTCCTCTCTTTCTCATCTTCAACCCAAACACTAGCTTAATTTACAAGATCTGCCCAAGCTAGAAAGCATATGCCCACAAGCCGTTTTTGTATTGGGTTTTGGGATTTGTTTCAAAATGGGTATATGTGGATTTATGAGCTGGGTTGTGTTCGTCCTTCAATCTGATGCTTTGGGGAGAGAGAGAAATGAAAAAGGAAGTAGGAGTGTTTTAGAGAAAAAAATAAAAAAGGAGTGGTGAGAGAAAATATCAAGTAAGTTGTTGTGACAAGGATACTGTTATTGTTTTATAAAAAATAGATATGTAGGCTCCACATTTTTGAGTTAAAGTTGAGTTTTTAAGCTGAAAATTGAACCAAATATTTGAGCCAAACACATTGTTGAGTGAGTTAAGAGAAAAATAGAGGATAGAATATGAGATATGGGTTAGAGTTTTAAGTTATGGAACTAAGTTTTGAGTGATGCTAAAACCAAACATAGCCTTATTATCTTGTTCAAATTATCGATTGATAGTTGGACCAATTACACTATAAGCCAAAACACCATGTAGAATAAGGGCCTAACATGTGGCTAATAATTCAAAAGTTTCCCTTTGTTGCCTATTGTTGCTATACTATATGTAGGGGTGAAGGCCCAAATTCGGTATTGGGCCTTGGGCCATGGCCGAGAACATGGGTGATCCGAGGACGATTAAATAGTAGTAAATGGTTTAAGCTCAGATCTTCATGGGTATGATATGAATGGAAGGGTTGTCCGAGGAGGAATACCTCCTTGGATAAGCTAAACATGGATCTGATATAAATCCTAATGATCCAGGCAACCTTCTAGGAAGCTCCAGTGATAGGGACGTGCACTATAAACATATAAGAAAGATGGGAACCCAAAAATATCTAAGGGAAAGCTACTACCACTGCATTGAATGCTCTGTAACTAACTCTCTAGTTGCATTAATGAGGAAGTGATTGCTGAACAGTACTTTTTCAGCCTTACAACCACCCCCAAAAACTTCTGGAAGAGGCTAATGGGACAAGTATTGGTATAAGCAACCAACCATACACGTGTAGGGCCAAAATTAGAGAAGAAACATAGTATAAATTAGCGGGGAGGCTCCAAAGGAAAGGGATTGGAAAAATCAAGAAAGAACACTGTAGTAATCAACATTGTACTTGTACTCTGTTTAGTCAATTTATATGAAAACTTATCTCCTCGGACAATGAATTCATTCATATCAGTGCTTCTTGTTTGTGTTTAACCATCCTACAAATTCATATTAGCCGTCGTCCAACTCATTAGGGCCTAGTTTTTTGACTCACACTCTACAAATTTATTGTACTAGGCTCACTGGGCCAATATCCCACACCTTTCAGGCTTGAGCTGTAAAACGTGACCCTACAATTGGCATCGTCTATGGGGAGAACTAGTGCAATAGTGAGTGCAACGCTTAATGATGGTAGGATTAGGTCCACACCAAGCAGAGTATTTGGGATCCCAACATGGTGATCCTTTTGTCAACCCTGAGCAGAGAGGTGACTGTGAGGGAAGTGTGCATATCGTACATACTAGTAGGAGTCAACCTCGAGGTGGAAGCCATATTTTCCATGCAAAGAGTAACAAGGATATGTAATTGGAGATTGACCAGTTGAAGAGGAAGTTGCGCCATGCATGGCAAATGCCAACTCCCCCCAACTCTAATGTTTCTTCTGACGATAGAAGGGATGTCAGTTACAAGCGAAGGTCTCAAACCCCGCCAATCGAATCTTTCTCCTACAAGGAGGAGCACCATCGTGAGCGTAGGTTTGGAAGCCCGCCTCGAAAAGGCATGGAAAACGATGCTATGAGTAAGGCGTTGAACCAAATCTCTAAGTTGCCTTTCATGCGCAAGATTGAGTGGGCAAAACTTCCTCGGCGATTCACTCAGCCTGCTTTCAACATATATAATGGTAAGATAGACCCTGTGGAGCATGTGAGCCACTTTAATTAGAGAATGGTTATCCATTCCAAGGACGAAGCCTTGATGTGCAAAGTTTTTCCATCCAGTTTGGAACCCATGGCAGTGAGATGGTTCGACAGCTTGAGGGCCGATTCCATAGATTCCTTTATGGAGCTCACTTGAGCATTTGGCTCCCGTTTTGTCACTTGTAGTAGGGTTCCTCGGCCCCTGGATTCCCTACTATCCTTAAGCATGTGAGAGGGGGAAATCCTGAAAACGTACTCGGACAGATACTAGGAGACGTTCAACGAGATAGATGGTGATTTTGATGATGTGGCCATCAGTACTTTTAAGGTCGGCCTCCCAGCCAAGCATGGTTTAAGGAAGTCTCTGATTGGCAAATCGATCACTAGTATGCGCCAACTCACTAGCCGAGCATGGTTTCATTATTACATTATTTTTGGTTTGTTCAATTTGCACTGTTTCACATTATAATAAAATATTAACATAATAAATTGACACAATATTTTTACAATTGTTGAGGTGTTAATTCCTTATAGGTCAAAATAAAATAATAAAATATCATACTAGAACCAACCACAACTAAAAATAAAGGTATTGTGAAAAAAGAAGTGCTACATCCACAATATTTTTCACAACACTTTTATAACAAATTTCACAACACTTTTATAACAAATTATAGGTAGTAAATTATTATTATTTCTAATTTAAAATTACCAATGAAACTATTTTTTTGCCCACCAATAACAATCTGTAATAACTTACTACTTATGATTTGTTGTGAAAATGTTGTGGACATAATATTTTTTGTGTGGTTTAGTCAACTTTGTTGAGCCAAATTCATTGCTTCACATACAATTTTCTTAGGTTGACTTTTTGTATTTTTTTTTCTTTGCGCACCATTTTAAGTAAAAATACATAGTTATACACAAAAACAAAAACAAAAACTTAAGATAAAAACACTTTTCATCATTTACGTTTGGGGTAGTTTACAATTCCTTCTTCAACTTTAAAATCAAGCAATTTTTCCTTGGAAAATAGCAAATATGTCAGTTAAATCCTAATGAAAGCTTATAATTCTTAAAATATTTTATTGTGTAATGTTTAAAATACTCCCACTAAATTTTAATATCTCAAAAATTTTCTTCACATATTTTGAGTTTTAGATGGTAGTAATTTTTGGAAAGTTGGAATGATGGTTTAAGGTGTTTTATTTGTTATCTAAAGAACATTGATTTTCTAGGTTTAAATTTTTGAAACTTATAATTTATCCAATGAAAAATTTGATGACACATGTCTTTTGTTATCTTTTTAATTTTTTTTTTGTTATTTTCTTAGCAAAACTCAGTTGTTTATTGTTGGAAAATGATGATATTCATTATCATTTTTAGAAGTTTTTAGTGAGTCGATGTATTGCATATAGCAAATAGGTACTAAAAAAAAATATTATAATAAAAAAAATATTTATATCTTAAATAGCTATTCTAAATTTGTGGTTGATCAAAATTTTCTTTCAAATAAGATTAACTTTTTATGACATAATTATCAAAATTTTTAAAATTAATCTCCTATAATTAATGTATACCTCTATGTACTTTAAAAACTCAAATTATTTTTAATACATAATTATCAAATTTTTTAAAATTAATGTCTTTTTTTTATTAATATTGTAAGGTCTGGCTTTTTAGCCCAAGCCCAAGAAGGATAGATTACGAGCCCAATAAACCCCAGACAATGAATTTGTAGAGAGTGGGCGAAAGAGCTGGGTTGGTTGCGAATTAAACAGTGATTAGTTATGATGTTTAAGGATTCATTTGACACAAGATCACGCTCCTCTTGCTTAACAAATGTGTGTCCGAAGAGATGTGTTATTGGATGAAAGATGATTACAACTCTTGGAACTGCAGTAAAATTATCTCCTCCTTCTCTCCTCTCTTTTTTCTCCCCCTTCTTACTAGAGACGTCTTCTACTTATATAGCACCCTCTCCCATCATCTTCATTGTCTACTTGTTCTTCATCTAAGCATCCACTTGAGTGCATGTCTCATCAGGTATTCTCTTTACCCCTCCATGAGTGGTAGTAGTTGAGACTACACTGTTTAGGGGTCTTCTCCACATTAATGCGGCCAGAAAAGCAGCTGCAGTGCATTTAATGCGGTGGTGATAGCTTTTCCTTGAGATATTTTCTCGTCCTTATCATCCTAGGCATGCCCAGAGCTTATCTTTGTCGTTGGGATTGCTAGAGAGTTCATTCGGACTTTCCATTTGTTGGCTTGGTCAAGACTATTCGCGTCCGAGGAGTATAACCTCTTCGGACTAAAGGTGACTTCTTTGGATGTTACTTTTCTTACACTTCTGGGTCGGTTGCGTTCAGATGAATTCTACCCCGACCCGCTATTTCTCTTTGGACGTACAGTACTCCTTAAGATAGGGCCCCCGGCCCAATAGGTATGTCTGGGCTCTTACCCCACCCCCCCCCCCCTCCCCCCCCCCCCCCAACAAATATAAATCTACATATACTTTAAAAATCAAATAATTTATATATTTATTTTATGATACAAATGAAATTTAAAATTAACCTTGCTCTTTTTCCGCATGTCTTGCAAGTTGCAAGTGCTGCTGTAACTAGCGTTGAAAAAATGGTAAAAAAAATATATTTTGTGTGATTTATTATATCGGAAACATTTAATTTAAAAAAAGAAAAAAGAAAAAAGAAAAGAAAAAGGAAAACCCTTCATACTGAGGGAGGGAGGGCAAAATGGTAAAAAGGTAGAGAATGGAAAACCCTAATGAGTACTGTATATAAGGGAATAAGAAGGCAGATATGAAAAAAAGTAAAGAAAGAAAAGCGAGAAAGCGGTTTCTCTCATTCATTCATACATTCACGGCGTCCGTCGCAAACAGCCTCGCGGTCGTCTCTTCTGCAAAATGGTAAATTATATATTCTCTCTCTCTCATCATAGCTCTATAACTCTGATTTAGATTTAGATTTAGAATGTTGATTTTTGAGAGTGTGAAAATGCGCGCAGTCTCTGGTGGCAAACGAGGATTTTCAGCACATCCTTCGTGTACTGAACACAAATGTGGATGGAAAGCAGAAAATCATGTTCGCTCTCACCTCCATCAAAGGTATCGGTCGCCGCTTCGCCAACCTCGTCTGCAAGAAGGCCGATGTCGACATGAACAAGAGGTCTTAGAATTTTGTTGTTGTTGTTGTTTCAAATCTTATATAATATTTGCTCGTATTGATTTTGAATTTGTTGTTGTTGTTGTTGTTGTTGTTAGAGCTGGGGAATTGAGTGCAGCTGAGCTGGACAATCTGATGACTATTGTTGCCAACCCTCGTCAGTTCAAAATCCCAGACTGGTTTTTGAATAGGAAGAAGGATTACAAGGATGGAAAGTACTCTCAGGTCGTTTCCAATGCTCTTGATATGAAGTTGAGGGATGATTTGGAACGCTTGAAGAAGATCAGGTCCACCGCTCTCTCTTTTATTCTTTTTTAATTCATCTCTCTATTTATATGACACATTTATATGTAATGGAATTGTATGTTTAGGGACACACCCAGTTTCGCTACTTGCTCTATTCGACAATCACTTATACACCCTATAATATAGGGACACCCAATTTCACAATTTGCTAAGACGGTCAATTGTGAGCGGTGAACATTCACTTTTTACATGGACACTCATGTTTGCATCCTGTTTTGATGCTCATGGTTTAATTGAAAAGAAAGAAAAAAGAGTTATTAACTGCAGTTTGTGTACCATATAAGTTATAGATTCTTGAGACCTAGGAATGGTGTGTTACTTTCGTTTTAAGATTTGTTTCTAGGCAGTCAACACAACCCTTAGAACTCATGGAATTGATTTGAGATTCTTCCCATGTTAATGTTGAGCTGATGTGACTCATATGAAATGAAATAATATATTTGATGGATGTTTTGTAAATTGTTGGAAGGGTACAAGGACCTGTTCCTTAGGTTTCCCAATTATATTTAACCATGTTGGTTGCTGTAACGAATGAACTACATAACCGAATTTTATTCAAGTTTTGCCCTTGTTGGATAATACTTACCTTCCTTAGAATGATCAGAGGAGTTGTTGACAAATTGTTCTTCAAACATTTCGTATATTGGTGCAAAATATTTTATCTATAACCCTGTGAATTTAAATCTGTGGCAGTTGCTTTCTCAAACAATTCAGTGGAGTGTTCCAGAATGTTCTCAAACTTGTTTAATCACTCTTACTAGCTGTTAGTCTGGTTTCTGTGTTCATAGTCCCCAATATAACACGTCTCGCGTGATACTTACTACTCTCTCCTGGTGAAAGAAACATGTCTGGTGCCAGAATATCATTTTCTTAATACCATAAAAGGTTGCATTTTAAGTTTTGTCTTGTGAAACATAAGATAGAGCTGACTCTTGAGATCTGTATGCAGGAACCATCGTGGTCTGAGGCACTACTGGGGCCTTCGTGTTCGTGGCCAACACACCAAGACTACAGGCCGCAGGGGAAAGACTGTTGGTGTCTCTAAAAAGCGCTGAGATTTTTTTTTCTTTGTTCCAAACTAAATATATATGGTTGGGCAATCCAGATTTTTGGCTATTTAGTATGTTTGATTGGACATTTTTAGATTTTTGTTACTGTGGGCTGTGGTTGGGTGTTTCACTGTGGTTGTGTTTTTAAGCCTGTAACCCTATTATCATATTTGGTCAATTTTGGTTTTTCCATGGTTCTATCTAGTGCAGTCCATCTGCAGAGTTGCATTATATATCAAGCAATTGATAAATGCATCCATCTCTATATATGCTTTCCAATCCTTGATTGGTTCCATATTAAGAAGAAATTTACGCTTAAACACCAACTTGAATGTTCGTACCTTGCTTGATCTCAAGTAATTGGATGTTCGACTTAATGAAATGTGAAAGCGAAGGAGGTATGGGGCCAAGTAGGCTAGGTAGATATATCATGGTTGGAAGTTCTGGTTTGTAAATTCGTTAATAAATTACCGTGAAGGTTGATTGTTTTCTTAACACGATGATGATTTCTACTGCTAAGTTGGACATCACAAATATCAGGGCAAGGCCAGGCCAGCAAGCTAAGGGGACAAATTCTTATTATTTGGAGCTTTAGGGCCTGTTTGGTAGGAGTGTATTTTTAGGAGTGTTGAGTCATGAGTCTCAATTTAAGGTGTTTAAACACTATTGAGTATTCAGATAACTCCTTAAGATTATTTTCAATTTTTGATTTACATTGTCCAGTGACATTATTGTAATTAGCTAGGAAACTGTAGCACTCACTGATTGACAACACAAACAGTCGGCTCTCTTTCTATCTCTTTCACGAGTAAACTCTTCTCTCTCTTTCTCTCTCGACCTGGGCCCTTAAGGGTTATATATCATGCTCTTTCTGTCACGAGCTTATGCTCTCTCTCTCTCTCTCTCTCTCTCTCTTGGAGGTTGGATTGTGGTGGATCTTTTTTTTGGGTTGGTGGGTTTTTGTTTCGGTCTTTTCTTGTTCTTTTTTCTGGGTTTGGATGACCAGTGATGCAATATGGCTTCTTTCCTTGTTTTTTCATGTTATTTTCTCTCGGCCTCTCTCTACTAGTTCTCCTAATTTTTTCTTTCGTTTCTTTCTTGTCTGGAGAACGGGCTTGCTAAATCTCAGCTGTATACTTATTCTTTGGATTCATTAATACAATTTTTGTCTCAACTAAAAAAAATAACAATTTTGCTATGATTAGGGACAACTTATTTAGTTGAAATTGAAATTTTTTTACTGTAGATAGTAGTTAGCAGAATAATGCAGTGGGATTCGTGAATAATATCAAAAAATGCAGTAGAACTCATGAATAGTAGTAAAAATAAACTGAAAGTAAAGATAAGCTTAAAAATTCTGCTCACACTTGTTTTGCAAAAGCTTTTCGTTTAATTAAAAAAAAAGAGTTTCTAATATTCGTAAATGTCAATTACGCAATGAGATGGATGTGTGAAATCAGTTTCTCCCATATGTGTTCAGGTGTGAATGAAGGAGAATTCAGTAACAACCCTTACCCTTTTGCTATTTTAATTTCCACCAGTTCATGGAGCATCCTTATCAAGAATGCTAAAATTTTTAGCACTTAACATTTCAAGAATTTACTTTATTTATTAGACCATTTCACTTTAAAATACATCAAAACTTCTATATTTTTTATCATTTCATTTAAATAATATAAACTACTCATTAAAATAATAATAAAACAACTTAACACAAACAACCAGCCAACCATCTCATCAACACGAGAATAAAAAACTATATATATATATATATATTTTTTTTTTACAATTCAGACTATAGTGAGCTTGTATTAATACAAGCTCACTGTGCAAGTATGCCAAAAATTTTATAATTTGAAAGTTTTGATGGAATTGCTTTTTTGGTGTTTTAATGCTAAAATTTAGCATATATCCCTTTTAGCATCCTTAATGAGGATGCTCTTACCGGTTCAGATTTCTAAAAGTAGTTGAATATATGTCCATATAAAACTCGCATTTATCAGCAAAAACACGTATATAAACTGGCATTTTTGCCTCTTGTGGGGTTTTTAGCCGACAAAGCTTTTCCTCCGCTTTCAATTTAATGTTCTATTACTAAATGAGGCCAATCAATTTCATTGAATCAGTCCATCCTTAGGACTAACAGGTATTCAAAAGTATATATGCACACCCTTAGGGATATGTCTGGGCTACAAATGCACTGAAATCAAATTCATATATGATGCTGCGATGGACCTCCTCAGCAGTCTTCAAAGTCAGGATTACACAGTAGCTTAAGAGACTTTTGGTCAAACACCTGCTGGCTGACCATATTGAGGTTGAATTGGGAACGTGCCTAACTACATCTCAGACCTCAGTGGACTGTGGAGCACAGAAATCACGCAGCAGTGTACGACCCAGTAATCTTGGCTAGGTGTTCTAATGAGAAATAATGGAGGCCATGCGTAAATGAAATTAAGTTCAGTAGAGAAGTAGAGCGATTTACATGTATTGTCCTAATGCCGAACTACATGTGTATGTCCTCTCTGGGACTGGCAGTGGCAGCATATGCAACTACATGTATGTGTCCTCATTGCGCGCACACATTTTTTTTTAAGGATTTTGCTAATATATGCCCTTAAGGCACACAATAATTAATCATTTTTGAATTTTTTTTTCGAGAATTAAAAAAGTATTAACAACTTTTTGAATTCCTAAGAAAATGTTTCCAAAAATAGATGGCATAGGGCACACATTAACCGGACTCTTTTTTTAAAAACCGAATAACTTGTATTAATGCGTCAGTGTACAATCAATACCGATTCTTGGCCACTACACCTCAAATCACCCTTTAAATTTTCACCAATAAAAAGTAAAAACATTATCATTCCATCAAATACACAAAATTATTATTTGATGAAAATCAACAATGACTATTATTCTATATATGAAAAAAAAGGCAATGACTTTATTAAAAGAGAAGAAAACTAACAAGGTTTCAAAGTCTAATCTTCTTCACCACAAACCAAAAGCTGGAAAAACCATTATAAACCTAAATACTAATAAATTGCCATTATATACCACTAATTATCCGAGGGAAAAAAATGGCCATACAACACTAAGAGAACCGAAAGAAAAAATCTAATATACCAAGTCAAAACCTTCGGATCCGAACAAATAAAACAAAATTCCTTGGGCCTGCCTATACATTATGAATCTCAGAATCGCATTAGGTTGGCACCATTGATTGATTCTTTAGCGGAGTTGTTGTGACTTGTGATCAGCCGGCTTCATCTGGGATGCTTTGAAATATTATTGCAGAACTAGAACCCTGAGGAAATCTTGAAGAGAAAGAAGTTGCAGGGAGAAATCAGCACCACCCAATAGCACGTCAATCTCAACCTTGTCAATGCAAGAAGAACCACATAGTTCTTGATTCTTGTCACAATAAGAAAGTTGCTCCAAATGGGTATGAAGAGAGATATCATTATCATGACCAAAAGTTTCCTCGTTTGAAGTTTGATCTACGAGTGCATTAAAGAAACTCTCATCAGATGGTAGATTGTATGTCTGTAAATGTGCAAGCACAAGCGAGGAATGATCATCATCAGAGGAAAAATCCTTGAGTGACAAATCTGCTTCAGAGATGGAAGTCATAGAATTAAGAGGAGATATGAATAATGTTCCAAAGCACTCATATTCTTGAATGGGAAAGCTATTGAACTCCATGATCAAACTGTAAACAGAATCAAAATCTTTGAATGCAAGAGAGAGTTTTGTGTTGGTGGGTTAGGGTTGATCAAAGAAACTGGCTTTGTGATTTTGCAAATAATGGGATAGTATAGCTGTCGGAAACTTGGGGTTGGGCTTTTAAATATATATAAAATTAATAAACTTGAGGCGGTGTTCAGTGTAAAACCTTTTCCTTCATTTACAAGGATTATGGGAAGGCGGTGGTAAGTCTGGTAACTCAGCTACTATATTTTGGGATTAACTACGCCTCACTGTTTTTTTTTTTTTAATGGCCCACTTTATTATCTGCTTCAGAGATGGAAGTCATAGAATTAAGAGGAGATATGAATAATGTTCCAAAGCACTCATATTCTTGAATGGGAAAGCTATTGAACTCCATGATCAAACTGTAAACAGAATCAAAATCTTTGAATGCAAGAGAGAGTTTTGTGTTGGTGGGTTAGGGTTGATCAAAGAAACTGGCTTTGTGATTTTGCAAATAATGGGATAGTATAGCTGTCGGAAACTTGGGGTTGGGCTTTTAAATATATAAAATTAATAAACTTGAGGCGGTGTTCAGTGTAAAACCTTTTCCTTCAATTACAAGGATTATGGGAAGGCGGTGGCAACTCAGCTACTATATTTTGGGATTAACTACGCCTCACTGTTTTTTTTTTTTTTAATGGCCCACTTTATGATTATTTTCCACCTTCACCCCTATAATTAAGGAACTTAGATATTATTTATTATAAAAATCATAAGGTAATAATGAAGAGCAAAATATTAGTTTTGGGAGCACTTAAAAAATAAAAACAAAAATTATGTGCTGCTTGAATTAATTGAATTCAATTGTTAAAATCTATTATTATTGAGGGATTTGAACCCTACCTACACAGAAACTAATTAATATTAAAGTAGAGTTATAGGTTGAATGTTGAAACTATCTCTAAAAAATATGGCCATTTTAAAAAAAAAAAAATTTAAGTACAATACAATGAAATTCTAACCTAGCTAAGGAGGCAAGAAATAAAAACCATTACTAAAATTAAAAATCTAAAAATTTAAATAATTTTTTTAATGGCTCGCTTTATATAATAAGGAACAGTTTATTAAAAACTATAAAGTAATAAATTAAGAGCAAAATATTTAATTTGGGTGCAATAATAAGAATAAAAATTAAGTGCGGCTTTTGAATTAGTTGATTTCAATTAATTAAGTCTAAATTTTTTAAATCAAGTAGATTTAACTTTACCAAAATTCTTGCCAAAATTAAAAATCTAAAAATTCCAGTAATCCGAGTTAAGCCCAATAATCAAAGAGCTAACAATATATTCTCTATCTCAAAAAAAAAAAAAAAAAAAAAAAACAACAACAACAAAAAATAATTCAAAAGTCTGACAATCCCTAAAATATAATACCAAAATTCAAGAACAATCAGCATTACCTCAACAAAAAATATCACAATTTCAATAACCCAAATAATACCCAATTATCAAAATCAAGTAGAGCTAAAGCACAAAAGAAGCAAAAACCCAAAATGCTAACGGTCCCTATATTGACCCAATATAAAATCAAGCAGAAAAAAATCCTCAAAATTCCAATAAACCCACTTAAATCTAATTATTAAAATCAAATAGAGCTAGAACTAAAAAACAGCAAATCTCAAAACTTTGGCAATACCTATTAACCCAATACCAAAAATCAAATAAAATCTAGATAAAAAAAAAAAAAAAATCAAATAAAATCAACATTGCCGCAGTAAAAAACTTTATAGAATTCCGATATCCCGATGAAGACAAAAATGAATTACAGAAATCTGCTTTGTTGCAGGGAATCCAAAGGTATTATTGATCACATAAGCCGCTGATGACGGCTTCAACTCTCCAATAAAACCAAAGAAGAAGAAGAAGAAGCTAGCTATGCAAAGAAGCATACAAGAGTGATATTGGTTCGGCTCATCTCAAAGCTTTGGATCGATGTGAAGGTAAAGACGAGCAGTACCAATACCACCATGTCCACTTCCTTTCGAATGAGTTTTTAGAACTGTCTCCTCCATACTAGGAAATTTGGAGCCTTATTCCTATATATATATAGGACTGAAAAGGGTTTGTATGGATCAGTGGATGGGTCCTATGGTTTATGACATGCATATACTATATATGCATATGGATTATGGAGTATTTACCATGATCTAGATTTAGGAATCCTACTGCTTCTGTTTTATTTATTGTAAGCTGTATAATGGAACATTAATTCTATTGTTAGGGCATGAAATCTAGTGAATATATTATATATAGCATGCCTTACCACCAATTTCACAAAAATGCAAGCGGTATTGAACCTTCAAGCTCAACATCAAGATGCTCCTTATAAGTTTGATGAATCATTGGGCAGAAATTCTCAAACTAACTAGTTATGGTTTGTACGTAAAAATATAACAACATATGAAAAGAGGCCGAGAATGGGGTTATTTCCAATGCTTTTTCTAGTAATCATTGACTTAATTGTCTAGTTATAAAGAGAGAGGAGAGATTTAAACACTATACGTTTAGTCCATTAGAAATACCAAGATTTGCTAGTTAAATTACAAGAATTTGAATTCTTGATGTTTTCTTTGGAAATACCTAGAAATACCAACCAATTGAACTACAAATCTCTTAGCAAACATAATGTGATGTTAAATCCTATTATTTGAAACATAATAATTTTTTTAATTGTTTGTAAGATTTTGAAAAAGAAGCATGCATATATTTTGGAATCTAACTAGTTGACCAAATCTAGATGAGATTGCAAGGAGAACGAGAGTTCGATGTATGGGACATATTCTTATTACTTGAAAACGCAATTGGTAGATCCGGTTATATACAAAAGCTAGCCATGTCACATAATTTAAAATTCTGTCAAATCAAATTTCATGTTCGGATGAATCATAAAAATAAAATTTAAAATTCATAAAAGAATTTTAGATAGAAATTAAGGGTTGTGCTACTCATGTAATTTTATTTTTAATTACTTAAGAAAAAAAAAATGCTAGTCACATTTATACTATACCTCAAATTTATTAGGTTAGTATGTAATTAAGGTTCTTTGTAATTGTTTATAAATTGCCCAGATGAATTCAGGATGTTGTGGGTCATAGCACAAAGCCACACAATACCTTCTTAACTAATTCAATATAAGTCTAGGGCATCACAATCATCCATACTTAAATCTCTGATGTTCTTGTCAGGGCTTGGGTTAAGAGACAATGTTGATACATACTATTGATAATGATATGAGAAAAGTGTTAGCCACGTCTACACTAATTAATTAGCTAAACTATTAAAAATTAAAATTGGCTTTTATTCTTCAACTTAAGATGTGATCATTCAATAAATTTAATGGTGAGTTAGAAGAATGAATATTGTAGGTACACAATTTAGAAATAAATAGCACAAAAAGAATTGATTAGTATAATGAAATAAAAAAAAATATTGTGTATTTAGCATTGCTCTATTAATGCAGAGTTTTTGGTTCTTGGGACAATATCCTAAGACTAAATGAGGCCCTCCAATTTGATTTAGCATAGTCCATCCTTTAAGACTAAATAAACAAATATATTCAGAATACATGCAGACATTGATGGAACTAAATCTAACCGGAAAAGGAAAAGATTTTATTAAAAAATAGATTTTTAATTTTAATTTTTAAAGAAAAGACTGAATAACAAGGAGGAAGTTCACTGGGGGTGTGTATTGGGTTTCAAAGAAGCAATGAGGTAGAGTGCTTCAATCAATATCAAGTACCAGAATAATAATCATATACACCATGTCCATGAGTAATAATGACATTGTATTAAAGAGAAGAAAATTAACAAGATTTCAAAGTCAATATAGCAAGCCAGTAGTCACCAGGTCTGTGTAATCTGTCTCCAGAAACAAAAGGGAAATTAAAACTAATCATAAAACTAAATACTGATTGCCATATCACTCTAAACAGAAGCGAATGAAAACTAATAAAGGTCTTGTAGAATATAAATTGCTATAACTATCCAATGATCCTAATTAACAATTAACAAATTAAACAAAAATCATGTGCCCCTTAATTCTTTATCAGAGTTGCTGTCCTTTAATTAAGATAAGATGCTTTAGAATGTAGAACCCTCGATCAGAAAATCTTGAAGAGAAACAAGTTGTAGGGAGAAATCAGTACCACCCAATAAGACGTCAATCTCAAACTTGTCAATGCAACAAGAAGAACCATATAGTACTTCTTGATTCTTGTCACAAGAATGTTGCTTCAAAAGGGTATGAAGAAGAGAGATATCGTGACCAAAAGTAGTTTCCACGTCCGAAGTTTGATCCACGAGTGCGTTAAAGAAGCTCTCATCAGATGGTAGATTGTATGTCTGTACATGTTCAAGCACAAGCGAGGAGTACTGATCATCATCAATAGAGGAAAACTCTTCGATTGACAAATATTCTGCTTCAGAGATGGAAGTAGTAGTAGTAGTAGAATTAAGAGGAGATATCAATAATGTTCCCCAGTACTCGTCTTCTTGAATGGAAAAGCTGTTGAACTCCATGATCAAACTGTAAACAGAATCAAATTTTTAAGAGAGAGAGAGAGAGAGAGAACGTGGGTTAGGGGTTGATAAAAGAAACAAAACTGGCTTTGTGATTTAGTAAATAATTCCGTTGGAAACTTGGGGTTCAAGCTTTTAAATAAGCCAGGCGCTATATTTTTCTTTCCTTCAACCAAAAGGATATGGAGAGGCGGTAGTGAGTTTCATACAACTATTTTATTTTATTTTATTTTTAAAAAGAGTTATTTCTCTGTAAGAAAGTAGGAAAAAAAAAGGTAAACTTTTCATTTTTTTTAAAAGGAAAATAGTCATTAAATTTTCATTTGTTTGAATTTCAATTTTTATACCCTTCGAGATTATTTTTAAAATAATTGTGATGATTTTGAGTTATGATAACGTGATTTCAATTAATTAAAATTTCAATTTTAATCAAGTTGATTTAAGTTTACCAGCAATTAAAAATCTCTATATTACAATACTCCTAGTTAAGCCCAATAATAATCAAAATTAAGTGGGGGGGATATTTGGTATTTTTGCAGAAAGTCAAAGCTTTAGTAGTGGAGTTTTTGTGATAAAGAGATTTGACTAAAAGCAGTACTACTTTTAGCATTTACATTATTTTGCAAACTACAATAATAAAGCGCGTTTTGAAATTTTATCCCTTGTTTGTAACTAAATTGAAAAATAGAAGGTCATTTTTAAAATTAAGTATAAATATTTATATAAATTCATTATTTTTATTAAAAGCTATAAAATTGTGCTAAAAAGCTTTAAAATAATTTAAATTTTCATTTATTGGATTCACATAAATTGTTTATGCAAAAATTGCTAGATATGTGACAATATTTACTAAAGAGTTTTAAGAGCCGTAAAGCTCTTTTTTAGTGCTTTAAAGTAATTGCAGTTTTTGAGTTGAGTTTAAGGTGTGTTTTTGTGTTAGAATTTTTTTTTTCTCTCCATTGTATGTGTGTCTATGTGTGTTTGTTTCTAAAATAGAAAAAAAAAAAGTAGTGCTTTAAACTTAGAGCAAACCTTAAAACAATAAAGAGCCTCAAAATTCTGAAAATCCCAAAAACCCAATAAAAAACCTCAAAAGTTTGATAACCCAAATGGAACCGATTAACAAAATAAAATCAAGACCTAGAACAAAAAAAGTGAAAAACCCAAAATTTTGATAATATCAAGAGTACAAGCTTGGCAACTGAAGGGTGGTGTTGTGTTGAGCTGACAAAAGAAGTTTGTATGATGGGATGTGATAAGATCATAAGAAGAAACCAATTAAGTTGGAGGGAAGCAATGGTGTGGAAATATATATATATATATATATGGGAGTTGAATGCAGAGAGGATGTAGCCTATTAAATCTTTTGTTTTTGTACTTACGGCACCCTATGGAGTCTGCTTGTATGTTTTCTTATAGTATCAAAAAAAAAAAAAAAAATTGTAGACTAAACAAATGTTTATAATGTTGTATACATTTATAATACAATATAAACTACAAATTTTTCAACCAAAAAAAAAAAAAAAAACTTTTGGTTTCTAAGAAACAACTAACTTATGAAGTCACCAAATATAGAATTACACTACCTCTTAAGAGAATTTTGATCAAACATTTGGTGGTTGACTATATTGAAGTTGAACTAGAGAAATCACTATGGAGTGTCCCAGATTTAATATTCTCGGTTAGATGTTCTTAATTATTAATTATGAGAAATGGAGCCCATGCATAAATGAAATCTTAATCAAGTTCAGTAGAAAGTAGTAGAGCAAGCCCTTTGTCGTTTTATTTCATTAAATAAACCAAGTATTATTATTTGATGAAAATTAACAGTGAGTATTATTTCCAAAAAAATAAAAAAGACAATTGTTCTTAAAAAAAAAAAAAAAACAATGATTGTATTAAAGAGAAGAAAACTAACAAGGTTTCAATCACTACAAAACACATGGGTCTTAGGCTGCGTTTGAAAAAATGCAGCTACAGACGGGCTAAAGCCTTGTTTTTAAAAAACGCGGCTTAAAGAAACAACAAAGGCTGCGTTTTAAACATGTGGCCATAGAACGCGTCTAAAGCCGCATTTTTTTGAGCTATAGCCGCATTTTTAAGGGTGGAGCTATGGCCGCATTTAAAAGACGTGGCTATAAAACCTGAGTATTTCATTTTTTTTTTTTTTTAATCTTAACTATGGCCGCGTGTAAAAAACACGGCTCTAGCTTGCCTAAAGCCGCGTTTTTTAGATGCGGCTTTAAATTTAGTCTGAAGTCGCGTGTTTAAAACGTGTCTTTAGTTTGGGATTGGGCTGCGTTTTTTAAACGTGGCTTCAGATTTTGCCTATAGCCACAAGTTAAAAACGCGGCTTTAGGCTTTGTATAAATACTAAATTAAAAATTTTCAACCCTAGCCTCTCCAATAGCATAGCCTCCATCTCTCAAAGCCCGATCTCAACCCTCACCCTCCAAGCCTCCATCTCTCAAGCCCTCACCCTCCATATCCGATCTCAACCCTCACCCTTCTCATCAAGCTCTCATCCTTCTCATCAAGCTCTCACCTCCAATTCATCCATCATCCTCACTGATTCATCATTGTCCTTACTGCTGCCACCGAAGCTCACGCTCCATCACACCAAAGCTCACGCACCATCGCTGACTCGATCCATCATCCTCACCAAAGCTCTCTGTTCAATCAGCCATTGTCGACCCATGCAGGCCACACCCCATTGCCAATGAAGCTCACGCTCCATCACACCAAAGCTCACGCACCATCGCTGACTCGATCCATCATCCTCACCAAAGCTCTCTGTTCAATCAGCCATTGTCGACCCATGCAGGCCACACCCCATTGCCAATCTTTCTCCACTCTTCTACGGGTACTTTCTCTCAGCTTTTCCCTTTTTCTCAATTTGCATTTGGGTCTTTGTGTGTGTTTGTTTATGTTGTTGTTGATTCTGCTTTGGGGTTATTGAAAAGATCCCAAATTTTTTGAAGTTTCGTTTGTGATTGTTGATTTTTGATGGTCTGGGCTGAGGAAAAAGATTGGGGATTTGGGTTGGGGTCGTGCAACCCTTTTGTTTGGTTACTAAGAAAATGTTTCTGTCATCTATTCATGAGTCATGACCCTATTCTTCTCTCTCTGTCTTTATATATTTTTAATTATATAGAAGGACTATTTATTCAACATAATATATAGTTAAATATTGTACTATAATGAGGGGTCGTATGAGACATTGTTACAAAGTTTGTATTTTAAGCTCTTTACACGCGGCCATAGTTAAGATTAAAAAAAAAAAAATGAAATACTCAGGTCCTATAGCCGCGTGTTTTAACCGCGGCCATAGCTCCTCCCTTAAAAATGCAACTATAGCTCAAAAAAACGCAGCTTTAGATGTGTTCTATGGCTGCGTGTTTAAAACGTGGCCTTTGTTGTTTCTTTAAGCCACGTTTTTTAAAAACGGGGCTTTAGCCCGTCTGTAGCCGCATTTTTTCAAACGCAGCCTAAGACCTGCATGTTTTGTAGTAAATAAGTCATATATAGAATTAAGAGGAGATACGAACAATTAATGTTTCCCAGTACTCATCTTCTTGAATGAGAAAGCTTTTGAACTCCAACTCCATGATGATTAAACTGTATATTAACAGAATCAAATCTCTTTGAGAGAGAGAGAATTGATAAAAGAAACAATAATGTTTGCTCTATGATTTTGAGATATATTGCCGTTGGAAAGCAGTGGTATTTTTCTTTCCTTCAATTAGAAGGAGAATGGGGAGGCGGTGGTGAGTTTTTCTTTCCTACAACTTATTTTTTTCTTTTAATTTAATTTAATATTAAATGGTTCTCTCTAGTAGTCTATATAGATAAGTGTAAAAAAGAGCAAAATTATAGTTCGTTTTGGTATATATCATGAATTTCAATTTGATACCTTTCAAGATTATTTCAACCAAGTACAAAAAATTTTGTGATGCTCTTTTTAAGAAAAAAAAAAAAATCAAGTACATTTAGTTTCAATTAATTAAGACTAAAACTATTAAAATCAAGTACATTTAACTTTTCAAATTTTTTTTAAAAAAATCTTGAAATTCCAATACTCTTAGTTAGGCCCTATAATCAAAATTAAGTGGGGGCCATTTGGTATTTTTTTTATAAAATAAAACTTCTTCTCTTTTTGGTTGAATTGGAACGTAAAGAGATTTAACTAAAAGCTCTTCTAGAAAATAAAAAGTTAGTTGTAGAGTTTTTGTGATAAAGAGATTTAACTAAAAGTTCTTTTAACATTTAGGGTCCTTTTGGATAGTAGTTGTTGTTGCTGAATAGTTTATTTAGTTTTTTTTTTTTTTAAAACTTTGTGGCTAAATAATTTTTCCATAAAATCTAAAAACTAAATAAAATAAATTGATGAATGTTTTGTTGTAGCAAAAAAAAAAAAAGCTAACTAATAATCTAAAGTAATTGCTATCCCTCATTAGCTAATTAAACTGATAAAAAGCTTTTAAATTTGTCAAAGGACAAACGAAAGTGTATATATATATACATATATTAAAAATGTTTTGTATTTTTATACTTGAATCCAATTAATTCAATAATAATAATAAATATTATTATTATTATTGTATGTACTGAGAAATTGATGGCCAGAGCCCACTAAGAACAGTGATGCTTTGTCCCTCAAACCAAGTCTACACAATAATATTTTTATAGAAAGTGGGAAATAGTACTAGCATAAATTTGGTACTAAGTTCAGGTCTAAAGCCGAGGAATCTGAAGTAATGAAGAAAGACAATTTAAGTAACAATTGAAGATATTGCGGTCCTCGGGTGAGTTCGAGGACTAGTCCTTATATATGAATGACACAAATTCTATACCAAATAATTCACTGTTCACTTTCTTGTTTTTTTCATCCTTAGAGAATAATCCCCCTTTTAACTGGGAGGTTCATCTCTCTTATATATCCTTTCTCTTTGCAACCTAACCCTCCACTTGTATGCCTCAAGGCTTTTCTTAGGTCACTTGTCCTGTCAGAGTTCTGTTGAAGGTGGTAGAAGAGGTTGCTAGCTGTGAAACTATTGTTTAGATGTCATTTCCTCATCAATGTAGCTGATAAGGTTGTTGCAATGCATTCAATGCGGTAGGGAAGGTATGCCATTTACAAGAAGTTTCCTTCCACCGTCTTGGCCCTTTCCATGATCCTTTTTTCTCGAAATGGGTTCTCCCAAAGTGTTATCTCGCATCTTCCTCCCTTCTTGGGTCGATGAAGTCCTTAGGTCGGATACACTTTTGCGGGTAGAATCATGTGATACTTCATGCTCCATCCTCTTCGGTCCTCGGACGCTCTACAATTACCTCTCTTTAAAAATGGAAACCCATTGAGCGTCATTTTTTAAAAGAAGTATAAACATTTATATCAATTCATTATATTTATTGAAAGCTAAAAGCTTAAAATTTTCAATTGATATCTGTTGATGCTCATTTTTGGAAGCCAAGCAGCAGGAAGAAGCCCAATAATATGGGCAGAAAAGAGTTAGTGGGTTGATAGAAAAACCATTAAACTCGAATGGCAGGAACAATGGATCATAGGCCCATAAAGTAAATAAATGGGAATTGAGGAAAGAAAATAGGCCTAAAGGAGCCCAGAGAGAGAAGTAGTAAACCCATGGACATTATATGATGTAAAAAAGTGAGAATGGACCACAGCAGACTTGGAGTAATGAAGTAAAAAAGTAAGGGGTTGATGGAAAGCTTATGAGCCCCAAGGATGAAGGATAAGGTAATTGGGCTAGGGAAGCCCAAAAGAGTTAGTAAAAGCCCATGTGAATGCAGAATTAGAAAATGGGCCAAGGATGCCCAAGAAGAAAGGAATGGGACAAAGGAGCCACAAGCAATGTAATGGGCCAAGAAGGCCTAAAGTAGCATAGGTATAAATCCAATTACCATACTGAGTCATTGAGAAAAGAACAGGCAGCAAGCCCAAAAGAAGCCCAGCAAGCACGAGTCAAATAACACCAAAGTAGGAATAGCGAGTAGTATGACAGGAATGACAACAAAATTACGGAAGGACCAAAGAATGGGCTAAATAGGGGAAAACCCACAATCAAGCAAGGCCCAGCCCTTAAAAGGAGCAAGCCAGTAAACAATGGAAAATCAGAAAAATAGTTCACGCCATAAGAGGTCAAGGATGAGTGGTAGAATGCACAGATGAGCCTTAAGACCATGGCAAACGTATGAGCAGTGGACAAGCTTTTGATGTACACAGGAAGTGGAGCATGTGCAAGGCCCAGGCACTACCAACCTATACCCAACCAATACAGGAGTGGTGGGTCATGGGTCAAAGGTAAGAGAGGGTATGGTTTGGTGGTGGGGATAAGGGGAAAACCTATTATGGGGTTCCTGCTCAAATTCTTTTGGGGGTGCTGTCCTGCTGGGATGACATGCTACCCAAAAGAATGTAGGATGAGTTGAAACCATTAGGTAGGTGTATGCCATGAGGGATAGCAAGAGAGAATACCCACACTGTGGTGTATAAGAATGCCATGGTGAACAAGCAAACAAAAGAGTCTTCTTTGTTTGGTAATGAGGAGTGACATAGCTAGCATAGGTAAGTGGTGGTGGCTGGGTAGTTGACAAACCAGTGGGTGGTCGGGAAGAACACCCTAATCTAGACAAAAGTGGTTAAAGGCTAAAATGGTAAAAACCAGTCGCAGCAGGCAGTATATAAAGGGTCTTTGTTGTGCACAGTAACATCATCACAACAGTAGTAATCACCATGAGAGAATCACAACACTACCTTCCCCATAACACTACAAGGGCAAGTGCCAAGAAAGAAAGAGTAGGAGTGGGGAAAGAATCAAAATAACAAAACAAAGAGAAAAGAGAAAGAAGAGAAATAGAAAGTGTAAAACGGCAGTTATACACCAATAGACTAATCCCTTCTCTCCCTCTAAAAGCCTACCCTCTGTTGAGGATAAAGAATTCATTTGAACACAAGCCATTTAGGCCCGTTCCCTCAAAGTGGATAATTTCTATAGCAGGATCCTTCTGTGAGGTTACCCATGTTGAGGATGTGGTTCCCTTCTTGGCCTTAGTCCCGTAACACAACTGAACAAAGCAAACTAATCTTTTCCTTTTTTTATTTTATCACTTATTGCTATTGTTTCCTCTCTTGTCTTTGCAATTTTACCTATAATGTGCTTCTTGTTGCCATATCGATCTTTTTCCTAAGGATCTCTTACTTGCTTTGCCTAACAGTAACATATTTATTTTATCATTGTTTTATTGCATTTATTTGCCATAACTCATTAGTAGCAGCTTCACTTGCCATTGGCATTTGACTAAAGTTTCGGCAAATGGCAATTGGACCGGTTCCAACTCTCTTATCTAGAACACTCGGGTCCAGTGTAGTAGGAGGCAGTCTAGCCCAAAAATCACAGAAGGCCCACCACAATATCTTAAACCACAAAAACATATTTTTGCTATATTATATCAATCTAAATTCTATCTTAAACCACAAAAATGAACTTTTGCTATTTTTTTATGGAAAACAAGTAGCAATACCATATTCTATTTTTACATGCTATCATTTATCTCTTTCTTTCTCTTCCTTTTTGTCTCTTTCTTCTCTGAAATTCTCTCTTGTCTCTCTTCCTCTTCATCTAATTATATCTCTATCTATGAAAGCTCGCCACTACCAGGAAAAAAAAATTTCAATGATCACCTAAAACCACCATCCCCACAACCTATCACCACCTCAAACCCACAACCCACCATCATCACCACCATAAAAACTCACAAACAAGGACACCAAATTCATCCCAAAACCAAAACAAATCCACCATTCACAATCACAACTCTTAAAACCCATTCTAAAACCAAACAAAATCAACAATCAACCAAAAAAAAAAAAAAACCCACAATCCACAACCTATCCCACAACCAAAACAAACCCACCATCTCCACGATTGGATTCATCTCCACCACACTAAACTTCAATAGCAAACCAACATTGATCTCCACCAACAAACTAGCAAACGACCCATGCCACCAAAAATCCACAAACCACTCCACCATACTGCCAAGAGAGAGAATAAAGCTTTCTAAGAGAGAGAGAGAGAGAGTTGAATAAAAAAAAGTTTTAATTTTGCATTTGTGACTGAATGTTTCTATTAGTGTAAGTGTTACTATTAATAGAAGTGTGGTCACAAACACTAAATTTTTCTGGCATTTGACACATCTAATGTAAGTATATATATATAGTATGTTTAATGCTAAAAATTAGCATTTAACATTTCTAATACTAGTGCTAAAGCTCTTTCGAATAATTAGACATGGCAAAATAGGCGGGTCGGGTCAGGTTCGGTTCAAGTCGGGTCAATCAGGTTTGCAGGTCAAACGAGTCACGGGTCAAAACAGGTTGGGTTGGGTTGCGGGTCGGGATGGGTTGACCTGTATTTTTCAATTTTTTTTTTCAATTACAAAAACAAATCAATGACAACTTGTTTAGAGAGAATGAATAAAATCAATTAAGCAAATGAATTGCACTTAATGCCACTTGTTAATATCTTTTCAATTCTGATAGTTTTGTGCATGAAAAAAATTATTTATAGTCATAAATTCATGATGGAAAAAGTTTTCAATGTTAATAGTTCACTATCAAAATGCATACAATTATAAGTTTACATCTTCAAAAAGAGATAGATCTTAAAATAAACAAAACAAGTATGCCAGTAAAGTAGCAAGTTATCGATCTTCTTAAGTGCACATATTCCTGTTGCATTTAAAATAATAGTAAAGTTAGATTACTTAGAAAGATAAACTAAACAAAAAAAGATTTAAAAATAAACATAACATATTAAGTAAAGAAGAATAAGTAAATATTTTATAAGAATTATACCTCAATCTCAATCTACTCAACGTTAGTAGCAGATTCAGCTTTGCAAATATTCATACTTGCAAATTGTAGCTCAAGTTGGCCAATTTCATTAGCATATTCATCTACAATACAATATTTTAATATAACTTAATATACCATAGAAGCAAATCAATAAAGAATTAAAATTGTATAATTATGACTATAAAAAAATTAAATTACCTTCAAATCCATATAGGCAACTTTTAGTACACAATGCAGCTTCCACATTCTCAGGTAAAAGACGTGATCGATACAGAGTAAAATTTTTTTTCCCAGTGCTAAAACTTGATTCAGAAGCAACAATGGTTATCGGAATGCTCATGAGATCCCGTGCCATTAAAGAGAGCTTTGGAAACCGATTGTAATGCTCTTTCCACCAAGATAGAACTACCAACTTTGAATTTTGCTTTTTGTTAAGTCTAGGCTCTTCTAAATACAAGTCCAACTAAAATTTTCTTTGTTTCAGCACCACAACCACTTTCATAATGATCAAACTTCTAATCATTAAAAAAAATTGCAATGAAAAATAATACCACACAACAATACAATCTTTATTATTAAAAAAACATAGCACAACATATACCAAACAAAATTCAATTCACTTGAAACAAAAAAAGTGTGGAATGTGTGAAGAAGGGCAGAGGTCGAAGGCACAAGAGAAAGAGTAGAGGATGAGGATCTGAACTGAGGAAAGGAAGTTTTATGGTTTGGTTTGTCAGGTTTGCCGTTTGTGCATTGTTAATTTGTTTGTGCTTTTGGCTTTGGAAAATGGACTACAGCTCAGCTAGTATTGACTACTGAATGAGATTTTTTTTTTTAGTGGTTGTCTTGACTCTTGATAGCCTTGTGTAACGTGTTGTCTTGTCTCATGTCAAGTACTAAAACTAGCTCCGCCTCTTATTGGTTGTGATGAATCAAATAGTCATTCTCTCATGTCATGTCTTGACAATAGTTTTAATTGTTTTTAACTTTATATCTCTAATATATTGATTATTAGTTTTGGTACTTTATAGTTTATGCACCTAGTATCAAGACATAATTTAAATATTTTTTTTAGCGAATTTTTTTTAACGGGTCGAGTCACGGGTTATCCGGGTTGGGTCGGGTTGACATGCAAAAAAATCGAGTTTGGGTCAAGTATTTTTCAGGTTAGGTCGGGACGGGTCAGAAAATTTTGACCCACATTACCATGTCTACGAATAATTGCTAAAACATGTGACAATTTCTAATGAATAGTTTTAGGAAGCGTAGTGCTTTAGGTGTAAACATCAAAATAACGAAAAGCTTTAAAATTCAACAGAGAACCAAAAAGAAAAATGGTAAAAAAAAACTCAAAATTCTAACAATTCCTATTAAAGTATAAGGATACAAAAAAATTTACCCAGCTTTTCAGTGATTGGCATATAGAATAAAATTTGCATTAATTATAAGTTCATGTAAAAGTAATGTTTCACCAATCACAATTTGCTAACTCTATTAGTTATGATAAAAGTAGTAAAAAAAATTGTATTTCTAGTCTTGCTCTTCCATGGACATAAAGCTTAGAATCACCAAAAAAAAAAAAAAAAAAAATCTGAATTTCCGAGGAAAAAATCAAATAAAATCTTAACATCCAAAATGGGAATAAACGGAGCTGATTGCTGTCTCCATATTTGCAGAGTTGGCATGCATGGCTTCCTTCTCACATATGCCAACATGAGCAGCTTATCAACTTGTTAGACTTAAAATTCATTCAATAAGCAGACAAGCTTCATCCAAAATTGCTAAACTATCAAAATTGGCTTTTAACTTTCAACTTAATATGTGACCATTCAATGAGTTTAATAGTAAGTCAGAAGAAAGAATATCGTAGGTACACATAGTTTGGAAATAAATAGCACAAAAAGAATTGATTACTATAAATTATACTCGTGAAACAGTAAAATTTGTAGGGAATCTAAGCCCATCCAGGAATATCCATTCCTTTGATGGGGAAATTTAAAAAAAAAAGAAATGAAACTAAGGAAAGTTCAAAAATAATTAGAATCAAATGGGTGGTTTTTAATCTCAATCAATAGCTTCCTGGAATCAGCTATCTTTGTATACTCAATTTTTCCTAAGGAACCTTACACTTTCCCATCAAGTTCAGTAGATTCTGATAAACCACTGTGTTTTTGTTGTCTGGAAGTAGGGAGTGAGTGGCTCCTACGCTCCTTTCCACCAGGCTTAGATGAGGCATTTCCGTACCATATCATTCCAACTACCGCTATTATCATTCCCAAAACCACATGCAAATTAAGACCCTCCTTCCCAAAAAAGAAGAATCCCATAATCAAAACAAGGATTGTCTTCATATGACCAAGTACTTGAAAAGACACAGCCGTAAATCTTCCTATGCAAATGAATTGGCTGAGGTTGGTCCCCACAGCAATAGTGCATGAAAGGATTATAAACATCTGGTAAGAGCAAGTTACAGCGGAATTGTGAGTTATAGTACTATTAAAATCAGATAATGTAAGACAGAAGACATTCACCCCCGTTATGCATGTAAATAAACCGGGTGCACAAATGTCATGTATACCAACACCGCCACATTGAGATGTAGTAAAAAGACACTATAGGAGCTATCGTGGTCTTTTTAAATAAGAGCCACAAAAAACAAATATACAAAAAAGTTTGCTTGCTAGACAGAAAATATAAGAAAGTGCTTTTTGGGTCATTCTTGCTTGAAAAAATCAAGAGAGAGAGACAGAGAGAGAGAGAGAGAGAGAGAGGGAGTTTGGTTTAGAATGTTGAGAAAATGACATTTAATGTTCTATTTGGATGCCATGAACAAAAACTTTTTAAAGTTCCTCTCATAACTGGGGAAACCAGTTGAGGAACTTTTTAATTGATTGCATAAAAAGTAAATGACAGTACATATCACTGATGTTTGTTATGCCTATATCAGGATAGTTTAAAACATGAAATTTTAATTTGCATATGCTGATGATAAAAAAAACAATTACTTTTTTTTTTTAATAAGTAAAAAACAATCACTTCATATAAGAATCATGGAAGACAGACCATAAATTGCTGCTGTACTTACCAAAGACCACACATTATAGTCATACGCGTCAACTCTTTTGGTTGTCAACCAGTAATCTAGAAAGGGGCCTATTAACAGCAATGAAGCAGCCTGTGCTGGAGCAGTATGTCCCAAAAGGTTGAAAGAGCCAAGTGAATATTTCCGTTGAAGAAAATGAACATACTGCATGCAGAGATTTGACACAAAAATAAGATGAGTCTTTTGAACAATAAAAAAAGAATTTAAAAGAGAGAATTCTGTTTATGAGTTTGTCAAAAGAGAGTTTGTAGATAATGACAATTTAGAATGTAATTAACACTATATTTCGTACGGTGTGTGTGCACTCAATTGAACATAATATAATATGTGTCTCAATCTAGCAGACTCCAACATATGTAACTGCACATGCAGAAATCTTGATAGTTGTGCACATGCGTAGTGGTATTGACAACTTACATATTGTTGCAGAGCAGTGCTCCAGACAGCTATAAAGGCTGCAATAAAGCCTCTGGTATTAACACTCACATCGGTGACAGTGCAAACACCAACACCCAATAGAACAACTGCTATGCTCAGCTTCGTGTCTCTAGAGTATCGAATTTTGTCGAGCACAACTTCCAAAAGGCAGGATACAGGGATCATACTCAACTTAGCAATCTGTAAATAAAACAGAGAATAACATTCAAAAATCATCCAATAGATTGCCAGAATGAAATTGTAAACTAGATCATACAGAAACTTACCTGATAGAATCCAACAGAGTTCCACATTAGACTAACGTTCATTCCAACAATAGAGAAGTTAGCAAAGATAACAAATTTTAGAAGCTCCGAGAATGGTAGATGAGAGGATTGGATATATCCCAACCACCGTAGGACAACAGTCATCAGAGTTGTTGTTGCAAAATGCAAACCAGTTAATGTTGTAGCTGCAAAAGATAGCAACTACTTAGAACTGTGAACAAACAAATGATGCGCAATATCCTTATACTATAACATGTTTTTCAAATTGCTTACCAAACTGCACTCCTATTGATTATATTTTTCTTCAAATTGCTTATCAAAATCACTGTTTTATGGACTCAAAGGTCATTAAACAGGACATCATTGCTAGCACCACCATGCCTCATCCAAACTATTGAACGTACAACTGCACTCCTATTGATCAACTGGCTATGTTGAAAATTACATGTAATCACTTAATCATTTCTCTATGGCTCAATTCATTTCCTTAAATTTCCTTCCTGAATTGTTAGCCATCCCAAATCTAAAACAAAGCTGCCCTCACTAAGTTATTAATGTCACTGTACCCAAGTCTTGCTTGGATCATCAATTAGCGGGGACTATTAAGGATTCTTCTTGTGCACAAGTCCCTGGCAGTCATGTCTACTTTTACCACTCAACCAGTATGCTTGAAGCACCACACCTGCTACTTGCTCCTAAATCCTGCTTTCTACTTTTCTTGGTTTTAATTGGTTTGTTACATAAACAACCATTCTACCGCATTCTCAAGGGGGAAGGAAGCACCGTTTAAACTTAAACTCATTGACCTAAATCATGCTCCTTACTCATGAATAATCACATTGTTATCTCATTTTTAGTTTGATTGGAATACGATGTTCACATGGCACTCCAAAACTATTTATTCTTTGGCCCAAGCTCCAATTCAGTTTTTTTCATCAAGATAGTTTTTGGGGAATTCCAGCTCACAAGTTTAACTATCATTTTGTAGGCATATATGATGCAGCATTGAATACCTTTCCATCATGCTCTGACTAATTTTTAGACACTAGGGTGACAGCATCTCAGTACAACACATCTAATTGTCAGTCCCTTATTGAAGACTATACATCAATGCTTTGTCAATTAGAACTAACATGAAAGATAAAATCCACATTTCTTTTGGGCCATAATTGTCATAATTAGAGGGACAAAAGGAAACAGAAGAATGAAGATGTTGTAAGACAAATAACTTAAGATTATAACCTATGAAAAAACTAGACACTCTGATCTAAGAGGAACAGCAGATAGCCAGATACAAACCAAAAGAGAATCACAGCTTGATAGATTAGCAAACAAATAATTCCAACTTTTGAATCAGAGCTTTCACTATGGTAAGAATCTAATTCAACCACAGAGAAGAGAGAAAAGAGAGTGGGGGGCAGGGATGTGCAAAGCTTCCTTGCATTGATTTCCACATGAATAGGTAATAAAACTTGAGGAGTCCAGTAGCATTAGATCATTGAATGACTTATTAAGAAAAATATATTAAATCAGTGAATGCCATCCCTGATAACCTAATAATATTTAAACTGTATTCCCTCTAACCCTGTGTAAAAAGGATAATATATAAATTGTCTGAATAACCCACCAAAAACAGAGCACCCCGGCTATTTAGGTTCTCTCTAATAAAATTAAGGATAAAAGGCACAACTTCTGGAAACATGGACAATAAAATCAAGGAAGATATCTTTTATTGAGAAAAAAGGGTCATTTGAAGGTCCCAACATGCAGGCTCCAAGCAGAAATAAGATGGAGACGGTCCAAACCTTTGAGATTAGATACATAATGGAGAACAAAACCAAAAAGACATAATCAGAGGAATGCTGGAAAAACAGAAAAAGAAACTCGTACCATACACGCTTAAAGGCAATAGAAACATGAAGAAGATCATAGACTAACATGATCAGAGAAAACTGTTGATATTAGGAATGAACAAAATACAAAACATTAGGAAGAAGATGAAGAAGGAAAGCCCTATTCTAATCCAGTAGGAGTTGCACAATATCCATTATCTGAAAGCCTAGTAACCAAGCAAATGATCCCTCCCAACTCCAACAACAAGAATGCACTAAGAAGAGAGAAAGAATTAGAACAGATACCTTTGATGCTAAAGAGATAATGTGATAAAGTTACTGGAAAAGGCAACATAGATCAAGAGAGAGAGAAAAAAAAAAAAATAATAATTTAGGAATACTTTACCGAAACTGAAGCCGTAAGTAGCCATCAAGGCTTTATTGACAATGATAATCCCAACCGAGGTAACAACGTTAAACATCCAAGCAGCTGCATCTACAGAAGCCTTCTTATCAGCCTTGCTAGCGGGAGCCATTATTATTAATATGCGTTTCTTATAGAAAATGGCAAGTGTATAGAGTCCTTATCCCTCAGATTACATAAAGAAATCTATCCACATCTGAGCGAAAGTCCAAGAGTTGTTCAACTCACTTAGCAACAAATTATTCTACAAAGAAAAAATTGGAAAGAGTCAGAAAATCAAATGAAAATTATTAAAATTTGAAATTTCCATTGTAATGCCAGAATATTATCCATATCACCATTGTATGCTTTTCTGTTCACAACCAAAATTTTAATGTATGATCATGTTAAACAGTCAATGTAGAACATCATGATCATTATCACATTGTATTCTGTCATCCAAATCCAATAGCAAAAAGGCAACAACTAAAGTTAAAGATAGAGGTCTAATATTACCTGCGCGCAAAATATATGTGTGGAAAAGTATGGAAGATTAACATTTGATTTCTCAGTTATTATTATTATAAATAAATTATGATGATCATTATTATTCTCTGGGATAGAACCAATTCATGGGAGGATATAACATAACCATAACCATAACCATGCTTAGTAAGTGCACAACGATAATTAATTTTAATTTACAAGGTAAGTCAGATTCCCCAATTAAATTGTTTTATTTAATTGGGGAACCAAACTTTGGCCTTTAATTTTATATATCATCAGCTAAGTTAACTTGAATGTAGGTAGGAGGTGTAGCAAAAATTTGGTATTAGCAAAAATTAAATTAAATTAAAAAAAATAAAAAGCCAGCTTCCTTGTCACCAATTTAAAGCACAATTCAGAAAAACCTTCTTTTTAAAGTTTAACTGCTTAAGCTTAAGCAAAAGAGATCACGCTCAAAATATTACAGAACCGTACTACTCATCTTTCCATTTTTGGCAGCCAATTTTTTCTATTTAAGCTCTCTCTCTCTCTCTCTAAGGATCAATGGAAATCTAATCATTAAAAAAAAAAAAAAGGCAGATTTCCTTAATAGATGCAACATGAATGAGAGAACAGATCTATAAGAATGACAAAATTATACAATCTCACCAAAAAATCTTAAAGAATTAAGAATCAGATCTAGAATTTCTGGAATAGAGAAAGCGTAAGATCTATGGAAAATGAGAGAAATTGTTAGGGTTTGGAAACGAAATAGAACACGTACCGGCGAAGAAGAAGAAGAAGAAGAAGAAGAAGCAGCAGCAAATGAGGGGGAGGCTGAGAGAGTGAGAGAGCTAACGTAAACAAAGAAAAGTGTAGTGGTGAGAATTCAATTACCAGCCCGAGGAGGAAAAGGTTGGATTTGATATTGATATTGATATTGATATTGATGATGATGATGCGTTTGTTTGTGAATTGTGAATTGTGAATGTGAAAGCAAGCAGTCAGTTTAGACTTTTTTAGATATACAAAAAGCGTTGTGAGTTTGCGAGTTTTTTTTTTTTTTTGGTTGTTGCTTTTTCAGTTTTCTTGATTTGGCATTTGAGAGAGAGAGAGTGAGAGGTCGTGGAAATGTGCTGCAGGCAGCCAGCCAATTATTTTTTCATTGCAAAGCAAGCATACGTGAATTTTGGTTCCTAATGGGAAGAAAAATGCAAAAACACCCCCATATGATGATTAGGTGTTTTTTTCTTTTTATTTTATAAGAGTTAAAAGAAGTTAGTCCAAGATAATTTGGAATATATGAAAAACTCAATGATATAATTGAAAAACATGGGTTGTTTTTGCAATTAACCCAAATCCTAGGAGGTGTTTTTGTATTTAGGTCATTTAGAGCTTGTTTGGTTAGTTTTTTTTTATCACTTAGTTCTGTCATTCATCACTCCTTACTCAAAATATTCCAATTTTCACTACCCACCATTTTGACACTATTTTCACTTCACATAACTCAAAATTTTCAACCTTTTTGTGAGACCCATACTTGATATTTGGGAGAGGTAATTGGTATGCAAGAGACTAATCCTCGTCTGCATCATTGTTTGGGAATGGTCATGATATGGATACCCAAAACAATGTGCAAAATTGGTCTTCACATATTTTTACTTATGATCAAATCTCAAAACCATGTGAAAAATCTCATGAGTTTTTGTCATAAAATATCCTCCAAGCATTTTGAGTGAAAATCTCATAAGATTTTGTTGGAAAATATCAGTTAAAATGTCATCAGTTTTTGTTGGAAAATACCCTCCAAATTTTTTTTGGGTGAAAATATCATGATTTGTTGAAAAATACATTCTTAAGGGTTTTTATTGAAAATCTCATGAGTTTTTATTGGAAAATACCTTCCAAGGGTTTTAGAAAAATTCTCAACTTTTTATTTTTGGATTGAGAATTCACATTGCTAATCTATGTACATAGCATGCAAAATCACATAAATCCAAGGAAAATTGACATAAGCACTACCATTAAATCAAAATAGGAAACATGGGATAATATTGACAAGTTAAGCATGTGAATTCAAAAAAGAACATCATGTAAACTCAATCAACAAAGTATGTGAATTTATTAACAAAATAGACACTTCAATTATCTGAGTGGAAAAGGGATTTTGGCGAACTAAAGAGTTTTTGTGCAATTTATGAAAGTTTGAGGGTTAATAAAATTTCTGAAGTTTTGGAGCCTAAATGTAAATTTGAAATATTTGGGGGCCAAAGTTTGATTTTTGAAAATTTTGGTTGTTGTGCTGAAGGCATTATTTTCAGATTGGGCTTTGTTTATTTATTTTTGTGGCTGGGCTTAAGGTTTTTAGCTGGAAAAGGCTTTCTGGGCTGATTGTTTTGAATTTTAATTGTGTACTTTTATTGGTGTGGTAAATTGATTAAGACAATAACAAATTCCAAAAAATTATTGAAATCTTCTTTTGAAAACTTTTGTAGTCATATTTTAGTACATAATGATATGTTGCCTAACAAAATGTTATTAAATTGATGTGACATTAGGATGCTTTAATTAATTTGCCTAGTGGAGGTTTTTCTTTACAAATGCAGCTTAAGTCATTCCGACATCAAGTTAAATAAGAACATGTCATCACAGATAGTAATCATATTTGAATTTTTGAGAATGATTTCTTACTCTTGGTTATACTCATATTATGATATGACTGCATAGTTATTTATTTACATTAGCAACTGAAGATCCAAATGTATCTTCTAGTCAAGTGGCACTTTATTTTTTTTTTTTTTTTTTGAGAAATAATTATAACATGTTGCTATCCTCGCAACTCGAACATTTTCCCTCTTACACCCCCAAGCATTTTGTGCATGAGGAGGTGCCAATTCAACTACAAAGCCTTTGGCGGCACTTTATTTTCACTACTGCACAATTAAGACAGCTTCAGAATTTCAAAGGTGATAGTCATCCATTCACTCAAAGTAGATTGAATTGGATTAAAATGGATTGAAATAGACCAAAGTAGACCGAATGGATAAAAATGGACCTTAAGGACAGAATTGGACCTAAATGGACTGAAGTGGACAAGATTAGACCGAAATGGACCAAATGATACCTAATTGAACTAAAATGAACCTAACTAGACTGAAGTGTGCCAAATTAGACCGAAGTGTACCAAATGGACCTAACTGAACCGAAATGGACAGAGTGGACCCAATTGGACAGAAATGAAAGAAATGTAAATATTTATTTTTCAAATTCAAGAAGTAATGTGACCCTGCATGCTATTTTAAAACAGTAACTTTGTTTCAAAATAAAAGAAATATAGAGAATTACATTAAAATAAACATTATAAGTACAAGATATTGCCCTATTCTATCAAATAATGCTTGGATTTGGAGTTGGCAGGAGTTCTACTCTCCAGTACAAGTAAGTAAATCAAAAAAATACACTATCAGAAAAGTCACACCGCATCTTCTTGCTCAGACGGGCACCCTCTTCTGAATCCAGAAGATCTAGAAAACTTAGTGGGTCAAAATTGGGCTCTATATCATCAGCAAGGTCGAGTAAAAGACCCTCCACCTCAGCTTCATCAAATCCATCAACAACTTCATAGGCCATCTTCTCAGCTATATCTTCTTGATCACCTGGGGCAGCAAGGCTAAGATTTTCATCAAACAGGTGATGAGCATCAACGAAATCTACTAAAGACAGTGGCAGTGGTAGACACTCCATGCCCTTCTTCTCTTGATCAAGTCCTTCAACTTCAGAACGCATCTTCTTGTGAATCTAATATATGTAAAGTATAGTTTACAAAATATATGTAAAGTTAAAACTGTCTAAGATATTATTAGAAGGAAAAAAAAAAAAAAAAATCGAAGGCGACGCGGTGCTTGGACCGGATCGGACGTCTGAACTTGCTGCTGTGCTTGGAGCTTGGAGCTTGGACCGGATCGGAGTACTGCTGTGTGAGAGAGAGCTTGGAGATGTGTTGCTGTGTAAGAGAGAGCTTGGAGAGTTGAGAGAGTTTTTTTCCGGAAATTGATTGAAGGTAAAATGGAAGGTGAAATTGATTTCCACCGGTTGAGGCTTATTTTCGGTCAAAGCGTAAATTGATTTCCGTTGACCCAATTTTCCTAGGCAGCCAAACACATCAATTTTACGGAAATTGATTTCCGGAAGTAGTTTGAAGTTGAAACAAACACAGCCTAAGACAATAACAATTTCCAAAAAATTATTGAAATCTTCTTTTGAAAACTTTTGTAGTCATATTTTAGTACATAATGATATGTTGCCTAACAAAATGCTATTAAATTGATGTGACATTAGGATGCTTTAATTAATTTGCCTAGTGGAGGTTTTTCTTTACAAATGCAGCTTAAGTCATTCCGACATCAAGTTAAATAAGAACATGTCATCACAGATAGTAATCATATTTGAATTTTTGAGAATGATTTCTACCTCTTGGTTATACTCATATTATGATATGACTGCATAGTTATTTATTTACGTTAGCAACTGAAGATCCAAATGTATCTTCTAGTCAAGTGGCACTTTATTTTTTATTTTATTTTATTTTATGAGAAATAATTATAACATGCTGCTAACCTCGCAACTCGAACCTTTTCCCTCCTATACCCCCAAGCACTTTATGCATGGGGAGGTGCCAATTCAGTTACAAAGCCTTTGGTGGCACTTTATTTTCACTACTGCACAATTGAGACAGCTTCAGAATTTCAAAGGTGATGGTCATTCATTCACTCAAAGTAGATCAAATTGGATTAAAATGGATTGAAATAGACCAAAGTAGACCGAATGGATAAAAATGGACTTTAAGGACAGAATTGGACCTAAATGGACTGAAGTGGACAAGATTAGACCGAAATGGACCAAATGATACCTAATTGAAGTAAAATGAACCTAACTAGACTGAAGTGTGCCAAATTAGACCGAAGTGTACCAAATGGACCTAACTGAACCGAAATGGATAGAGTGAACCCAATTGGACAGAAATGAAAGAAATGTAAATATTTATTTTTCAAATTCAAGAAGTAAAGTGACCCTGCATGCTATTTTAAAAGAGTAACTTTGTTTCAAAATAAAAGAAATATAGAGAATTACATTAAAAAAAACATTATAAGTACAAGATATTGTCCTATTCTATCAAATAATGCTTGGATTTGGAGTTGGCAGGAGTTCTACTCTCCAGTACAAGTAAGTAAATCAAAAAAATACACTATCAGAAAAGTCACAACGCATCTTCTTGCTCAGACGAGCACCCTCTTCTGAATCCAGAAGATCTAGAAAACTTAGTGGGTCAAAATTGGGCTCTACATCATCAGCAAGGTCAAGTAAAAGACCCTCCACCTCAGCTTCATCAAATCCATCAACAACTTCATAGGCCATCTTCTCAGCTATATCTTCTTGATCACCTGGGGCAGCAAGGCTAGGATTTTCATCAAACAGGTTATGAGCATCAATGAAATCTACTAAAGACAGTGGCAGTGGTAGACACTCCATGCCCTTCTTCTCTTGATCAAGTCCTTCAACTTCAGAACACATCTTCTTGTGAATCTAATATATGTAAAGTATAGTTTACAAAATATATGTAAAGTTAAAACTGTCTAAGTTATTATTAGAAGGAAAAAAAAAAAAAACCAAAATGATGGACTCAACCTTGTTGATGACACATTCTCTGGCTTTTGAATATCGGTCATAGCCACTGTCTAGTTCAGATTTTACACTTCATTCATGGATGAGATGTATGCTGACTCTCTGTTGTTACCAAGAAGATTTCCTTCCCCTCTAATATATATAGATATCTGAGTTTGAAGATCATTATTCTAAGGCGAAGGCAACCTCTAGCCTCTGCCATTGGGGGCAAATTTAAGCCATTTGATTTAGAGATAATTTGTAAAATTATATTATTATTAAAAAAAATTTAGAGGTCTTGTATTTTTAATCATTCTTTTTAACACAATTCTAAGCGTTGGTATTTTTAAAACATGTTTCACTTGAAATGTGACATCTAAAATAAAACTTGTTTTAAAACACAGTTTGAAGAAAAATACTTAATATACAAAATTACAAATAAATTCAAAAAATAGTATTAGTTTATTAAAATAATAATTAGTTTCAAATTAATTCAAAAATAGCCATTGGTGCAACTTTAGATATAAGAAAGTATATGTAAAGTTAAAACTGTCTAAGATATTATTAGAAGGAAAAAAAAAAAAGTCCAAGTGAATGTGTAAAATTATTCGATTAATATATTTAATATTGTAAAAAAATTAGATGAATAAATCAATAAAAAAAGGGTGATGTGGTCAATGATTCTATTTTGACCCATTGTGTTTTTTAGATCTTATGCTTGATTCTACTTCCAAAAGTGATGAAAATCCACACCCTGCTCAAGATGATCACTCTAAATTTCAAGTCTTGGATTCAAAATGATGGACTCAACCTTGTTGATGACACATTCTTTGGCCTTTTTGATATCGGTCATTAGCCACTGTCTAGTTCAGATTTTACACTTGATTCATGATATATAGAAGAAGAAGACTTGAAGATCATTATTCTAAGGTGAAGGCAACCTCTACCTCTGCCATTGGGGGCAAAATTTAAGCCATTTGATTTAGAGATAATTTGTAAAATTATATTATTTTAAACAAATTTAGAGGTCTTGTATTTTTAATCATTCTTTTTAACACAATTCTAAGCGTTGGTATTTTTAAAGCATGGTTTCACTTGAAACTGTGACATTTAAAATAAAACTGTGTTTTAAAACATAGTTTGAAGAAAAATACTTGATATACAAAATTGCAAATAAATTCAAAAAATAGTATTAGTTTATTAAAATAATATTAATTTCAAATTAATTCAAAAATAGCCATTGGTGCAACTTTAGATGTAAAGTATAGTTTACAAAATATATGTAAAGTTAAAACTGTCTAAGATATTATTAGAAGGAAAAAAAAAAAAAAAGTCCAAGGTGAATGTGTAAAATTATTCGAATAATATATTTAATATTATAAAAAAAATAGATGAATAAATCAATAAAAAAAGGGTGATGTGGTCAATGATTTGGTTCATTTGATCCAGTTTGGTCTATTCTGGTTCAATTCAGTCTATTTTGGTTGAATTCAGTCTATTAGGTCCAGTTTAGTCCAACCTGGTTGCTTCAGTTCATTTTGTCCATTTTGGTATAATTCAGTCCCCCTTTTTCCCAATTTAAGGAAGGCTAATCCTTCTATATATTTAATTTAACTCTTAGTTAATGTTTACATCACTTAATAATTTTTATTGGGTTAACTGCTTAATATTTTTTAAATGCCACTTGTCAATTACACATTATTTTTTTTCCTAACACATACACCAAGTTTTGTGTAAATCCAATTTTGTTCATTTCTTGATAAGTAATTCATGTTATATTTCTAATTTTAAATTTCATTGATCTTGAAATCTAGATATTTTTTTGATTGGTTAATTATTGATCTTTTATCATCTTGATCTTTCATAAACATGTAGAATATAAGGATGCAATGTAATCCAATTGAGGAGTCCTCAAAAAAAAAAAAAAAAATCCATCAAATAAAAAGTTACTATATTTACATAAGTTACAACAAGTTTTATTTAAACCCAAGTAGGGTTGTCAATGAACCAAGCCGTTCATAAACAACTCGGGCTTGACACGATAAAAAACTCATTCATGTTTGTTTGTTTATAAATAGGCCAAGCTTGAACCTTAGTTTTAGGCTTGTTTAGTAAACAAGCCGAGCCCAAGCAAAAATATTTGTTCATGAATAAGCTCGAGAGCTATAAGACTCGATACAATACAAGCCAAGTATAGACTCCTTTATAGGCTTGATATGTGCTTCCTATATAAACTCATCACACCTATCTTAATAATAACATGTCTCATATTGGACCATTGCCCTTTACCTTAATTTTTCACTTCCTTCTAAACTAATCAAGCACCTTTAGAATTTAGTTTCCTTTTTTTTTTTTTTTTTTTTTTTTTTTTTTTTTTTTTTTTTTTTTTTTTTTCTTTTTTTTTAATTTATAAGTGGGCCATGTATGGTCCTTCCTTATCCATCATCTACTGTAAAGTCATGAAACATATTAATCCTTTCACATTCACTATAGTCACAAACAAGTTTTTTTTCTAGATCTTTATCATCTAACGTGGATACAAAAATTATATTGTAAACAATCGATGAAGCTATAGACAATGAAGAATGAATGGATGGATTTAATTTTGTAAAGTTGTAATTTGAACAATAGCTAATCATAGGTGGTACTATAAGCATGATAAAATGAGTACGCTATTTTCTTATTTTTGCTTATTTGATTTTGGGAGATTTAAGCATTTGATAATATAATTTTGTTGGATCTCAAGCTCAAAAGCTTGATCTCAGCTCGAGTTTAAGCTTGATATTAAGCTCAACCTTGGCTTGACTAATGAATCAAGCCAAGCCAAGTCAAGCTCAATCTTTTTGGCTTTCCTACAAGCTCAAGCTCAAATAATATTTTAGGCTTTTCTCAAGCTCAAGCCAAGCTTGAGCTTTTGACTTTTACTAACAAGCCAAACTTGAACATACAATACTCGACAACACTTGGCTCATTTACAGACCTAAACCCAAGTACCCTGCCCATACGTACATAACCTTCTTTCTTCATTTGTTTTCTTATATTTTATTTCATGGTGAGTAATTAAATATGGAGAAGACAATAAATAATGACGTAATTTACATGAAGAGAAAACTTAACTAGTGTCTACAAATTTTCATAAAATTAACACAGCTTTTTATAAACATTTTTGTTTTATGTAATATGGCTGAGGTTCAGATAACTAGTGCTATGTCTACTTTTTTTTCCCCACTGTTTACATGTGTTATCAATGGAGGGTTGTTTGACAAAAACTAGAGGTCACCACCAGTTTTCTTCATCCACGTTCTAATAAAAATAGCAAGCACAAAGGGTCACTTTACTTCTTGAATTTTAAAAATAAATATTCATATTTCTTTCATTTCTGTCCAATTGGGTCCACTCTGTCCATTTCAGTCCAGTTAGGTCTATTTGGTACACTTCGGTCTAATTTGGTACACCTTGGTCTAGTTAAGTCCATTTCAGTTCAATTAGGTATCATGTGGTCCAATTCTGTCCTTAAGTTCCATTTTTGTCCCTTTAGTTCATTTGGTCTATTTCGGTCTAATTTGGCTTATTTTGATCTACTTCGGTCCAATTTGGTC
Organism: Quercus suber; assembly: GCF_002906115.3. NCBI lineage: Eukaryota > Viridiplantae > Streptophyta > Magnoliopsida > Fagales > Fagaceae > Quercus > Quercus suber. The sequence continues at coordinate 112,584 of NW_027069514.1, read as the reverse complement.
TACTTTGAGTGAATGGATGACTATCACCTTGGAAATTCTGAAGCTGTCTCAATTGTGCAGTAATGAAAATAAAATGCCACTTCAGATACATTTGAATCTTCAGTAGCTAATGTAAATAAATAATTATGCAATCATATCATAAAATGAGTATAACTGAGAGTAAGAAATCATCCTTAAAAGTTCAAATATGATTACTATCTATGATGACATGTTCTTATTCAACTTGATTTTGGAATGACTTAAACTACATTTGTAGAGAAAAACCTCCACTTCGCAAATTAATTAAAGCATCCTGATGTCACATCAACTCAATAGCATTACATTAGGCAACATTACATTATGTACTAAAATATGACTACAAAAGTTTTCAAAAGAAGATTTCAATAATTTTTTTTGAAATTGTTATTGTCTTAATCAATTAACAAATAAATTAAATTAACACTAAACAAATTAAAGTTTTCAAAAGAAGGCTTCATGTTGTATTTATAACTTATACATTGCAAGATAAGTTTTTCTATTGATATGTGAAGTTCATCTTGCAATGTATAAGTTATTCGACATACCATGGCAAAAATTCATTTATAAATAAATTTATTGTCCTCTCCATTCTCTAACAAGAATGATTATATATATTTTCATATAAACACTCAAAATAGTTGATATGACAAAACAAGGCCGCATGAAATAAACTCCTTATGTTGATGACTATATTGTGTGGTTGAATGAAGTACCAAACTTTTTATTGACAAAAAATTTTAAAAAAATATTGACACAAAAAATGTAATTGTCTCACGCATTGCGTAAGCCTGTAACTAGTCGTACACCAATTCTCACACATCTTGATGAGTGATGTTCACCAGTTGCATTCAAAAGAAACGAGTTGATCAAATTGCCTACTAGCATTTTTGGAATCCCTTTTGAATGTATGTGCTGGTGTCATAGACACAAAATCCCATGAAGTTTGCATTAAAAGAGGGGCAGAATTCTTTGCAATTAGTATGAGCCCGAAGCCAATATCTACCAAGACTTCTATACTAGGTTCATGGAGTAAACCTCAAGGTGGGTTAATTAAACTCGATGTTGATGGTTCATCTCTTGGAAATCCTAACAAATTGGGTGGAGGTGGTTTGCTAAGAAGTAACAATGGTGATTGGATCAAAGGCATTGCCAGATATTCCGGTCACTAACCAGGGTTATGGTTGAATTTTGGACTCTCCGGGATAGCCTTTTGTTAGCCAAAGACCATGGAATTTTTAACTTGGATGTAGACTGGATGCTTTGATTCATTGATTGTGGTTCATTTCATGAAAAAATTTATGGCCAATCATTCACTACCCTTTCAAAGACCTTCCCTAACAACAAAATTAAGCAAACATTATGCAAAGCAAACTACTGTGCAGATGCTCTTGCTAAACTTGGAATTTCTGTAATTAGTACTTATGACTATTTAATTTCTAGACTTGTGACTATTTAATTTCTATGCATATTCCTATTTTACCAAAAAAAATATGTTTTTTTTTTTTTTTTTGTGCTAACCCCGCAGCTCAAACCCTTTTTCTCCTAAACCCCCAAGCACTTTGTGCATGGAGAGGTGCCAATTTAGCTACAAGGCCCTTGGCTAATTCCATCAAATCTAATTAGTCATAAGATACTTGAAACTCTTGTCATAAATTTTGAGATTTAATTATTGTTTTCATTTATGGCTTGGTCTTTGACAATTAATTTCATAATTTGTTTTCATTTAGCCCCCAAAGAGTTACTTGGATCATGGAAGAGATGACTTTGATTTCAAGCTTAATGGATCAACAAAAAGCTTCAGTTCACCAAAGATTGTGGATTAAAGGTTCCAAAATTTAGGATTTTGGATTTAGACAAATAATTTTTGGTTAATCCGGTGTTTTGATCACAAGGTAGGGGAACTCTACATTTGGTAATTTTGGGAAAAGAAGTCTAAAATTTCCTTAAAAAAAATTAGGGTGATCTGAAATTTGCCACTCATGTTTATGTGTATGCACCAATGCATTTGAGAGAGAGAGAGAGAGAGAGAGAGAGGGTATAGAAAAGCATAGGATATAACAATAAGTAGCCAAATCACAATACTCAATTAACTCGCTTTATCTTGTCCAAAATTTGCCGACTCAACCAAAATAAATTCGCCATTTTAAGTCTTCCATCACTCATCAGTGAATTCAATACCAGACATATAGGCACCTTACCAATTATTTGATTACCATCATCCTCATCACCAACATCCATGGCAGATCTTTTCTGAACATAATTGACTTTGAAGTCATAGTCATCGTCAATGGCATCTTCTGGGATTGATTTTTCAGCTTTTTTCCTTCTCTTCTTCTCTACTTTCTTCATCTTTGTATTAAGCATACCTTCAACCACATATAACTTCTCATTCTGCCTGCTAGTAGCAGTTTTTCCTTTGTTCCTGCCTTCTTCATCTTCTTCAAATGCCATGGACACCTCGTCACCATCATCATCCATGTCTTTGGGGCCTTCACCACTTTGGATTTAATGTTTTGGTTCGTCATTCTAATGCATGAAAATGCAAAAAAGAGCTGTACATTAACGTATTAGTTTCATACATATAAAAAACAACGTATAATGAAAACAATGAGGAGGTGTGCTCCTCTGGGGGATGGAGATTTGGAGCACCCAAAGTCACCTCATAGCCTAAGACTAATAGATACTTAAAACTAAGAGAGATCACAAACCTCTAGTAAATCCTCATTAAAATTGAAGGGGCAACTCGGAGGAACTTCCAAAGGGTTGAGATCAACAACAGACTTGAGGCTTCTAATGAATGAAGATTTAGTGTCATAAACCTCATCAATGTTAAATTCTTTCCCAAGCTCAGAAACAATCTTGGCCTCTGAAGGCTCTCCTTGATTCCAAATTGGGGGCATAGTGTAATATGGAATCTTACCTACATAAAATCAAATTATTAACTTACTTTTTTATATTAAAAAAAGAAAAGAAAAGATAATTAGGGGCATTCTGAGAATCAAACTCAACACCTTTAACACCCAAATTATTAACATCACTTTGCATCTTTATATATTACAATTTGCTTTTCTTGTTATCCCTTTGCTTTTTTTGCATATTCTCAGGGCACATAAACCATAAATGCCTAACACATACCCTGATTCCAGTCATGCAGACCAATTCTTGCAGCAGCTTCCACATCCACAACACCAACCTTTTTCAGCTTACCCCTAACAGTAGCCACTTTTTGAAGGAAGTCATCGATTGAGTCAAAGCTAGGGAGCTTGTACAAAGTTACCAACATGCTAGGTGGGCAACACCTTAGAATCTCCTTCACTGCACAGATGGGGTAGGGACAGTATAATATCAAAGTCTGCTGATATGACTTAATATAATAACACAGAATTCACAAAAAATTTACTATCCGAAGTACTTCTTCCTAAAGAAATATGCACCAGAATTTCTAAATAGATAATTTTTCTTTTTTTGATTTGTAAATAATTTTGTTTGATAATTCAATAGTTGGGGGTGGGGGGATTTGATTAACATTTATTGTCCTTGATTCTATATGTGCAATCTCCTTACATACAAAGGCAGTTGGAGGGAGAATATGAATTAATAGAGGAATAGAATGCTGTATTTCCTTTGCCACATGAAAAGGTACTCAAGCAAAATAGAAAATAAACCAGCACAAGGACAAAGGATGAGTTCACTCACCTGGACCAATTGGGTAATCCAACTTCTCGATTCTTTTGCAATTACGAAGAGTTATAGATGCATCATTTGCTCTAGATCTAATCATCACAACACTAAGGCAGTCTAACTATTTTACATTCTTGTCTAACTAAACCTCTTGCATAGATCTTGTTAGGCCAGGAGTAGAACCAGAACCAACATTGACAAGTGACAGCATGGGATCTCTTTAAGCTATTAATGAGACTACTCTTACCAACATTAGGCAGGCCAATAACACCAACTGTAATTGATTTCTTGATCTCAGAGCACAATTGTTAATATGGCTGGCACTATTATTCAAACTCTAAAACCCAAAGTCAAAAATACAGCATAACAAGTACCATTCAGTAGTGAAAAAAAAGGGTAAAATAATCTTCACCATGGTTCCTAATTGAGAAGCTTTAATATGTGGAATAAAAACACCATTAACACAGGTTTTGAAGGCCATACTTTGAGACCCACTTTGAGAACAAAACTTCCCTAAAGAGAACATTAGGTTTTGGTCAACTGAGCATATATTTGCCTGATGTCCACTAGAACAAAAGAAATAAGTATTGCATAAACGATGACCTAACTGAATCATATCAACTGAATAATCATCAACTTTTCAAACCTATTTCACCTCATCCATAATATTTACTTTCCAAAAAACTGCACAAAGACTCTTTGTAACATTAACTAACATCCAACCAAGTAGAGTGAGATATAGCAAGTCAAACAAACTCCACATGCTATCATTTAAACTAATTTGTTCAAAAAAATTCAATGTTGCATGCATGTAGATCAAGACAACACAAGCACATGTACAATAAAAAGCATAATGCTATATCACCAATGGGACACATGTAAGTCATTGTGAATTAAAAATATGGTCATTGCTTGGTAGACTTACATCATGGCTTCTTGAGTAATTCTTCAACAATTTAATAAGCGTTTCAGCTCCTAGACAATCATTAGTTTGTAGAAGATTGCTTGGTTTTGCTGCCTTTGAGCTTGATTTCCACCCTAAGTTTGATCTTTGCTCCTGTGTACTGCACTTAAATGCAACAACTGGTAATTCTTCCCTAAGATACTTAAGCCACTTCTCAACAGCTTCTCGAGGAACAAGATCTGAGACATGAGTGACAAAGGTAAATAAAACAAGATGAAAGCATATGGACAAGGAAAATAGGCTAGACATCTCTCAGTCATTGCATGTAACATAATCTATGAACTTAAATAGCAGCCATTATATGATTAATTGCTGTTTGATTGTGAACATACAGAGCAGACTCAGAGTTATATCTGTCTATTATTAGAATGATGGTCCTCTGATATTTTGGTCATGCCATTCCTTTACAACTCTAATCATAATGTGCTTCTTAACTGTTTTCATTTTCTAACTTATCCAAATTTATATGAACATAAGAGTCATTACACAAAAACTAAACACCTTATACATGCATGAGAGAGAGCAAAAGATTACCAATTTTATTCAGAAGCAATACTAGATGCTTATTAGGGCCTGCTTTCATCACCAAATTCTTCATATCAACTCAACGAGTACCTAGGGGATCACGGGCATCAAGAACTTCCAAAATGACATCTGATGCTTCAATGACCTTCACCAACTCCTTGTAAAAAGCCCTATCTAAGTTATCTGTATGAAAATAAGAGATGTTAAAATTAGCACAATGATAAGTAGACATGGACAGTAGATCCAATGAAAAAAAACTTCCACCAAGAACACATTAAAAAAAAGAATTAACATACCCCGGTTTTTCCCAATTCCAGTGGAAATATCTTTAACATTCAGCTCTCCAGGAGAAGCGGATGTAGCCAATTTAGAGCTATCATCATCCTCTAGTAACCCCAACTTTCTCTTTTGAGCCTGTAGAGAACCACTATGAATTTAAGGATTGAAAGGAAGAAGCAAAAGTGATAACTAGTTGCATTCCATTTACATTAGAGGAAGTACAACAAGGTTTGTAATTAATCAGTAAACTATCACTATTTAAGTTTCACTCATGAGCAATTGTTAGTCCCCAAAGTTTGAATTGATAACTTTTTTTTATAGCACAAAATTTTATTAGAATGAAAAACAAACCCAGTACACCGGCGGTGTACTAAAGGAGAAGTACTATGAATTCAAAATACAATGCTCAAACAATTCTAAGAGCAAGAAACAAGGCGGAGAAAGAATAGCAGCACTTCAATCCAGCAATGTACAAAGGAAGAAGGCTTTAATTTCAAGGATAGTCCGTTTACATCACTGAAAATTTCTGAAATTCTGTTCTTGCCAAAGGCACCATATAATGAAATTCTGTTCTTGCCAAGCAGTTAGACAGTGGCCAAAGATTTTCCCCTCTGTCTCTCGTAAGCTTGTGCTTTCACTTAACAGATGGCCACAGTACAGTCAACAGTGTAGTGTTACAAACTTAGAATCAAAGTAGTCACAAGATGTATTTGTTTTTCTGTTGAAACTCAAACTGAAGAAGAAGAAGAATGGAGCTCAAATCATAACGTAACAGATGGCCACAGTACAGTCAACAGTGTAGTGTTACAAACTTAGAATCAAAGTAGTCGCAAGATGTATTTGTTTTTCTGTTGAAACTCAAACTGAAGAAGAAGAAGAATGGAGCTCAAATCATAACGTAACAGATGGCCATAGTACAGTCAACAGTGTAGTGTTACAAACTTAGAATCAAAGTAGTCACACGATGTATTTGTTTTTCTGTTGAAACTCAAATCACAACATACACAATCGGACACCCTCTTCTAAATCCTGAAGATCCAGAAAACTCAGGGGGTCAAAATCGAGCTCTGTATCATCAGCAAGGTCGAGTAAAAGACCCTTCACCTCAGCTGACTATCAATGGCAGCAAATCTGGGACTTTCATCAAATCGGTCTTGATTATCATACGGGTCTTGACGGTCATCAAAGAAATCCACCCGATCAAAAACACTCTTTGGAGAACCCAAAATACCAGAATCAACAATTGACAATTGGTTCTTGATCATCATATGCCCATGTCCGTTTCATCAATTCGGTCAAAGAAATCCAACTGATCAAAAACACTCTTTGGAGAACCCAAAATACCAGAATCAACAACAACATAGCCAAAGCCAAACGCCTCTCCGCCTTCTTATTCTTTTTGTAAATTACACAGACAACCAAGTTGGAGCCCTTTTCAGCAACACTAAACTCATGCATCAACCAATCAGTGGTCTTCATCTCCTTACCCTCACCCTTCACCCTGAAATTCAACAATTTGTTGAACCCAATAATCGTCTTCCTAGACCCAGACCCAGAATCATAGATTTTCTTGGCGGAACTCTCATGCCAAGTCCCATAGGAACCAACAGAACGAAGCACGCGATTCTTCCCCCTCTTTAACAGAGTGAAGAAGTAATGCTTCTCATCATCCAAGACCGCCGTCGAGTCCGTACAGAAATCCTAGGGGGGTTTATCGTATACTTCATCAGAAAAGCCGATGACGTCCCAAGCCAAAACCTCCTTTCGAATCTTCGGAGAAAGGTAACTCGAAATAAGCACTGCATTGGAGGGCTCAAACCTCGCCCCCAACGGCAGAGGCAGAGGCAGAGGTAGCCTCTGCCGGAAAAAACTCATCTTCAAGTATTTTTGGGTATCTGAGAGAGAGAGAGCGAGCGAGTGAATTCAGAGAGAGTGAGTTTAGAGAGAGAGAATGAGAATTTTGATGGAAAGAACTCAAAGAGGGTAGATGATGCCTTATATAATAGTCGACGCCAGGGGGTGAGCACAAAGGCTATTTTTTTATAATTATTTTGAAAATTAATTATATATATATATATATATTGTAGGGTCGATTTTTGTAGCCCAAAAGATATGGGTTCCCCCAGGCCCCAACGAACCCACAACAATGAATTTGTAGAGAGTAGGTTGAAAGTTTAGGCGCTCACCAGCCTTCATGAAGGATCAACTACTTTTCTTCTATTGAAAGATACTAAGACCAATTTACAACTGGTGGATGCTTCTCAGACCATGGTCGATGAGGTTTTTCCTCTCCCCCTCCAAAAAACCCCCTTACACTTTGCTCTCATTTCTTATATATCCCTATTTTTCTCCTCCTGTTGATCATTTATTGGCCTCCCTTCTGACCGTCTATCCCGTCAGAGGTCATATCCATGCTCAGGTGGCTCACCCTGATCGATGTTGCCCTGTCAAGGGGTTACATCCCCATTAATGCGGCCAGAAGAGTTAGGTGAGCGTATTCAATGTCGAGGTGACAATTCGCCAAGGGCTTGCCCCTTCTCCGTACTTCTGTTGCCAACGCGTGGCACTGGGCCTTTTCCTCCTCGGATATTCCAGGAGTCCTTTGGTATGGTGGTCCTCGTGTTTTTCCGAGGTCTCGGACGCTCGAGGACAGGGTCATCCTTGGACCCATCATGCATCCTCGGTGTGGGCCATTTGGGCCTGGCTTGGAGTGAGCCAAGGCTACCCGATTTTCTGGCCCCACAATAGCCTCTCAAAATCTTGCTGCACACATCCTTGGGCGGGAAGAAGGATTTTGACATCCTCGGCCTTACCCCCCCCGGTCAGTACTGGGGTCTATTCATCTGCCCAAGGCACGTCACTGACGTTTCGGAGCATGTAACGTGTCCATCATTAAATTCAGGCGGCTCTGTACTCCCCACGTCTAATGAGGCATTACCCATCCAACGGTGGAGGTTCGTCTCGCATTTAAGGGCGGAAAACCCGCATGGTTCCTCGATTTGAGGTATAAATACCCGTACGAACCGCTTCTTCCTGTTTCCCATTTATAATCAAGAATTCTCGTGCGCCCCTCCTGAGTTCAGCCACACTCTCACTAGCACCTCCAGCACAAAAAGCCTGTTCGAGGAGCTCCTCATCTTTTCAGTAAGTCGTTCTATCCCTCTCTGAGCTCTCTCTCTACTCTTTCTTCTACTTCGTCTGTTCTTTCTTAGTTCTTTTAGGTGTCAACCGGGATGGGTAGGTTTAAGAAATACGTCGATACTGAGGAGGCGATGGAGAAATTCATCATCGACTACCGAATTCCCGGCAATGTAGGTCTGAGATATTGTAAGGATGGAGATTGGCGCATACACAGACAGGAGGGCGAGGTGGTAATTCCCATTGTCGCCTTCCTTGAAGGGGGGATGACGATCCCCATGGGGTTAGTGATGAGGGATTACCTCACGCACTTCCGGTTGGCCCCCACTCAGTGTGGGATAAACGTCTTTAGGATTCTGGGCTGTGTGGACGCCCTGAATGGGAAGATAGGGCTGAGGTTGACCCATTACGACGTGAACTGGTGTTACAACCTTCAGCTTCTTAAGGGCAAGTCGTATTACCTGAAGACGAGAGACGACAGGGTGCGGCTTATTCAGTGCCTCCCTGAGTCCAGCAAGGGGTTCAACGAGGATTTCCTCATCGTGTCAGGGAAGTGGCACGATTGCCTTCACTGCCCAACAACAGAGGGAATACCAGGTGGGGCAGTGGGAAACAGGAGGGGTTTCAAGTTCTCGTCTTTTTTCTTCCCTTTTTTTTTTACTAACGTGGTGGTGCTTTCCGTTTGCAGACCCGCACGCTTTTGAACGTCACTTCCATCTGGTCAACCGGGAAGATTTGCAGAAGACGTTGAGGGCGTCGGTGTATATAAACGAGGATGACAATCAGGTTAGGGCAGCCCACATAATTTTGGGGTATAAACCTACCCAGAAATCGTTCCCGGTTTCGAAGCACGTCATCCGAGCCAACGATCCTCGGCTTCAGAGGATTACTATGACCGAGGACGGATTTTCATTCCCTGAAGAGCCCTCCGACCAGGAAGCTGTCACACTAGCCGTCCCCTCCTCTTCCCAACCGTTCGCTGAGACCACCGAGGAAACTCTAGAGGGGGAAGGGGACGCGTTTGATGCCTTTGCTCAGCTTGATCAATCCGAGGACCCTCAAGGGGACTTGGGTGATCCCAATTTGATCGAAGCAGACCTCCTTGCTTCAGAAGCCCCTCATCGGCCGAGAATGGGTTACAAGAGGAGGCCCACCACCACCTTGCTGGAATTGATTGAGGGCCAACCGGGGGAGTCCCAGCAGAAACTTCCCACTCCACCTCTGAAAACTAGGTCGACTTCCGCTCAGCCGAAGCTCCCTCCTCCTCCTTCTCAAACGTGCTCACCCTCTGGGTCTGTGCCTGCCGGCCCCAAGAAGAAGAAGGATAAGGGTAAAAGGCCTGTGGAGGATAAGACGGTGTCCTCGCAGGAGGAGGACACTACTCTGCGGCCGTCCAAGCAGCTCAAAATAGGCGACAAGAGCCAGGAGAGGCAGGTAGTCGACACCACCTCTTTCGAGGCTCAGGCCTGGCTCCCAGCCCCGATGCTCCGTGGGGAGCCTTTGAGGGATAACGACTCCCTAAGGGACTTCAATGAGGGCGAAGGTGCGCGCGTGGCCGACGCGCTGGAGAGAAGCCTGCTGCTCCCGGCGAACATGGCTGAGCTTAACTCTTTGACGAGCGAGCAGGTCTTCCTCAGCCTTAAGCAATATGTGGGGATGGTAAGGGCTATAACTTCCACTCTTTGCCCACTCTTTTTCTTTTATCAGGCTTATAGCGTATTGGTTATTCTGGCAGGCTGTTCAGGCTATCTTTAGGTTGGAGTGGGCGGCGAACGACCAGAGGAAGGCTCTCAACAAGGAGCGTGATTAGCGCTTTCAGGCTACCCGGGCTCTGAAGAATTCCGAGGCTGACCTCACCAAGGCTTGAGAGGATTTGAAGGCGGTGACCAGAGAGCGGGACAGTGCACTATTTGGTCTTGAGGGCGCCCAGAACCAAGCCAAGGAGCAAACAAGGCGCCTGGGCGAGGCAGAGGAGCAATTGCAGATCGCGAGGGATCTGATCGCAGATCTGCAGGCTAAGGTGACAAAGGCCGAAGGGGCCCAAAGGGAGGCAGAATGGCCTAGAGACCAGGCCCGACGGGTTAAGGATGAGGCGGACTATGGCAGGGAGATGGCCCTGACCGCCAAGGAGGATGCTGAGGCCGCAGCCTACGCCGATGGGGTGGCTGCGGTAGAGGCCCTCTACAAAGTTCAAGTCCCGGGGGTATGTAGGCGATACTGCTCCTAGGTCTGGGTTGAGGCCCTCAAACAGGCTAGGATGGAAGCTTCGTCCGACCTGTGGAAGGCGGAGAACGTGTACTACCCCCCTGCTATCCGTGAGGTAGTCCCTGATGACCCTAAGGTTGGGGAGATTGCTGAAGCGGTGGGGGCTGCTGAACTAGGCGAGCATTCGAGCGACGAGGTGCCCCAAGAGATAGTGGAGATCCCGTCCGATGATCAAACCCCCGCCATCGAGGAGACAGCTGCTCTCGCCGCACCCTTGCAGGCCGTCCCCTCAAGTCAGGGCTCGGAGGGGTCAAGGATTGCCCCTGCCCAGCCTGAGCAAAAAGAGTAGATTCCCCGGCGTCTCGGCTCGTCCTACTTTCACGTTGTTTTATTTTATTTTGTTGTGCTTCTCCTCTATGTACTGTGGCTCTTGCCATGCAACTTTTACAGACTCATTATTGTAATGCGAATTTAATTTTCCTTTCTATTTATTTCAACTACTTATTTGTGTGCATGCTGCCTGCTTTTCCTCTTTTCCTTTGATGTCTCAAGGGCTAGGTGGGGCTTGATCCTTTCCTAACTTGGGATATTTTGTAGTTAGTCTCCTTGTAGGCCTGAGTCCGAGGACTATGCAGTACCTTGGTTCTGTCTAGTACCCAGGTATAGCTGAGCGGTTAGTTTCCCCATAGGCTTGAGTCCGAGGACCATGCAATGCCTTGGTTCTGTCTAACGCTTCCATTTTTCTGTAAGTATCTAGTTTCCCCATAGGTTTGAGTCTGAGGACCATGCAATACCTTGGTTCTGTCTAGTACCCAGGTATAGCTGAGCGGTTAGTTTCCCCATAGGCTTGAGTCCGAGGACCATGCAATGCATTGGTTCTGTCTAACGCTTCCATTTCTTTGTATGAAGGGGTTTGTCCTCGGACCGCTTTATTGGAGACGATTCCTCCTTGGGTCGGACTATGATCTTACACGTGGCGTTGACCTCGCCTCCAGCTCGAGTCCCTGTCTTTTTCATTTACGAGGCGTCCCTTGGCCGTTCGCGCTCCACGTTTGACGTTTCGGTGCGCGAGACGCGCCTTCATTAATGTCCTCGTGAATGAACACAAATGCAATGGTCTACGGTCCCTTTGAAATTTGGTAGTTTCGTGATTAGCACTGCTGATAATTCTCTTTTCGAATTCTGTATGGATTAACTCCCACCAGTCTTCATCCTTTATATAAGACTTCCCGAGGGGAAGGTTTCTCCACACTCCATGAACTTCCAACGCAGTTAGAAACACGTCCCTTCAATTCCTCCAAGCCCCTTTAATAGCCCCGCCAGAATTGTGACCGGAGTTGGCAGATATGGGGCGGCTTTGGGCAGGTGTGAGGACATCTGTGCCAAGGGCCGTTGTAACCGCAGCCCCCACTGGGCTTCCAGCGCGGCAGAGTCTAGGCGTAACACTGACAGTGCCGTATGCGGTGGCCAGGAGGGATGTCGCTGAAGTACCTAATGTCTCTCCTCGGAGCGCACCCCCGACGGAGGAGACGTGCGAACTCATGTCATGGCTGGTGCCCGAGTGTTGCCGTCTCCAACGGCCAACGCTCGTAAGGATTGGAGAGAATTAAGGGAACATCACGGGAGAGGGCGTCCCAGTGCCCCTGCATCTGCTCCTTACTTTGTTCAAGCTCCGCCGCACCGAGAAAGGAGTTGTTGGTGGCCTTGAAGCAAGCCAGCCTCCTTCCCTCATTCTATTGTCAAGCTCTCCCATTCTCTTGATGCCAATAAAAGCACGGGTTGACACTTCCTTCTAGCTAGTTTTAGGACGGGTCCACTTGGGCCTCTGTTTGTAGGATTAGCTTGTAGGAGTAGTTTTAAAACATGCCTGCCTGAGCTTCTGTTTGTACATTGTAACTTTTTATTCAATAAAGTATGTGCAGTTTCTTTCTGTTTCTGTCGAATCTTCTGTTTCGAACTTTTATTTTTCTACAATGTTTGTTTGGTGGTTCTTTTTTTTTTTTTTTTTTTTTTTTTTTTTTTTTGAATCACCACCAATCTTCCGTAGAATGATTACTTAGACCGATCGCCTGTTGCGCCGGTCAGCGCACTAATCCTCCCCACAGACGGCGTCAATTGTAGGGTCGGTTTTTGTAGCCCAAAAGATATGGGTTCCCCCAGGCCCCAACGAACCCAGAACAATGAATTTGTAGAGAGTGGGTTGAAGGTTTAGGCGCTCACCAGCCTTCATGAAGGATCAACTACTTTTCTTCTATTGAAAGATACTAAGACCAATTTACAACTGGGGGATGCTCCTCGGACCATGGCCGAGGAGGTTTTTCCTCTCCCCCCCCTCCCAAAAAAACCCCCTTTACACTTTGCTCTCCTTTCTTATATATCCCTCTTTTCCTCCTCCTGTTGATCATCTATTGGCCTCCCTTCTGACCGTCTGTCCCGTCAGAGGTCATATCCGTGCTTAGGTGGCTCACCCTGATTGATGTTGCCCTGTCAAGGGGTTACATCCCCATTAATGCAACCAGAAGGGTTATGTGAGCGTATTCAATGCCGAGGTGATAGTTCGCCCAGGGCTTGCCCCTTCTCCGTACTTCTGTTGCCAACGCGTGGCACTGGGCCCTCTCCTCCTCGGATATTCCAAGAGTCCTTTGGTAGGGTGGTTTTCGTGTTTTTCCGAGGTCTCGGACGCCCGAGGACAGGGTCATCCTCGGATCCATCATGCATCCTCGGTGTGGGCCATTTGGGCCTGGCTTGGAGTGGGCCAAGGCTACCCGATTTTCTGGCCCCACATATATATTTTAGAATTCGTTTTTATATTAAATCAGTAAGGAAATTCAGGTCTACGTGGATAAGTATTCGAATCCTCTACTGTCAGATCTTGTAATATGATAATATGATTTGAACAATTTTATTTAATAAATTATAATTATTAAAATATTATCAATTGAAAAAAAAAATAGCCGTTAGGCTCACAGCCTTGCACCTAAAGCACCATCATTGATCAAAATTCCACAGTTTTGCTAGTATTGTTTTTTTTTTTTTTTTTCATCTGATATATGAATTTGTGGATGCAGAGGGAAATCTGACATATGGAGTGTCCGGAGGATGGTCAAGTGGAGGCCTTGCAAGTGGTGGCTACAAGGGTGCCTAAGTGGCAAGTGGAGCTTCAAGTTTGAATTTCTCTGTCTTTGACAAAAATTTGTGGATCTATGGGATACATTTAGGATTAAGGAGATAGCCTACAAATGAATTTTTTGGTATATAATAAATGTTTGCCAAATATGGAGCATAGTCATTTAAAATTGAAGAAGAAGGAAAGCAATTTACATGGAGAACTTGGTAAGGGTTCTTGGACTTTGTATATCTTTGAGTTTGGAAAGTCACTGAGGAATGATTTGCAAAATCAAATAATTTGAAATCTGTAATTATGTTTGGGAAGGAGAGAAAAATTATGGTTGTTATAGGGTTTCCATTTGGTTTGTGATATTCTGAGTCAATCTTAATTGACGTTCATTGCAGACAATTGCATTGGTTTTTTGTTGAAATGCTGCAGCTTTGCCATTTGAGAGTAATGGATATATCCGAGTTGATTGCTATGATGGGCTCAATCAGATGAGAAGAGATGTGAGTGCTTAAGAGAATTTCGTATTTGCAACTTTGAGATCTATTTTGAAAATTCTCAATTTTATTTCTTTGATAAAAGAAGGTTTATTATTTATGATGACTGCAATTATGTGATGGTGTTGGTATTGCCCGTTTGTTAAATGCGACCTTGGTTTTGCCAAAGTTTGAAGTGGCTGCATATTGGAATGAATCAAGGTAATTTATGGTTATAATTATGAAGGTTGATGGGATTGGTATGAACTCTGATAAAATTGTTACTTAAGTTTCAAAAATTTGTTCACTGTGAATTGACTGTATATGAATAAAATGTCTTGTGTTATATAATTATATCATAGATAATTTATAGTTTTCCTTTTGTTTTGTACAGTTGATAGAATTAATTTAGGGTAAATTATACTTTTTGTTCTTGAAAATTGGTATAAGTTGGATTTGGTCGCTCAAAATTTTAAAACGTAATGGGACAGTGAAGAAAGAAATGGTCAACTGATTCCCCACTGCATAATTATGGTTATAATTATCAAGGTTGATGGGATTGGTATGAACTCTGGTAGAATTGTTAGTTAAGTTTCAAAAATTTGTTCACAGTGAATTGACTGTATATGAATAAAATGTCTTGTGTTATATAATTATATCATAGATAATTTATAGTTTTCCTTTTGTTTTGTTCTGTTTTGTACAGTTGATAGAATTAATTTAGCGTAAATTATACTTTTTGTTCTTGGAAATTGGTATAAGTTGGATTTTGGTCGCTCAAAATTTTAAAATGTAATGGGACAGTTAAGAAAGAAATGGTCAACTGATTCCCCACTGCATATACACCGATCTAAAATCACACATTCTTTGGCCCCCAGCTGTTACTCTTTGTATAATTGGGTGACTCTATTCTTTGATATCAATAAGAATTGCATTACTTATATAAAAAAAGACAATTAAAATGTAATAATTTAATATCTGCATCTAACTTTTGTATAAGTTTTACTTTAATGGTGTCTCCAAATCTCGTCTCAACCACCAGCCACAACCACCTTAGAATGCCTCCAAACTCTAAAACACTGTCGCACACCCCATACCACTGGTGACTCAGACCCCACCCCTCTTGGCCTTTGCCTCCACCCACCCACAACCGAACACACCATCATCACATCCACAAGCTGAGACCCAAAACCAACTAGTGGGATTTTCAGTTTTTCACCCAATCCACTCCTTAGACCTCCTGTCATTCACAAGGATTACTTTCCTCCCAAAATTTCTCCAACTTTGAGCTACCAAGACAATCACAAACAAGCATAGGGTAACTTAACAAGTATAACAAACTATCTAATACCCTCATGACCTTTCGAGCTCCAATCCCAAATTTCCCAATCTTAGATTGGTAATATTTGAAGCACATCCACCAAATCAACATCCCTTGAAAATGGTGGTTTCCAACTATTGTATCTTGCTAGTTTGATTGTGGTCTCATTATTGATGAGGCATGACAAATCTAAGTGGGTGTTGTTATTTTGGGGTGTTGAAGAAGATGATGATGGTGAAGGTGGCATAGTGAGAGAAGTGGTGGTGGTAAGGGTTGGCAGCTTTGGCTTGCCAACTAGAAATTTGGGTTTGGAGGTTGGGATATTTGGTTTGCACGAAGGAGCTTTGAAGGGAGGCGAAGGAAAGCATGTTAATGGTGCCATATTAGATGAAAGCCATCTCAGCATACTATTAGCCGTGTATGCAAAAACTGGATGGAAAATAAATGAAAGAGACTAAAATTATTACCTTTTGAATATCTGAGAGACGAAATCAAGCTTTTTAAATTTAAGGAACTAAAATCAAACTTACCTCAATTTTCAGGGACCAAAAATAATAATTTACCCAGTATTAAATTATATATCCCTTTTTTTGGGTTCTTAAATTATTTTACTTTCCTTCTACTTTGACCTTCGTAATCGTATCAATTGGGCCTCAATTATAATTTTAATTAACTCTCAAAGGCTAACAAGATGGTTTGATAGGTGTTTTCCTCATCCTATATTCTAATCATTCTCTCATTTCAGCAGTTTAGTCTGATGAATTGTATAGAATAAGCCTTCTTTTATCTACGATTTGATCTTATAAAATGGTTCTAATTTATGATATTATGTGTCAATGGCTAAAAGGTTTCCTCATCAACAAGAGTAATGCTGTTCTTCTTCTTTCAATTATTATTTTTTTGATAAGCAAAAATCATTCTTCTTTCATTTTTCATAATCTTTTAAAATTTATCTTCTTTTTACTAATGCAGTATCCTTTTATAACCATTTGGCTTCACCTCAGTGGTTTTGCAGATGTATTTGACGTTGACTACTTTCTTCAACAGATGAATGAGTTTATTAAGGTTGTCAAAGAGTTGCCACCAGAAATTGCATCAAAAGAACCTTTTCGAGTAGACTGTAGCAAACGCAAAGGTCAATTTGATTACATTGAAAGTGTTCTTCCATCCTTGCTGGAACATCATTATATTTCAATTACACCAGCAAGGAGCCAAAGAAGAGATAGGTATTACCTTGTAGTTCTATATTTCTTCCTCAGTGATGACTCTGGAACCATATTGTTGTGATCCCACTCAGAGAAGGTTGATTAATGAGATGTATAATGGCCAATAGTTTTAAGATATAGAGTTGAATTGTCAACTGCAAAATGTGGTTTGGTTTCAACATGTTAATCTGAGGCGCTGGCTACATATCTTAGATTGGGTCTTGTGGATATACCTGTTTCATATTTTAAAAAACTTCATTTAGTGCTGAGAAAGATAAGGTGATTTGAGGGCCAGGAGCTCAGATGAGTTGAAGTATGTGTATTTGAAGTCTATATGAGTGGATATTGTGTTGAATGTCCTCTTCAATTGAGGGGTTCCTATGTTTTAGCCTATGTTGTTTGTTTGATTTTTTTCCCATATACATCCTTGTACTTGACTTGCGTTAATTATTCACTTAAAAAAAATGGAAGATAAATTGAAAGTTGACTAAACATCTTTGTCTTTCTCATATGAGTTTTGATGCCTAACAAGATTGGTTTAACTTCCATATATATGTGCTCTAAAAAAATAATAGAAGTGATTAAGGGCTTGTACAAAACCCATTTCTTAAGCAGAAGAGCTTTCGCAGAGTTCACTTCACAGGGTTTTAGCGGGAGAGATCTGATGCAAGCCCTATGGAAGGCTCATCTAGAGGATTATGTCATGGGGAGAGGGTCTGCTTTGCCTGACTACTTTTGTGAGTTCAAATTGTGATTTCGGGCTCATCTTTCTTGCCATATATTGTATTTCTTCACTTTTTGTATGTGTTGACTCTAGAAGCAGTTTTTTTATTAGGTGTTTCTATAATTTAGGGCTTGTAGAATTAAGAATTTTCCCCTTAGATCTTATTTTTACAAGTTCTAATGTTATTGATTGACTTTAATTATGTATCTCTTGGCCAAGGTTTGGGCATTGCACCTAAACTTTATGTTTTCACTTTTTCTATTAAACAAGTTTCCTTTTGCTACATTCGTAAATTCTTAATCCATCTCGTTACATTACCTATGCACGAATGTGTTTTATTTAAAACCCGCTATTCAGAATAATCTATGCTTAAGATTTCTATTGTGTATTCATTCCACACTTTCAATGAAAGTTATTAGAATTATCATCAAGATCCTGAAGAGATGAATGTTACATTATAAGAATGTTTCTTCAAGTAGGCAAAACAGATTCATTCATCAGTACCAGTATAATTGGTATGCTTGAACATCTTGACTGCAGCTGTCATATGCTTTAGGTTACAAGATTTCCTAAGATCACATTCTCCTTCTTTGAGTGAAATTGCAGAAGATTCAATATTTATTGAATAATGTTCCATCAATGAAAAAGGTGGAATTTCTTAAAGAAAACTATCAAGATAAACCAAATGTTTTATTATTATTATTATTATTATTTAAGACTGATAAAAATAAATAAATAAATAAAAAACACCAACCAACCAGGCCCTTGGGGTTGATGTAGTTGTGCCTAGGAGAATGCTCAGAGATACCTGCTAAAAATATGAAAATTTGTAGGTACAATGTTCAGTCCACTACCAAAAGTAGATAATAAGGTTATATACTGCTCTTTGCTTTTAGGGGTGAGAAAAATGTACCATATTTTTTCATGTAGTGAAAACGTTTTCCATAAAATGTTTCTCGCCTGTAACCCGTTCATAGTTCATACGATGACATTTTGAGCTAACTGAAGAAGTAAACGTAAAATATCATAGATTTTGGGTATAATCTTAGCCCAATTTTTAGCATAATGCCACATGGTCGCTTCCCCATGTAGAAATAGCAACTCTTATTTGGTGTTTTTTTTTTTAAAAATAAATAAATAAATAAAGCAACTTTAACTAGTTTGTTGAGGATCTATAAAATTTGAAGCTAAAGCTTGGTTATTATTATTCTTATTATTTTCTTTTTCTTTTTTATAGGGATATTGTCCTTTCTTTTTCTTTTTTACCTTGATGATTTTTACGTCTTGCTCTCTAACAAAATTAAGGAGATGAATGAGAAACTCACATGATTTCTTGCTGTAATTTGACTATTATAAAATTCAAAATAGTTCTTTTTTTTTAAGGAGTAATAATACAATCAAATTAAGCTTACATGTCACATCTCTGAATCTTGCCCAAAAGAAGAAATATTTGATTTTCTGTAGTAGTTATGTTCCTAATAAAACTGCTTCAGCTATGGGTAAAATTATTGATTGGAGGCACCTAGTACTAATAGTTTAACTATAAATACATATATATATATATATATATATCACCACGCATCCTTAGTGTAGTGGTCACTTCACAAGTATAAATGTTTTTATATATATATATATATACATTACATTATATTTAAACTAATATATTGAATTATTGTATTTAAGCAAATATTTGTGCATATAAAATATATGGATTTTGAATTATATGTTAATAAATATAAAAGGATAAATTGCTAATTACACTCATAAAGTTTGTGAGTGTTTGGATTTTACATCCTGACATTTCAAAATTTATATTTTACCCCCTAAATTTTAGGAGTGTTTGGATATACTTCCCAAAGTTTGAGGGTATTTGGATTTTACATCTTGAGGTTTCAGATTTTAGGAGTGTAAAATCCAAATACCACAGGTACAATAAAAGCAAGCCCAACGGCCAACCCAGCAACAATAATGGAAGTGGCAAAAATCCAAGCTTTAAGATGTAAAATCTAAATTCTGAAACATTATGGTGTAAAATCCAAACACTCCCAAACTTCAGGGGGTAAAATCTAAATTCTAAAACTTTAGAATATAAAATCTAAACACTCTCAAACTTAAGAGATGTAATTTGCAATATACCCATCATAAAAATAAATAAATAAATACATATATACCTAAATAATAATAACACACATGTAATACCTTAATTCTTAGAAAGACCAAGGTATGACAAGTAATCTTTACTCTCTCTGGAGCTTTAGGGGAGTGGGGTGCTTTGGAATGAGATTTTCAACTCAATTTATAGTGGAAATAGGATGTTCCTAGAAGGAAAGGACATTTAATTTGGGGATTGGTGGAGTTGGATGGAAAAATAAAGCCAAAAATTGAAAATTCAAAGTTAGCTAAGTCTAAGTGCCGACGCTTGGATTGCCATTTGATCTTATGATTGGCAATTGTCTTAGCCCTAGGGCTGTCCATGGGTCGGGTTTGGACCCAACCTGGACTCGACTCGTTGGCATCGGGTGAAGGGCGGAGGAACCCGAACTCGACCTGCCAGAAAATCGGTTGAGTTGGTTTTGGGTAAGGATGAGAGTTAGTCGGGCTGGTCGGGTTGCCGGAATAAAGAAAGCATCGAAATCTAAAAAAAAGAGCTGCCAAAATCTGGAAAAACTCACCGGTTCCTAGAAAAACTCGTCGGATCTCCTCGAATCTAAGCTTCATATTGCCGGATCTTCTCAAATCTAAGCTCGATCTTACCAAATACGGTCGAGATCTCGCCAGATCTCCTCGAATCTAAGCTTGATCTCGTCGGAGTTGGTCGGGTTTGTAGATAACATCGGTCGGGTTAGGTGGCTCAGGTTTTGGAGAAGAAAACCGCCACTTGACCTTCTAGCGGCGGGTTTTTGAAGTCAAGACCCGAGTCCGACCGCCAGAGCAGTCAGATCGGGTGGTTCCGGGTCAGGTCCGGGCGAGTGGTTTTTGAAGTCAAGACCCGAGTCCGACCGCCAGAGCAGTCAGATCGGGTGGTTCCGGGTCAGGTCCGGGCGAGTGGGGTGGGTTGGGCGGGTGGCGGGTTGATTTGGATAGCGCTACTTAGCCCTCTAAGTGCTAATTTTAATTTCAATGCTATGATTTTTTCTAATTTTTGACTTAAAACCCCTCACCTTGTGCCTTAAATTCAGTCAATTAGTATTATATATAATCAATCAAAGATAAAATATTCCAACCAAAAATTGAGGATTTCATTTATGTTTCACCTCTCGAATTAAATTAAGTGCATGGACCTCCATGGCATTTTATGGTCTCCATGGTCTTGACCAATGGGATTGTGAAACATCATTGAATTTAAATTAGACCTATATTGGACCAATTAAAATTAATTTTTCATAATCACATTGGGTAAGACCAAATTTGTGTGAGTGCATACTGGTTATTAAAATTTGATTTCATGATATTTTTCAATTTGGTGGTCTGATTGAGGCTCGTAACCCGCCGTGTAGACATTGCATTTTGTACCTGTAGGGACCAGGTTTGGGCTCTTCTTCAAGTTGAGAGAGAGTGGACCCAAGCCCAGCTTGCCCTTCAATGAATTTATAGAGAGTGAGCTCAAGAACTAGGCCCTAGTAAGGGATGCAACTGCCTTGCATAGTTGCATGTGGGTTTATCAACCTAAACGTGAATTGAGGTGCACAATGATGCTTCTCGGGCATGTCTCCCGAGGCTTGGCCTTCTTATTATTTCTCTAAAGATTGATTACAAAGGTCCAAAGAACACAAGTCGTTACAGTCCTTCTTAATGCAGATCCTTTTTTTTCTCCCCCTTTTCAGGAGAGACTCCTTATGTTATATACCTCTCTAAACTGATCCTAACCCTCCATTTGTTGATTATTCAGGCCACCACTTGAGATCCTGTCCCATCAGCCGCATCCCCATTCCTCCAGTGGGTTGTAGCACCCAAGGTAGCGCTGTTCAGGAGTCCTGTCCTCATTAATGCAGCCAGGACGTTAGTTGAGGGCATTCAATGCAGAGGTGACAGCTCGCCTAAGACTTGCTCCTTCGCCGTGTTCCCGTCGCCGATGCGTGGCACTGGAACCTCTCCTCCTCGAATATTCAAGAAGACCCCTCTTTGGTGGGGTGGTGCTCGTGTTCTTCCGAGGTCTCAGATGCCCGAGGACGAGGCCATCCTCCGATACATTTTTCGGGGGTCGGACCTGCGCTTTTATCCTCAGACCCCTCATGCATCCTCGGCGCGGGCCTCTGGGCTTAGTTTGAGGTGGGCCGAGGCTGCCTGATTTTCTGGCCCCACAATAGCCCCTCAAAATCTTGCTGCACGCATCCTCGGGCGGGGAGAAGGATTTTGACATCCTCGGGCCTGCTCCGTGCCCAGTCGAGCCTTACTCCCCGTCAACACTGGGGTTTATTCATCTGCCCAAAGCGCGTTGCTGACGTTTCGGAGCGCGTAATGTGCCCATCATTAAATTCAGGCGGCTCTGTGCTCCTCATGTCTAACGAGGCGTTACCAATCCAACGGTGGAGGTTTGTCTCGCATTTATGGGCGGGAAAACCTGCATGGCTCTTCGATTTGGGGTATAAATACCCATTCGAACTGCTTCTTCCTGTTTCTTATTTGCAATCAAGAATTCTCGCACGTCCTTCCTGAGTTCAGCCACACTCTCACTTACATCTCCAGCATAAAAAGCCTGTCCGAGGAGCTCCTCCTCTTTCCAGTAAGTCGCTCTATCCCTCTCTGAGCTCTCTTCCTCTTTACCCTTTCTTCTCCTTCACCTGTTCTTTCTTAGTTCCTTTAGGCGTCAATTAGGATGGGTAGGTTTAAGAAATACGTCTACATTGAGGAGGCGATGGAGAAATTCATCGTCGACTATGAGATTCCTAGTAATGTAGGTCTGAGATACTGTGAGGATGGGGATTGGCTCTTACAAAGACAGGAGGGCGAAGTGGTAATTCCCATTATCGCCTTCCTCGAAGGGGGGATGAGGATCCCCATGGGGCCGGTGATGAGGGGCTACCTCACGCACTTCCGGTTGGCCCCTACCCAGTGTGCAATAAACGTCTTTAGGATTTTGGGCTGTGTGGACGCCCTGAACGAGAAGATGGGGCTAAGGTTGACCCACCATGACGTGAACTGGTGCTACAACCTTCAGCTCCTTAAGGGCAAGTCCTATTACCTGAAGACGAGGGATGACAGGGTATGGCTCATCCAGTGCCTCCTTGAGTCCAGCAAGGGGCTGAATGAGGATTTCCTCATCTTGTCCGAGGAGTGGCACGATGGCCTTCAGTGCCCAACAACGGAGGGAATACCAGGTGGGGCAGTGGGAGTAGGAGGGGTTTTAAGTTCTCTTGTATTTTTCCTTTTTTTTTTTTTGTTACTAATGTGGTGGTGTTTTCTCCTTGTAGACCTACACGATTTTAAGCACCACTTCCACCTGGTCAACTGGGAGGATTTGCAGAAGGTGTTGAGGGCATCAATTTTTGTAAACGAGGATGACCATCAAGTTAGAGATGCCCACAAAATCTTGGGGTATACTCCTGTCCAGAAATCATTCCCGGTTCCGAAGCATGTGATCCAAGCGAACGACCCTTGGCTTCAAAGAATTACTGTGACCAAGGACGAATTTCTGTTCCCCGAGGAGCCCTCCAATCCAGAAGTTGTTACCTTAGCCGTCCCCTCTTCTTCCTAAGTATTCGCCGAGGCTGCCGAGGAGGATCCAAAGAGGGAAGAGGACGCGTTTGACATTTTCACCCAGCTTGATCAGTCCGAGGACCCTCTTGGAGACTTGGGCGACCCTTGTTTGACAGAAGCAGACCTCCTCACTTCAGAAGCCCCTCCTCTGCCAACTATGGGTTACAAGAGGAAACCCCCCACCAGCTTGTTGGACCTGATTGAAGGCCAACCGGAGAAGTCCCAGCAGAAGCTTCCCCCTCTTCTTCCTCCCAAGACTAGGTCGACTTCCGCCTAGCAGAAGCTTCCTCCTCCTTCTCCTCCTCCTTCCCAGACGAGCCTGCCTTTTGGGTCCGTGCCTACCGACCCCAAGAAGAAGAAGGATAAGGGCAAAAGGCTTATGGAGGAAAAGCCAGTGTTCTCGCAGGAGGAGGACAACACTCTACGGCCGTCCAAGTAGATTAAGATAGGCGGCAAGAGCCAGGACAGGCAGGTCGACACCACCTCGTCCGAGGCTCAGGCCTGGCTCCCAGCCCCAATGCTCCATGGGGAGCCCTTGAAGGATGATGCCTCCCTCAGAGACTTCAATGAGGGTGAAGGTGCGCATGTGGCTGACGCGCTGGAGAGGTGCCTGCTGCTCCCGGCGGACATGGCCGAGCTGGACTCTTTGAGGAGTAAGCAGGTCTTCCTCAGCTTTAAACGGTATCAGGGGATGGTAAGAACTATAATTTCGACTCCCTTCCCTTTCCTCTCTCTTTTTTTTTTTTTTTTTTTTTTGAGTTGGGCTTATAGTGCATTGGCTACTCTGGCAGGCTGTCCAGGCTACCTATAGATTGGAGGAGGCGGCCAACGACTAGGGGAAGGCCTTCGACCAAGAGCGTGATAGGCGCTTTCAGGCTACTCGGACCCTGAAGAACTCCGAGGTTGACCTCGCCAAGGCCCGAGACGACTTGAAGGAGATGACCAGGGCTCGGGACAGCGCAGAGTCTGGTCTTGAGGGTGCTCAGAACCAGGCCAGGGAGCAGACAAGGCGCCTGGGCGAGGCGGAGGAGCAGCTGAGGATCGCGAGGGAGCTGATCGCCGATCTTCAAGCTAAGGTGGCTACGGCCGAGGGGGCCCAGAGGGAGGCAGAGTGGGCCAGAGATGAGGCTCAACGGGTTAAGGTCGAGGTAAATTTTGGCAAGGAGGATGCCCTGGCTGCCAAGGAGGAGGCCGAGACTGCGCTGAGGGGGTGGCTGAGATAGAGGCCCTTTATAAAGCTCAAGTTTCGGGGGTATATAAGCGCTACTGCTCCCAGGTCTGGCCTGAGGCCCTCAAACAAGCTGGGGTGGAGGCCTCGTCCGACCTGTGGAAGGCTGAGAGCGTGTACTACCCCCCTGCCATCCACAAGGCTACCCCTGATGGCGCCGAGGCTGGGGAGATTGTTGAGGAGGTAGGGGCTGCTGAACTAAGGGAAGATCCGAGCGAGGAGGCGCCCTAAGAGGTAGCGTAGGTCCCTTCCGACGCTCAAATCCCCACCACCGAGGAAGCAGCCATTCTCGCCGTACCCCTGCAGGCCATCCCCTTAGGCCAGGGCTCAGAGGACTCAGAGGTTGCCCCTGTCCAGCCTGAGCAGAAGGAGTAGATCCCTTGGCGTATCAGTCCAACTTACCTTTGCTACTTGCATGATCTTTTCCTACCCTTTTTTTATTTTATCTTATCTTATTTGGTTGTTCTTCCTTTTTTATTTTTATGTAATGTGGCCCCTGCCACGCAAATTTTATGGACACATCGTTGTAATGGGAGTTTAATTTCCCTTATCTATTTTGGTTGCTTATTCGTTTACATGCTATTTGCTTCCTCTCTTTTCTTTTTATCTGCATGAATTAATCTTGAATTGTATCTCGGCCAATTACGTCAGTAACAATGATAAGGGGAAGGAATGTATGCGTGGGCAGTCCCCTTATGTCCCCCGGGTTAGGTAGGGTTTTGACCCTTTCCTAACTTAGGATATTTTGAAGTAGTTAGTTTCCCCATAGGCTTGAGTCCGAGGACCATGCAGTGCCTTGGTTCTGTCTAATACTTAGGATATTTTGAAGTAGATAGTTTCCCTATAGGCTTGAGTCCGAGGACCATGCAATGCCTTGGTTCTGTCTAACACTTAGGATATTTTGAAGTAGTTAGTTTCCCCATAGGCTTGAGTCCGAGGACCATGCAATGCCTTGGTTCTGTCTAACACTTAGTCTAGTCGTCAGAATGCGAGATACATAGTCATAATAGCGTAAGCATTTGAATCCAAAAAGGCTTCTTCATTAATAATAATACATTTTTAGGTTATTTACATTCCATGGACGAGGTACAGGTTTTTCGTCTAGATCTTCTAAGTAGTATGCACCTATCCCCGCTACTGACGTAACTCGGTAGGGCCCCTCCCAGTTGGGTCCCAGCTTTCCCCAAGAAGGGTTCTTAGCAGCCCCTACGACTTTTCTTAGCGCCAGGTTCCCCGGTGTTAGTAGTCTAAGTCTCACATTGGTATCATACCCCTGCTTGAGCTTTTGTTGGTAATAGGCCAGCTGGATCATCGCTCGTTCCCTTCGTTCTTCTACCAGGTCCAGGCTCCTCCCCAGCAATTCATCATTGCTGCCTGGGGTGAAAGATCTCGTCCTTAGCGTCGGGAAGCTTATTTCCAGGGGGATCACCGCCTCGGCACCATAAGTTAAGGCGAAGGGTGTTTCCCCCGTTGACCGCCGGGGCATGGTCCGGTATGTCCAGAGAACGTGGGGCAGCTCCTCTACCCATCTCCCTTTGGCGTCGTCCAGTCTCTTCTTAAGCTCGCTGACGATGACCTTGTTGACGGCCTCGGCTTGCCCGTTTCCCTGAGGGTAGCCGGGCGTTGAGTATCTATTTGTGATACCAGGCTCATGACAGTACCTCCTGAAGGCCTTGCTATCGAATTGGAGCCCATTATCTGAGACAAGGGTGTGGGGGATCCCGAATCGTGTCACAATGTTCCTCCAAAGGAATTTCTTTGTGTCTATGTCCCTGATGTTGGCCAGTGGCTCGACCTCGACCCACTTGGTAAAGTAGTCCGTGGCTACCAACAGATACTTCTTATTCCCTGGCACTCTGGGGAATGGTCCTACAATGTCCAAGCCCCATTAGGCGAATGGCCACGGACTGGACAAGGGATTAAGGACCCCTCCTGGCTGATGGATATTCGGGGCAAACCTTTGGCACTGGTCACACCTTTTGACATAATCCTAGGCCTCTTGCTGCATCCCCGGCCACTAGTATCCTTGTGTGACGGCTCGGTGAGACAATGATCTCCCCCCTGTGTGGCTCCCGCAGATTCCTTCGTGCAGCTCTTCGAGCAGTAATTCTGCTGCTTCGGGGTGGACGCATAGCAGGTATGGCCCTGAGTAGGAGTGCCTGTATAGTTTGTGATCCTCGGATAACCAGAACCGAGGAGCTTTTCTTCGTACTTTCTCAGCCTCTGACTTGTCTTGGGACAGGATATCATCTTTGAGGAATCTCACAATGGGGTCCATCCAGCTGGAACCCACTCCGACCTTAAGGATGGGGATCGCTTCCTTCGTCACCTCACTCACCCTCTCCAGGTGCTCCACAAGTATAATCCGAGGTAGACCGTCTGCCGAGGAAGTTGCGAGTGTGGCTAATGAATCGGCATGGCTGTTCCCACCCTTGGGGATATGAGACAGACTGAAAGGGTCGAAGTCCGACTGCAAGCACTTGACTTGGCTCAGGTATTCTTGCATTCTCGGATCTCGGGCCTCTATCTCTCCCTTTACCTGTCCCACTACCAGTTTTGAGTCTGAGAACATCTCCACCGACATTCCCCCCATCTTCCGTACCATGGCCATACCCTGCAATAATGCCTCATACTCGGCCTCGTTGTTTGTGGCCGGGAATCCAAGCCTCAGGGATTTCTCTATGACATGATCTTCAGGGGACACTAAGACTAGTCCTACTCCCGACCCTCTTTGGTTTGCTGCGCAATCAACATATACTTTCCAGCATGGTGGCCTCGGGACAGAGACCGCTCCAATTGGCCTTTCGTCAGCGATCCTTCCCTCGGTTCCCACTTCTATAGTTAGCTCAGCGAACTCCGCCGTCAAGTCTGCCAGAACCTGGCCCTTTATGGCAGTCCGAGGCATGTATTTAACGTCGAAGGCCCCCAGGATGGTACTCCACTTTGCAATTCTTCCTATGTAGTCGACGGCCCGAAGTACGGACTTCAAGGGTAGTTGGGTTAAGACGACCACCGTGTGAGCTTGAAAGTAATGATTGGGGCCAAAAAAGGTCCTAATAAAATAAAATTGACTTGTGAGTGTTTTGTGAAAAACTCCTTTTTGATTCACTATTTTCTAGTGAATCTTAGGTTTTTCTTGTGGGATTTCTGTGTGTTTTGAAAATGTACCATGTAAGGCTTTATATAGTGGAAAAAATGGGGTTTAGAACAGTTCCTAGACGATGTGGGATTCATTCCAAACCTCAACCATTATTGCAGAAAACTTGCCTTTAAACTTGCTTCTGAAATCCTAACTACGTACATAGGCGTACGCATGCTTTGGCCCATGTACGTAGGCTGCTACCCACGTACGTGGGCTGAGGGCCTCCTTGGTCATTTTATTTTCAAAAAAAATATTTTTGCTCATTTAAAAGTTATATTTTCCATTTTAACACTCCTCAAGTCAATTTGATATTTGAAACTAGCATTGGGCCTTAGAGTTTGAGCATCATTAGGGAATGGGGCCTTGAGTAGTAAGGGATACAAAATGCGGTGTTTACAGATGCCTTTCTTTTGATTTGTGAGCTTCACTAATGGAATCAAAAGAATCAGAGATAAAACATTTTGTTTTAACGTAAGGCGTGGGCCCAACCCACGCACACAACACACATCACACATACATGGGGTGGGGTGTAACTCCAGCGAATTGCATGGGATTTGTATGTCTAAATTCCCACCTTTGTTGCTTAGGAAACGAGCAATGATAGGTTCACTATCCCAGAACCTGTTTTGCCATTTGCAAGTAAATGGCGAGTGACTCACTATCCTAGAGTCACTTAAAAAAAGAAAAAGAAAAAGAAAAAAAAAAGGTGCTCTTACGAGCTAACCCAACAAACAACAAAAGGATATAGTCTCTGTGGTGTCCATCCGAGGCTCTTGCCTCAAACTTCTCTGGGTGATTTGCTCCTTTTGTCTTCTTCACTTCTTTCTCTACCTTTCCTGGTGAGCCTTTTGCCTCGGGTTGACCTTGATCTCTTTTTTCTATCTCTATCTCTACCTTTTTCTACCGTGCTTGTATGTTCAATTCCTGGAGAATACATGCACGAGTAGTCTTGATTGTTGGATCCACTAGGAATGGTGAAAAGTCGTTGAGGAGTAGGTGTGCATGGGGAGGAATCTTCTGCCTCTTTCATGATTTACTTGGGGCTGAGAAACTCACTGAGGAGTAGTAGGAATGGACTCGCTAAAGAGTAGTATAGATGTGTGATCCACTGGAGAAGAATTTTCTACCTCCTTCATGGTACACTGAGGACTTTGAGGAAGAATCTTTTGCTTTCTCACTGGGGATACTTTAGGTGTAGTTGATCCACCAGGGACACTTTAGGGAAGAATCTTCTGCTTCTTTACTGGGGATTTTTTTTTTAAATATGCTTGGGTCTATTGGCAAAGAATCTTCTACCTCCTTCATGGGGATGATGTTTGATATGCTTTATCCATTAGAGAAGAATCTTTTACTTCCTTATTGGGATGATGCTTGATGTGTTTGATCCATTGGGGAAAAATCTTTTGCTTCCTTACTGGGGATAGTGTTCTTGATATGCTCGATCCATTGGGGAAAAATCTTCTGCTTCCTTACTGAGGATATGCTTGATATGCTTGATCCATTGAGAGTGGTTTTGGGATATACATGCTTCATTGGAGGAATAGTCTTTTGCTTCCTTTACTGTTCACTAGGGAGTCTTTTAATGATTTTGTGCCTAATTAGGTGTAAGATCAGATTTTTTTGGGTTCGCACGTGCCCCATCTAACCCCCTTCCCTACCACTCATTTTCACATGTCTTTACTCTTTGGCTGGCTCACTCTTCCTTTCTTTTCATTTTTTTGTTTTGTTTTCTCTCATACACTCCTCTCTACTCTTTTATCCTCTCACCGGTACTTCCACACCACCACCACCACCACCACCATTTCCACCATCATTTTCCGGCAAGATCACTAGAAAATTCTTTGGAACCCATAAACACCTTCACATCCTTTATTTGAGGTAAAAATTTCTAATCTTTTTGGTGGGTTTTACACTTTTGCTTGAGGTTACTTTTATCTAAGTTTTAATAATGATAGCCATGTGATTTATGTGTATTGGAAGTGATATTTATGTGTTTTTATGTATGAGTTTTGTATAGATGGAATTATTTGATGAGTGGGTATATAATTTGTGCTAATGATGACTACTTAAAGTTTATGTATGGTAGAAAATTTAGGGGTTTTAAGTTATAACATGTGATGGTTGGTAAATTTAATTTTTCTATTGCTATTGGGTTTATTTGGAGTTAGTTGAAGTTTTAAATTTCTTGTCTTGGAGGATATTTTGATTTTGCTTTCATGGGTCTCTTAATGATGTAGTGTAAATTTTATGGAAGCTAGTCATAATGTTGGAGATGATATTAAATGGGTTAACTTTATAAATTTGAGTTTATGCCTTGTGAATCAATTTGTGGAGAAACTTTGGAAGTGAAATATATTATTATTGATGAGGTTAAATACTAGGCTTGCCTAATTAAATGCTTATTTGGCAATTCCTAAATTGTAGCTAGATGCAATTTCAAGCTTTATGCTTATTGTGATAGGTTTACTTGATATTGTTTAGGTTCTAGCTAATCTCCTTGGAGCTTGAAAAATTAGGATTTTGCGGTTGCGAGGTAAGTAGCTTTTCAATGGGATTTTTGGAAAATAACAATGTTTTATAAATGTTGTTTTTGGGTTAAACACATTTTGGAAAATTCTATATGGATATATGTTTTCTTAAAAGTATTGTGTTGTGAGCTTATGCAAAAGAGGTAAGGCTACTGTCCACAGGGCCAAGAGTCTGCGTACCAGAGATGACAATATCATGCCAGTTGTGAATGGGTTGATCCCCTAATCAGTTTAAGTGGTAGTGTAGTATATTTGTGATAATTTATCTTATGTTAGATATTATGACTTTGGAAATTATATTTGGTGCTCACAGATTATAGTATATAGTTTTAAGGTATTTACTTTGAGAAACTTTGTATTTCATTATTCAATCATTCTTGTCATATCATATTACTATTATTGAAAATGAAACTTGCATTTCCCCCACCCCAATTAATTATGCTACTTACTGGGCTCTGTCTCATTCCATTAATTTATAAACTTTTTAGAATAGGTAACAATCTTTTGAGACAATTTTTTCATGGCTAACAGTAGTTAGACTAACTATTGATGGAGATTGAACTTTTGTAATGGAGATATTAGATGATGTATATCTTAGAATAGACTTAACTCATTCTTTTGTATATTATAGTGGTTGTGACGTTATTCCCACTAATGGGACAAACTGATGATATGTAATTATTTATTAAGACATCTATTCTTTTGTGGCCAATGGTCCTTGTAATTATTGTTTAGAGCTCTGACTTACTTTGAGCGTATATTCAATGGAATTATTATGATAATTCTTGATGTTAGTACTTGATATGATTTTTGTGGATTGGATTGTCAAAAAGGAAAAAATCTATAGGTACTTCGAGGCGTCTTTCTCATGCTTTGGACCCTTTGGGGTTTAGGGTGTGACATTATGTGAGTGAAATAAATTATATAACAATACATTTTCATGAGAAAGCTTGAAAATATGCAAGCTTTTACATGACATTCAAACAAGAAATAAAGAAAGTTATGGTAGGACATGAAAAAGACGCACATTTAAACAAGAAGAAGAAGCTGATCAAGAAAACAATATAGGATGTACGTGGAAAACCCTAGAGAAGGGATAAAAAACCATGATTTGAGCAAGAACAAAACATTCTTGCTTGGCTTAACTTGTATTATGTATGGAGAAAGAGATCAGTTTACAATGAGATTGTCTTTTTCTCCTACCAACTCTCTACTTTCATATCAAAATATCTGGTTGGTATCTTGGGTTCTTGCCTTAGAAGTTCAGCTGCATGTTCCTTTTATACTCTAAGGAACACGACTAGATACAAGGACAGGTGTCAAGTCATCATATTCTCTCTCTTAAGATCTTTTTACAGATATGATGCTATCTGCTGACTAAGGGATAAGAATTACGCCAACGTAACACTGGGATCTATGAGTAGTGATAGGACAAAAACATATTGACCCCTTGTGACAAATTAACTAATTACTTTAGCCAAGTGAATTATTTAAGTTAATTAACATGCAAACGTGTGGTAGTATAAACAAATCACCAATAAACTAATTATGCAGCGGAAAATAAATAACACAGTGATTTGTTTACAAATGGGGAAAACCTAAAGACAAAAATCCCACCGGGTGATTTTCAGGTCACCACTCTCGAAATTCCACTATTATCACAATAAACGGTTACGAGTAAAAGAATCCCAGTACCTTATACCAACTTACAGTTGAACCCTTACCCCAATACCCAATTGGACTTGTTCTATAGTGACAATTTCTCCTTTTGATGCACGACTCCCAAGTACGTGACTAACCAATATGCGGATCCCAGTACGCGACTTTAATTGCCAATTGTAGAAGGTTGTTGGCTGCAAAGTTCTTCAGTCCATCCTAACGATGAAGATCAAGAAGATACTTAGTCACAAAACTCAAAGGTGCACATACACAGCAGCTTCTTCAGGAATGATGAACTAGGGCAAAACTTTGTCTCCGGTTACAAATTGCTTGAATAGACTTTGTTCAATGCTTGTGCAACTAGTGTACTATTTGATGGCCCTTAAAACAATCTTTTTATATGTCTAGGGTTAGGAGAAAAAAAGGCCTAAACATATAAACATGGATCCCAAGAAAATTAGATCAAAATTCTAAATTTCATAAATCTTGACAAATAGGAGTTGTCGAGCAGGTGTCAAGCACATGGGGCTGGAACAGCTTTCTTAAGCTCGATAAATGCAATTGTCGAGTTAGCTGTCGAGCTTTAATGAACTTGCACTTTCTCAACTTATTTCTTGGACAGATTTGATGACTTCAACACTTGATCTTGAAACCTTGTTTCTTGAAGTATTAAAAATACCTAGAACTACCCAATTATAAGTAAAATGCGTTTTATTTAATGATTAGCCAATTACATAAAAGAATGACATATGTTTTTAACAAGTGAACCACATATATCATAACAATCTCTACTTTTGACAATTCGTGATAAAATCACAACAAACAAATGAACATATGAGAGAAGTCATAAATCACTCAACTCATATTCACTTGTTGAATACACTAAAATCTATCATAATACAAACTCTTGAAAAACTTTGCAAGAAGAAAGTTTATGCCAAGTAGACTTTGACAACCTATATTTTTGAAACACTTTAAACAAAAGTCATCAAGACATCTTAGTGTGAAATAGAAATAATAGATTGCATACAAGTATAAGAAACATGCATATAAATAGAGAAAAGAAACAACACATGTAAGGGTTAGGTGAAAGAAAAACATACATCAACATATAAAGAAGATAAGTACAATGTATGTGTATAAAAAATGTCTACAAGAACAATGTATCTATCAAAGAAAGAAAAGTGAAGATACATAAAATCCTCACTACATCCCTCATATTAACACTCCCTTTATCAAAATGGTCCTATACTAACTCTCCCCCTGAGAATGACTACTCTCGTATCTTAAAACTATTTTCCCTTTTTGTCATGAGTGATAAAGGGTACTAGTGTCAAGTAAACATCTCATCGGTAGAGCTAGCTTCTCTATCATCATCATCAGAAGCATCATAGTCATCGCCATCATCATCCTCAGCTGCAAAATCAGAAGCTACAGGAGGTGGTGGAGGAGAAGTCTCAGAAGCAAAACCACCCATGGTCGCTTGCCGTCATGCAAAATGACCAACACGAACATTCACCTGATACAACTCAGTAAAGAGTGTATCAAGGAGAGCATCCATGCGTTGCAGCTGCGCCATGATGTCTCCTAAAGTTACATCATCCACGGAAAAGGAGGGGGCGGATGTGGATGGAGCAGATCGAGATGAAGGAGTCGAACGGGAGGGAAGTGCTGCTGACTCCTGCCGTGACCTAAACTGCGTCTCACTACGTTTTATGGTAGCAGCATCTATGGCACACATAACAAAGAAATGGTCGAACACCAGAAAAGGGATAGAGAAATGGCATAGAATCCTCGTGATAGCAGAAGGAAAGATGAGTTTATCACGAGACGCCGAATCTAAATGAACATCTATGATAAAAAGAATGAAATGAGAAGGAAAGTCTATAGTAAGATGCTTAAGTAGGGACAAAAAAAAAATCGAGCACGAGGCTAGTAATGGAGTTGTAGTGAGAGAGAGAATGGAGTACAAAGGTCATCACTATGTTAAAAAATCTAGGACCTTTAGAAAATGGTTGACATGGTGTAAACTGACACTCACCCTAGTCAAAAGGACGTTCACAGAAAGCGGACATGAGCTCATCCTTGGACACAGTCCTTAGACGCTCACAACTAGGATAGTCAGAAAACTCTATCCTAGGAACTCGAAGCACATTCGCAACAAGTTGCAGTGTGACAAGAATGTGCATACCTTGAACGCGAGTGAAGAAAAGAGGTATTGAACGATCAATCCCGTGCATGTTGGAGTAAAACTCCTAGAAAAGCACGAGAGGATAGGTGACCGAGACATCACACAGTAACTCCCATCCCCGATTGTGAATGACAATAAGAAGGTCGGTGTCAGCGAAATCCACCAAAATGACTTGGCGTTCCGAATGAACACCTCGTCTAGAAAAGTTTTCAGAGAAAGCCTTTCGAGCATCCTCATCACGGAACTGAATGTTAGAAGGAGTAGGATCAGATGAAGATGATGCCCTAGAATGAAAAAGG
Source organism: Quercus suber (assembly GCF_002906115.3). Lineage (NCBI taxonomy): Eukaryota > Viridiplantae > Streptophyta > Magnoliopsida > Fagales > Fagaceae > Quercus > Quercus suber. The sequence continues at coordinate 78,189 of NW_027069514.1, read as the reverse complement.
TTCCGAAATAGAATAGATTTATGCTTAGGTGCCATAGACATGACTAACGTAAACACAAAGAGAAGGGGAGAGAGAGAGAGACAATCAGAAAAGTCCCAAAGTAATTCAAATATAACAAGTATATTGAATAGAGAGTACGTATGCATGAAAAATGCATGAACATGTGACATGCAAAAGAAATTTCATCATAGGCTCAGCCCAATACAATCCTACCAGCACACAAACAGATTGCACACATCTAAATGCATGAAAATACTGTTATAATGCATATGTTATGCAATGCATGAAGTTTTAAACTCATTTAAGTGAAAAGCCATCCCAAAATTTCAACAAACACTCATCAATTTTGAAAAACCCAAAAATTTTCAAAACCCCCCAAAAACCTAGGTTTTAAAACATGAAATGCATGAAGAATGAGAGAATTAAAGCTTACCAAGTGATGAAAAACTTGAAAAAGCTTGAGGAATTGGCCGTCGATAGATGAAGGTGTCGAGGAACAAACCACCAGAACCAGGAATAGAAGCTCGATTGATCGACTCAGCTATCAAGAAGCTATTGAGGAGGTAGAAATTTTCTCGATCGATCCACCAGGTGTCGAGAAGTTGTTGAGATTACGATAAGAAAAAACTTAAGAAGCTTGACAAATAGCTAGGTATCGAGGAGGTGTCGAGCCAGCTTTTGAAAACAATTTTTCGAGAATAGAAAAATACAGACATGAATGCAATCCAACATGCAACTCAACCAATGATCCAATCAACATATTAAACTCTCAAAAACATCTCTCAATAAAATTTTAAGCACATGGATCTCAAAAACACACACACAATACTAAACAAGTCTAACAAATTTTATATTTTAAAAACAAGTCAAGACAGTTTAGTGAGTATATATTAACACATGTAAAACCTTGTGATGGCTAAATCATATTGTACCTGCACATGTATCAAGAGTAGCAAAGAATATTGCGTGTTGTGTGTAAAAAAACTTCGCAAGATTGCATAAGTGTATACATGTAATGATGATTTGAGTTATGAGAAAATTACTTTAATTCACACACAATCATAACTGTTTGATGGGGACTATTACCTTCGAGGTACATCTTATAACTTTCACATCTCTTAGAATACATGCTTGCAATTATATTTAAAGCATTTTTGATCTTTTTGCTTTTTTATTTTCTTTGCATTTTTTCTTTTTAATTTAGCATATCATGCATGGGCATATAAGAGAGAGAAAAGAAATACCCAATGATATTTGACATTCTAATTTTGCTATGCTGAAACACACAAATGTCATTGACATCACACTTTTGCTATGCCAAAGCATATAGATGTCTTTCATGATTGGCGGGCAACAGTAGTGAGATGATTATTTATGTCTTTCTCTTAGGATTTTCTAGTCATTCTTGTCAAAAAGAGTGATACGAGTGCTAAGTCCAAGAGATAACTTAATCTTACTCATCACAAACAAGAGCCACAAAGCTCACTTGTTTAGTTGTGCATGAAGATGCCCATCTAAGTTACAAGAGATACAAAGTTTAGAAAATTTTGTTTCAATGGCCATCCAAAGTACACAAATACCAATGTACACAAAACACACATTGTTTTTGTTTTTGTTTTTTTTCAAATTTTTTATGTACACAAAACACAAAACACTATTTTTTTTTATTCTCTCACTCTCTCAGCTCCCCAATTCTCTCATTTTCTCTCTAAACTTTCTTCATTTTCTCCAATGGCACCCAAGGCTAAGAAGTCCTACAACGTCCTTTTTTCTGATGCATTCCACCTCACCCATTGGAGTGGGGCAATGAAACTGATGGGGCCTCCACTATTGACATACCGGCCAGCGAATCGCATCTCTATGGTTGGATCTGTAAGTTTTCAAACTTTTTCTCATTTTCAAGTTTCTCTCTGATCTTTCGTTTTAATGTGTTTTTGGCCAAGTAAATGCTTGGGTTTTGTTGTGGGATCAGTTTAGATGAAAACCTGACACATTAGGAGGGATAGGAACATGTTTAGGATTGATTTTGGATGATGTCTGCTTGAAAATGTCGAAAAACTACTTCTGTCTGTCTATGCCTCTGCATGCGTGGGCTTGGGCCTGCGTACATAGCTTGAATTCATGCGTACACAGCTTTGTTTTTGTGTGCGTAGGTATGTTCTTGAGGTCTTGCATACGTGGGTTCTATCCTATGTACATGAGGCCTTATCTACATATGTCGGCTTTGACCTGCGTACGTGAGACACTTGGAAGAGGCCCTACTCGGCCCATTTTCACTTCTTTTTCAACTATTTCACTTCTATATGTAATCCTAACACCCTTTTTTGTCATTTTCATATCTGACCATCATTGCATCCTTCTTTTTATCTTTATTCTTGCATCGAAAATCTCATTTTTCATCATTTTCACTTGAATCGAGAATCTAATGTTATCTTCCTTTTTTACATTCATCATCCTCTTATGCTGGTAGGGGAAGCACCAATAAGGTGGTGGAGTGGTACAACATTCTCGTCCTTGAAACTAGGGCCTTTATCGAGGAAGCATGCTTTGAGCCTATCATTGGCCTTTTTTTTGAAAGTTTCACAAGTGCTACCTTGGTGCATTGTCTTATTAAGAGGTGGTGGGATACTACTCACACCTTTCATATTGCTGAGTGAGAGATGATGGTGACTCCCTACGACTTTTACCGCATGATTGGTCTTAGCTTTGAAGGGGCCATCATTAGTTTGGACGGCGTGTCGAGCATCTAGCTGGGTCTCGACATGTTGGGGAGGAAGTACTCCACTAAGACCATTCGCTACTTCAACTTGGTGTTGGATTGCATGCTTTTCCCACAGAGGACTACGAAGGAGCATGTCTGCATGGCTAGGGATTTCCTTTTACATTTGTTGGGAGCTTACTTTTTTGCCAATGGTGGGCAAACGGTGTCCTTGAGGTGGTTGACCCTCTTTCAAAACTTTGGAGAGGCACGAAGGGCCAACTATGGGGCAAGCATGTCTCGCCTATCTTTACTTCACCTTTGACACTTTCAACCGGGGTACCTTACGACAGCTTGCGGGGCCTTGGAAGCTCTTTGAGGTTAATTCTCTTTCCATTCCTTGCATTTCCATTTGTAGCTTGTAGTCTTGCAAATTGTATCATCTTGCAAACTGTCTTCTTGCAATCTGCCATCTTGCAAACTATCATCTTGCATTTAACCTATGGCTTGTGCTCCTTCTTACAGTGATGGATTGTTAGGTATGGCCTTATAGCCTCGAGCACCGATTTAATTTTGAAGGAGTTCCCCGGAGTGAGGGCCCACCTTGCAGGGTTAATTTTGAATGAGGTAAGTTTAAGAGTTCTAATTTTTCATGCTTCTTCATGCATTTTCCTTAGGATATTCCTATTCTGACCTTGCATCTTCATAGGTTAACTAGACTTGGAAGTTGCCGCCATTATTGCTTCGGAGATTACTCGGCCTTTAAAGGAACATGCTTGATGGCACTCTACTTGGCAGAGAGGGTGCGATGTCAATTGGTGGGTAGGGATAACCTACAAACTCTGATGGATCCTTTTAAGTTCATGCTTGCCCCACACTCTATGACCGATGCTGAGTACAATTCATTAGGGAGTGACATTCCCTATGCCCGTGGCTTCTTAAGGGTTTGGACTATAAGAAGTTCAACATCACCCGCCTTATGCCTTCCCTTACTGCTCAGGTATATGCTTAATCTCTTCTTCTTCTCTTCATTTCCTATGCTAAGTTCATGCTTGCCCCTTTACATTGTCTTTTTCATCCCATTCTTCATCTTCCTCCTTATTGTCATGGATTTCCACATGTGTGGATTTCTTGAGCCTTGATTCTTCCAACCTAGTGAGGCGCCCTTCCATTTTCTTAAGAGCTTCTCCATGTTCGTCCAAAGCCTTAAGGATCCTTTGTGCCATTGGGTCTTTTGTGGAGGTAGCCATTGTCTCTTGGGGGTTTTCTTTCTTCTTGGTATGTATCCTCTATATTGATTAAGCGCTTTCCTTTCTCTCAAATCCAAATGGGAATGGGGTTATATTTTTTTGACTTTAGAGGTGCAATGTTGCCTAAAAAGAAGCCCCATTTTCATTAAGCTCATGTCCCAATTAAAAGGTTCCTTTTACCCTTTAGATACTCTTGGAAAATTCTTAAGTTCATTCTAATGAAGGCCCAATTACAATATCACTCCCTTTCCTCTTATGGATCCTTGCCCTTTGTTTCATTAGGCTTTGGTCCATTTACAATAAAGCTCTCATCTTACTCTCATGGGTTTTTGTTAGAATGTACTTAGGAATCTTCAACCCTTTGTTTCAAACTTGGGCTTACAATGTATTTATCACCTTTGGGCTTTTCATTTTTATTCATTATTTCATCACTCTTTGAAATAGCCCTTTAGCTAAATATTTGTAGGCTTCCTCTCAAAGTCTATGAAATTCTCATCATTTTAGACCTAGGCATACAACAAAGAGGCCTACGATTAGGGAAGTTCATTTTGACTTTGAAGGACATTGGATGCTATTTCCATTGCGCATTTGTTATCTTAGGCCCAAAATCCTCTTTTTCAAAAGGACATTTTCCACTTGGGCCTATGAGAGCGATTAAGCTATGGTCTTATGAACTTTTCAAGTTAAGATATGCCTTTGGATTTGGGGACAAGCCTCTTATATGTGAGAACTTCTTTTCTTTTGTCCCACAACATCTTAGGGTATACCATAACTTTAGGGCTATCCTTTCCATTTTTATACCTTTTATTTGTCCCTTAGAATTAGATGAACACATGATATATGGTTGAACAAACAAGAGATATATAAAGGGTACCCTTCATGATAGGATCTCGGATCTCTTTAGTGTGGGTAGGCTTTCCAAGGCTAAAGAGATAGATAAGTAGGTCACTCAGAACTAGGTAGGCTATGATTCCAACCGAGGGCCTAAGTGGACTCCATAGTGGATTGGCAGTAAACCTTTAACGTACTCAAGGCCCATTATAGGGGATGACACCGATTGTGAGTTGGTGGGATGAATTTCAGAAAATTTGGGCCCGAATAGACCCTTACATCTTCCTACTCATCACTAACCAAGGTTGAGGGACAAAAGAACAAGTGAAAGTGTGTGCAACAAGTATTAATTTTTTTTTTTCAAGGTTAAGAAATAAGACACATATGAATTAAACTTATCATCCCTAGTGGAGTTGCCACTGTGGGCAAAACAGAATGGAGTTGCCACTTAGTTATATGGTTTAGGAACCATGAATATAGCGTCCTTTCGAGGAAGGACCTTTGATCTTACTACTAGAGTTTGGGTTAGAAGTTTAGGTACGTTCTTGGGAAGATGTTTGGCACCCAAGATCGCCCAACCTTAAGGTTGGTCTCCCATTATTGTGTCTTATACCTTAACCTCATTAAAAGCATTTTCAACACTTGCATCTATACTCTCTCTCTCTTTCACACACACACATACTAACATTCATCTATGCATACAACATGGCATCTTTCATCCAAAACAAAACATACTTATCTATCAACCTAAACAAAAAAGGAGCCAAAAATATTTAAAAAAAACCCTAGCATTCATCTAACATATGAAAACCCTATTATACACCTAAAACAAGGTATCAACTTACACATGGCAGCAAGGCATATCATCATAGCAAGAAAAAAATATTACAAACCCTAATCATACATCTAAACATGTTCCATCATATCATCAAACTAAAACCCTAACAAAAATGCATGGACATTGCTAATGTATGACTTACCCTTTACTTACCTTTCAGCAGCACAGCACTTATGGTGTCAATGCATGAACATGTGAATGAATGACATTAAAGCTAAGAAACCCTGATCTAAACCCCAATTTACATATGTGATAACAAACAAACATGTTAAAAGGTAAATAAACAGTTATGGGGCTTGAAATATATGAAAAAGGAGGCTACATAAAATAGACATGTGAGTGCAGAAACAAAGCAAACAAAAATTAGGGTTTTTAGTCAATGGCATCACGCACGCTAAAATAGGTCTGTGTACACATGAGTTCAACTTGCAAATGTAGGCTAGATCATGCATATGCTGATCTTTCCACAGAAAACCTAATTTACACAGAAGCAAAGCAGAAGCCAAACAAAACATAAAACTTAAAATCTAACAACCTAACATGCTTAAAGACATAAAGAAAACCTAAAATTAACCTAAACAAACATGTGTAAACATAAAGTAAACAAAACACAGATTAAAATAAAGATAAAAGGCAGAAAAGAAACAGGAAAAGTTTAAAAGGATACCTTAAAGCAAAAGCTCCAAGGCTTGATTTTACACCGTTCCTCTCAGTCAAATCTATCACAATTCAATAAAATAATGATTATAAATCTTAAACTCAAAGTATTGAGACTAGAAAATGTCCCAATCAAATAAAAATGACTTTAGGGTGTTTTGTGAAAAACTCCCTTTTGATTCACTATTTTCTAGTGAATCTTAGGTTTTTCCCGTTAGATTTTTGTGCATCTTGAAAATGTACCTTGTAAGGCTTTTTATAGTGGAAAAAATGGTGTTTGGAACGGCTCCCAGAGAATGTGGGATTCGTCTGAGAGCCGTTCCAAACTCCATTTTTTCCACTATAAAAAGCCTTGCATGGTATATTTTCAAGACACATAGAAATCCTACAGGAAAAATATAAGATTCATTAGAAAATAGTGAATCAAAAGGGATTTTTTCACAAAATACCCTTAAGTCAATTTTATTTGATTGAGACATTTTCTAGCCCCAATCCTTTGAGTTGAAGATTACTAATCACGTGTTTACTGACTGTGATAGATTTGACTGAGGGGAACAATCAAAGTTAAAGCTTGGGAACTCCTTTTGAGGTATCAAGCTTCAACCCTTTCTTTTTTATTTTTTGTCTTTCTTTTCTATTCTAATCTTGCTTCTTTGTTTAGTTTATGTATATACATGTTTGCTTAGGTTAGTTTTATAGTTCTTTTTATGTTGTAAGCATGTTTAGTTGTTAGAATTAGGGTTTTTTTTTTTTTTGTTTTTTTTTTGTTTTTTTGCCTTTTTATATGTAAACATTAATTAAATAAAATTATATAATACTAATTAAATTAAGATTAATTTGATGTAAATGTAGAAATTGATGAATAATACTAGCTCAACTAAGGTTAATTTCAAATAGAAGATTGAATATTATAGTTGAATCAAAAGGAACTTACTTTAACTTGGATATATGACTATGCATAGTTAAGTACGGTTGTAATCTAAATTTTAATTTTATATATTCTTTTTAAGAGAAAGAGATAGATAGATATTATTTGGTGTGTGGCTTAGTAGAAAATTAGTCATCATTGGTGATTTATCACATTTGTAGCATTTTATTTGAAACATCTTAGGGTTTCAATTGGGTTAAATTTTTATTGGTCTCCTATTTTAAAAGCCATGTTAGAAATGAAAAAAGAAAAATACTAAAAATACTACAAAATATTCACGTAATTGATGAATTTCAACAACTTAATTTATTTGTGTTTGAATTACTTTTTTATGTGATTTGTGATATGTCAGTTAAATCTATAATAAAATTTGTGATATATCAGTTAAATCTATAATAAAATTTGTGATATTTTTAGCATCACTCTTAAAAAAAGTACCAATCTATATATTACTAAAAGCTGAAGCGTAGCGTTTAATGCTGCTGCTCTCACGTTGCGCCACATCAGCTGCCATGTCATTCTTTTTTTTCTTTTCTTTTTTAAAATATAATTTTCCGATAATTTTAAAATGGTTTTTACAAATTTCAGTCCTATAAATGCAGCCCACTACTTATTTATTTATTTCCACTATCACCCTATAATAAATCTGTATAATTAATCCAGTCCACTTTTTATTTATTTAGTTCCACTATCAAGTCCAACTCAAAATCTTTTCAGTTCAACTTTAGGGTTTTGTGTGAGCCTTTTTAGCTTAAAGGGGATTTTTTTTTTTTCAATTTTCCTATAATTGCTTTTAACATTTATTTTTTTAATATTTACACTTCTCCAACCTTTCTCTCTCCCTTACCATTTCATCTCCCCACTACTTCTTCATTTTTTCTCCCTCCTTTACCTTTTCATCTCCCCACTACCCTCTACATTAATATCATTCTTCCTCTTTTCCTTCATCTTCCTTTATTTTTGTCTCTTCTTATTCACACCCTCTTACTATAAATTTATCACTATCTCTTCTATTCTATGCATAGTTTTTCCTCACAAAAAAAAAAAAAAAAGGTTCCTTCTCTCCCTCTCTCTCTCTCTCTCTCTCTCTCTAAATTTTTTGGTGGATTTTTATTTTTTATTTTTCTTGCATCTCTACTTTAGGTTGATAATTTTTTATATTCTTTAAAACTCTATTTTGGGTTAATGCAATTTAGTTTTGTTTTTTAAATTGTGATTTATTTTTGTTTTTTAAATTGTTGTTGTTTTTTATTTATTTATTTTTTATTCTCTTTGAATGTTATATGTTATCCTATTGCATTCTAAAGAATTAAATATAGCATATAAAAATATAATATTATTCTATTACATAGCATGATTTGGATAATTTGGTATTTATTTTGTTACATAGCATGATTTTTTATAGTGCTCAATTTAGATGTTAAACTATGAGACTTTACTAATTTTTGTTTATTTTCTAATCCTTTGTGGTGGACAAAGTACTCTTAATAGTTGTATTAGAAGTACTTTATAATGCCATTTATTTAAAGAAAAGCAAAGGTTAGCCAAACAAAAATAATCGGATAGGTGACAAATTTTAACTTTTGCAATTTTATTTTAATTATTATTATTTTATAACAATGCATGTATAGAAATTTAATTCTTAGATTTTGCTAATAATTGTTTATTTGATAATATGTTTTGGGCGGCTGAAATTATAATTTCTACAAAGAAAGTAACCTTAATAGATTATCAAAAACAAAATTTTATCCTAATATTGGTTCAATTAATCATTGTTAAGTTTTATTAATTTTTTTTAGTTTTTTTTTTTTGGTGTTTTGGATTGATCCTATATTACATATATGATTGTTCTTATAATAAATAAAAATATAATTACAAAATACATTACTCATTATTAGATTAGTTTAAATTGTAAAAAAAAAATTAATAAAACTACCATAAAAATAATTATCACGCGCAACGCGCGGGTTCGCGGCTAGTATATATAAAACTAAAACTATGGTTTTATTTAGTCAAAGGATTTCACAGCAACAAACTGCAGCAGTTAATTCATTCACCGACACTTATATCTCAAATAACAAAGTTTTAGCATAATTACTAAAGTGAAATTTCTCTTTCCCTAGTTCCTACACAATTTTCGTGCTACTATGTTTACTGCCAAGAATGATGTTGTGCATGGCTAAGTTGGTTCAAGTAGTATTAAGGTTAGGAGGTCTGCTAAAAGTCTTTTGATTTTAATAGTGCTTTGGCAAATAAAGTTGGTTTTTCATTTTAGCATTTTGAGCTTATTTTGGCAATCCCACACAAAAACAAAGACATAAAAGTTTCCTGTAATTTTTACTTAACCTTCAATATATAAATAAGCAATCAACAAAGTGCATCCAAATGCACACTGGTCGTGCATTTGGCATGCTGAAAATTGACTATTGCTTAATTTTGTGGGTCCTTTTTTACTGTTCATGGGGTCATAGCTAAAAGAAAAAAATGCAACTTATTTTTTACAAAATGGTGCATTTAGCAACGGTTAGTTTTTGAATCTGGCGTTTCTCTTCAGGTGTATCTTATAAGAAGATCTCCCTTCTTCTTCCTCATCAATACCCCAAGTTCGTCCTCAAGCTTTTAAATTTTAAATCTGCCACCAACTACCCCAATTTGAGTGAAGCATCTGATACACAAACTCTCTGGAATAGCCTTTATTTGGACAAAGTGATACAAACTCTCTGGAACAACTTTTATCACTGTGATTTTCTTGGCTGCAAGAGTCTATCCACTACAAAGCTAATGCTGCCACTATGAGAGAGAGATGCCAATGTCAGATCATTGTGAGTTGTATTTAAATTTTTGGAGTTTTCTGATGTATCGGTGTGTTTTCCCTTTTTGTTGGGTGAGGCCGAATTTTTCATGAACAAAATTTTAATGGAATTGTGTGGGTTTGTTTGTGGGTTTTGTATTTTTGTGTGACTTATCCATGGGTTCCTCTATATCTCATTTAATTTTGTGGGTGTCTTCCTGTCTTTGAAGTGACTCTAATTGAAATGCAATTGATTGTTTGTTGAAATGCCTCTATGAGCTATTGATGGAAATAAGATATATCTATTGAAGCAATTGCTAGTACATGGTGAAATTTTCTCTCTTTTAAGCATATTCTTTATGGCTTTGGTTAGCAGGATTATGGTCCGTTTGAATTGAAGGAGAGGGAGGGGAAGTAAAGTAGAATAGAGTAAATTTAGTACAAAATTAGCTTATTTTTAACCAACACTACTCTACTCCCCCTCCTTCTCCCCTCCATCCAAACGGACCATAAGTGAATCTTTCACCTTGCTGGGAGAGTGGCTTTTCCTTTTCTAGCTTTCTTTCTCTTAACTTTGTATTCATAATCAAGTGCAATTTGTATTAAGCAAAAAGCAAAACGTAAATGTCCCACAAGTGGTCAAATGCTAGAGTAGCTCTATATCCCTTATTAAGCAGAAAAAATTCCTTCAGCGTGGAAAGAATCCATAAAGTTACTCATTAACTCTTTTCTTTCCAAAGGTACTTTGCAAATGTGGTCTCTTCCAAGTCTTAACAACTTCAAGATGGTGACACGCCAGTGCACGCCGCTGTGTGAATGCTACCAATTTCCATACCAAACGCAACTAGAGGTAAATCAGATATAAGTTAGCGCTTGAATAATTGTAACTTTTGAGCCACTCTAGAAAGAGAATCCAAAAAAGACACTCAATAGTTCTCTCCTAAAGACACTCAACTGATTAGCTAGCCTAAGAGTTCGTTGTTAGCAGGCCTGGGGAGTACCATTAGTTGAAGTTTAGGTTCTTTTTTTAAAAAAAAAATCAGATTGAAGTTCGCTAATACCTATAGGAAGATGAAGAGAAAACATACTTTTATTAGCACATTATAATAATTTAATTGGCTACTTAAAAATAAGGTGATTAAATTAAATCAAAGAACTTTCAAGTTTCAACCACTTACCTCTCACTCTAATGAATGCAAGTAGCTCAGTTTTAAACCCGGTACCATTCAACAAAATCTAGACATTTCATCTAGGTAGAAAAACTTGAGGGCATATATCTTATATACGTGTTCAAAAGATAAGGCCACTTTCCAATCTGGTCTTCTTTTTTTGTTGGGGACCTAAAAAGGGGACAAGCAAAAAATATGATTAAATCCAAACACGGATTGGACCTAGTATTACCAAATTTGGTTTTTTGATATGAGATCTATCATCCATGTAAGATGAGGAAAAATGACTCTTAAAGTATAAAATAATTTTCTCCACCATAGTTATTCTAAAATTAGTACATGAATACTTGCCAAGCTTAATGAGTGGGCTTAAAGTAAGGACCTTTGCATATTTTAAAAGTAATTTCAAATAGCTTTTAGATATAGGTTCATCATAATATGTGAAGTAACTTGAAAGTTCAAGTTTCGTTATGTAAAAATTGTATGACAAATCAGAAAATCAAAGACCAATGCATATAACAGGACTTGTTCCACCCAAGTCTTTTATGACAAATCAGAAAACCAAAGACCAATGCATATAACAGGACTTGTTCCACCAAGTCTTTAAGAAGAACCCGGCATACTTGTCTTTATCCACGATTCCAAGTACCGCAGCTCTTTGTATAGTTAGACTTACTGATTTCATACACATATGTCATCGTGCAAACTGAACTCACATAGAGATTTAAGCAGTTAAAAACAAGCTAATGAGCTCTAGCTAAATAACACATCCTTCCCTTGTAAGAGTATGGTGGAAGGTGGGGTTGTAGCTTGTAGGTTCAAGACCCACAGTGTATGCATGTAACTCACCATATAAACCGAAAAAGAGAAAGAGGGAAGCATAACTTACAGCTGTCATAGGGAGCTCATGAACGTCAAACCATGAAGGCATCACAGCACCATCTACAAGGAGAAGCAAAGACAGAATGGCATTAAAATGAAGAAAATATTAAAACTATCTTCATCAGAATGAGTAAGTCTTTAACTTGTTATGCCGATGCTGATACATGCTCTGTAGCTTGATGTTACTCATTATTAACATACAAATCAAGGAAGCCACACCAAGAAAGTAATGCTCCCTATGATAAGGCCCAGAGATAATTGAAGAGAACTAATGAATAATGAAAAATCAACACTTAAATTGGACAGTAACAGCATAATTGGACATCCCAAAGACTTTAAATGATTATATAAATTTGTAGTGGTTAGAAATTACTCTGAATATATGGAACAATATCTTTTTTATTAGTATCATTTTAATTCATAGACCAAAGGGCATTTTCCAGGGATGACCTTATATCTGCTATTCTACTTTGATGTGAAAATTTTGCATTTACAAGCCATGCAGAAAACCTTGAACTCCCTGAATATGTCTTCTAGAAGAACCAATGAGGAAAAAACATAAAGGATACCCATGGACCAACAAATTCAACCCAGAATGATGAAACACAAACGAAAAAATTATACTTTTATGATAATGAAGCAAAATGTTTATCCCTCTAGTAATGAAACGGGAGCCAAAGACAGATCAATAATCCATGTTTTCACAAAGGAAAAAGGCCATAGCCAGAAAATAATTTATCGCCATTTACAACATGCAACATCAGAAGTTAATCAGGATTGAATATTTTAAGAGTACAATGACCATCAACAAACCAAATGAAAATGGCATCTATGTCTTTATTTCTTTTAATTTGAAGTTTTCAGCAAAAATTGTATGAATAGAAGAATTTACATGAACAAGTACCGCCAAGAATCATAATTCTGAAAGTCTAATTTATTGTGCCATTACATCAGTTTCTTTAGGGTGACTTCTTGCTACTCTATAAGCTATGAATCTCATGTCTTGAAAGTCAAGATGGTACATATCACAGTGCATTAGTGACTAAAAAAGAAATTATACTTTTTCATTTCAATTTGTTGTTATTAGCGTACCTTTATGCTCCCTTTACAGTATCCTTTGAATAATCCAAATAAAAAATTTGATTAAGTCAGAAACTATAATGGCCTCGAGACCCCTGGACTACAGTAGGATGATAGGTGCTCTAATTGATAGTCAAATATCTCTAATTTATTAGATATGTTAGAGTATTGTAATTTGAGAGATTGATGTACTGCTTCTCAAGTACACCGCTGGTATACCTGGAAATTCTCTTATCAAAAATGGCTAGGTAAATATCAGCACTTGCTAGGTTGTACTATCCAACTACAGGCAAGGCTGCACAGATTTGATCAAGGCGAGTCTACCACCTTGAGATAGTAGATTGGCTCTATAGCATTGAGGCCTTTAAACAATGTTTTTTGAACAAGGATTGATACAGATAAGAAAACGTGACAAAACCACCCTGAAAAAAAGAAAAAGAAAAAAAGTTCCACATATATGAATGACGATTAAAATCCAAATTTAAACTGAAACAAAGAACATTAAACTACCACATCGATAGATTTATAAAAATATCCCTCACCTAAAAAAAACAATAGAAAAAATTATACTAAACAAGAAAATACAACAAAGAACTATAGATAACAGGTTCTAAGTCGGATTAAAATTAAGGGAAAAACTTCTAACAGATGGATTTCTATTGGATGGCTCTGCATGTTGAACACGTTCGAACTGCACCGTTTAAAGTTGCAGAATATTACACTGTAACAGCCCTTCCTGACTGCAATGTCAGTACTGTAGAAGGCTGTGGGACAAGCACTCCATTCCACCACTCAGCTCACTGTTTTTCTCTCAATCCATTTTATTGTTTTTGTCTCCATCACCCAAAGTTGTATAAAATCAATATCCTTACAAACCGTCCCAAAGGTTCCCTTGGTACTCTACAAGTTTCATGTAACTAAAATAATTTATCTTGCACAAACTTTTAGGGATATCAAATATGGTCCAACTTTCCGTATCTTCATGAAACGTGAATATCTGGTTGTTAGTCATAAGCCAATAAAATGAACCACAAACAGACACAGCAGGCTCAAGTCTCCAGAACTCGTACTCGGGAAACCTTACCCTATCTTCTAATTTTTTCCATGCCCATGTTGCCGAGTCAAAAGTCTCACACCAAAGAGAATAGCATGAGTTGTCACTGATGCCTGAGAACTTGGGTTCTGAAAACCGAACAATTTTATAGGGCAATGGATTTGATCTAAGCACCACCATCGCACATCCTTTGACCATGTTTTAGGATTCGGTATCTGCTGCCATTGTTTTGTGCTGGGCTTACAAACAAAATACTCAGGTACTCCCAAAATTCTTGTTTCAGAACTCTTCACGCACAACAGAATACCTTGTTTAGTGGAGGCTTCGATTTGTACAGGACCGGGCAAGAAGTTAAGAGAGAGTTTAGAGTCACAATCCAAAGCATTGATGGAAACAAACTCGGAAACGGGTTTTCTTGCATAACCCCGAATGAAAAATCCAGAAATCGTTTTCGTTTTTTTAGAATTTTCTTGCTTGAAACTCGTATCATAAGTTAGCAAGTTCCAGGCTTTAGCCTGGAACCCCCCAATATCTTTTAAAGTTGACCGGCTCAAAATCTCAAACACTACATACGGCTCAAAATCTCAAATCTCAAATACTAAATTAAAGTTGACCGGCTCAAAATCTCAAACACTACATACGGCTCAAAATCTCAAATCTCAAATACTAAATTAAAGTTGACCGGCTCAAAATCTCAAACACTACATACGGCTCAAAATCTCAAATCTCAAATACTAAATTAAAGTTGACCGGCTCAAAATCTCAAACACTAAATCCGAGTAAGAGCAGTAGACTCCCCTTTTCTTCAGCAGTAAAAAATGTTTTTTGAACCAGGTAATCGTAGAAACACAATTTTAAAATGTCAACGTACGTAGAAGAAGGAGTAAAAGAAGAGGAAGCCATGTTCATTGTTTAGTTGGTGAAATGCAAAACTAAATTTGTAATCATTATATAGGTAGTTTGTGTTTGTTTAGTTGGTGAAATGTAAAACTAAATTTGTAATCATTATATAGGTAGTAATCATTATATAGGCAGTTTGTGTTTGTGTATTTGTATACTACTACTAAGGTTTTTTCCGAATTTGGTTCGAATTTTGAATTTATCAGTATACTACCACTTGAATTCCTCTTTGAGTCCAATCCATTATAAAATAAAAAAAAATAAAAAATAAAAACCAATAAATTTAACATTTACAAATTTCAATTTCAATGGGGTTGAGCATGCAATTGCAGAGTCATAATTCAAGTCAACAACTTTATTATCAAACCAATAAAAAAAACAAAGATTCAAACTTACTGTTACAAGTGACTGAATTGGAAGAAGCAAAAGGGAAAGACCAAGTTGTGTTTTTGAATTCTGGAGAAGTGAAAAGGGATTTGATGGGTTCATTGTGATGTAGGAGACACAAGAAGATTTTTATTTAGTATTATTTATGTTTGCAAGTCAATTGTATTTTTATATTTTAAGTCCTAGTAGTTTATTAGGCTATTAATATTTTAATTTGAAAGTAAGGTTATTTTCATAATAAGGCAATTAGGGTTTCCTAGCCAATTAGAACTAGGGTTTAGTAATCCTTTAAAAGCAACCTATTGTACTCCTTGAGGAGATAGTTGATATTTTGATGAATGAAAACAATGGCCGTTTGGTCTTTCTTTGGTCTGGTGCTGACTCCAGGTCTATCCTAGGTGTGACTCTTAGTGGTTTCCCCGCTTGGTGCCGATTCCAAGCAAGGCTATTAGGTGCTGACTCCTAGGTCATATCTTTTATTTTTCCATTATTTCAGTTTTGTTCTGGTTGTCTTGCGTCATATTTGGTATCAGAGCAAACACCGATCTGTTTAAGCATCACCGTAAGAAAGAGCTAGAAAATATCACCCAAAAAAAAAAAAAAATCCCTCACCATCGTGTTTGTCAAAGAAAGAAATAAAGTACTATTATAAATCTCAAATCCTAAATGTTTTTCTTTGCAAACTAATGGTTTCTCCCAATGGCTTTATTTGACTTTCATTTTCCATGCATTCTTGTATCTACTAATTTCTTCACAGCCCTATCTTAGCCTAAAGTGTTGCCTCAAATTCCAGTCAACTTCCTTGAATTGGCTAAAAGATTAAAGAGTTTATATTGGATGTTGGTATTAGGAGGAAGATACATGAGAACCCAAAACTTAGGTTTGGGGAATTTGAGACCAGTAAGATTATTAGAGCTGAGCTTGACTAGATGGGCATCCCTTACAAATACCCAGTTGCTTAAACTAGTGTTGGTGGATACATAGGGACTAGTTCACCTCCTTTTGTTGCAATTTGAGTGGATATTGGATGCTCTTGCTATGTAGGTTTGCTTCAATTCTGGGATTTTTTAGCTTAGCTTCTTGTGTTTGATTTTTTTTTTTTTTAATGGAACTATTATGTGAAAGATTGTGGGGAATCAGTTTGAGATGGAAGTTTTGGGGTTGAAGTTTTTCTTTTGAGTTTGTGATTGTGTGAGAAAATGCTTAATAAAATGTTATTTTTGTTTAATAACATTAACAATATGAGTCATATAATAGGAAAGAACAAAAAAATGTTCTTCCAAAACAAAATAATAATGAAATGAATAAAAATTAATTTAATTATCTTTTTTTTAAAGTTAGAAATTCAAAAAAAATTAAAAAATTTTATGTGATTTTTTTTTATTTAAATATTGACATAACATTTTTAAAATGCTAAATACAATTTTTTATTTTATTTTAATGGCCATGTTAGCATATAGTGTGGTAACAGTGCACTCTATCTGCCATGTAAACAATTTCCATTAGTGAGATGACGGTAAGGCCAAAACATAACGTATTTTTCATTTTAGGAATTAAAAGTGGTAAAATAGAAAAATAGGGATCAAAATGAAAATTAGTCCAAAATCTAGGGATCAAAAATTCATTTACGCCTTTTTTTTAATATCAATCTCAGCTATTGAGAGCAATCACACAATATGCAATACCTTGATCTCAATCCTTTTTGACTTATAAGGCTTTGGAAATTTGAGATTTTCAACTTATTGTATAATTGAGAGTAGTTTGAGTCTTATTGCTTGTCATGTTGCTTTTTTTTTTTTTTTTTTTTTTTAAATATCTATTTAAGTACAAGAACATCTGGTGGTTGGATAAGGTATTAAGAGCATTAGCATTGATGGTGCTAAAAAGTTAAATTGCTATTCTTAGCACCACAAACAACAAAATCATGCTACATCAATGGTGCCATAGTTAAAATTTTAACAACCTTGCTACAATAAACTATTGTCATTGGCAGTCTACTATAGCAACACAGGCCAAAAAAAAAAAGAGTTTGTTCTTCTCTCTCTTTTCTTTCATTAAAAAAATAGGGGTAATTACACATAACTCACATGTGGTTTGGGTGAAAATCACTTTACCTACCCGTGGTTTGAAAAATATTACTTAACCCACCTGTGATATGTTCAATTTGTTTTCCGTAACCCACCTCTGTTAAAATCAGGGTAAATAGGTATTTTTGCTCAAATTTTATGTCTCTCTCCTCTCAAAACAAAAAATAGAGCAAAAATGCAAGAGAAACAAAATCAAAAAGTGAAATTTGTCTCTCTCTCCCTTCACACAAATTTTGAACATGAAGAACATACCCAAAAAAATAAAAAAGCCTAAGCCCCATTGCCTCCCTCAATCCTTTGGCTAACTCCATCACAAACAGAAAAGGGTTAACTCCAATGTCTTTGCCAGATTTTGAAACAGATACAATAAGAAAAAACAAAAAATATATAATTGGCTAATTATATATTTTGAGGGACTCCACGGGACAAGTGGAGGTGATTGAGATTGGTAAACATGCTATCATGAGATGAATGGGTTTGCCCACCCGTGACCTTCAATCTTGGACCCGCTTCTCTCGTACCCATCAACCGTGTTGGGATGAGAGTGAGCAATTGTGATCAATCTAGAGCACATCAAGGCTATCATCACAGCCCAAGAGGTTCTCTTGCTTAATTCTCATGACCCATCTGTCACCCCTTTTGTTGAAGAATTTCAAAGAAGGATTTTGCGTCATCACCATGCCACCACTGCTCAGGTTTCATCAATTTTCTCTCTCTTTTTTCAATGTTTTGATTTTTGAGTAATGGGTTTTTTCATTTTTTGTTGTTTTGTTTCAATAATGAACCGCAATTTGTTGAATTATAAGAATATTATTTCCAATCCAATTAAACTTTTTTGGAATCCAAAGAGTACGTTTAAAAAAAAATTATTAGTTTTTTTGGTTGTAGTGCCATTGTTTTCCTTGTATTTATCAATTTGTTTTAAGTGTGTATGTTTGTGTATAGGAGGGCAATGGTGATGATTCAAACTGGTCAAATTTGTATGACTTGGGAGAGCCACAATCAAGAGCCAATAGTCTTGTAAATTTTTCTCAAGGGTTTCCACAGTTTCAGGATCGGAGATGAGGATGGCAAGGCAGAGGGGAAACAAGGCCTTGACAATCAAGATGGAATGAAAGTTCTTCCATTTGAGTTTGTTGCATTGGAAGCATGCCTTGAGGCTGCTTGCAGTTGCTTAGAAAATGAAGTAAACATCATTTCTTTCTAGTTTGTTAGTGTTTTATTCTCTTTTGATGTTGTTCAGTTCAGTTCAGTTATTGTTTACTATGTTCTCATTTCTTATTGTATCTGTTTCAAAATCAGGCAAAGACATTGGAGTCAAACCTTTTTCTGTTTGTTATGGAGTTAGTCAAAGGGTTGAGGGAGGCAATGGGGCTTAGGCTTTTTTATTTTTTGGTATGTTCTTCATGTTCAAATGTTGACTGACTGAGAGCGAGACAAATACCACTTTTTGATCTTGTTTCTCTTGCATTTTTGCTCTATTTTTTGTTTTAGGAGGAGAGAGACATAAAATTTGAGCAAAAATATCTATTTACCCCTAATTTTTAACAAAGTGGGTTATGGAAAACAAACGAACATACCACAAGTGGGTTAAGTGATACTTTTCAAACCATGGGTAGGCAAAGTGATTTTCGCCCAAACCACAGGTGGGTTATGTATAATTACCCCAAAAATATATATTTCTCACCTTCTTTCTCTCTCTCTACCTCTTTGGTCTTCTCTCTTTTTTCGGTTTGGGTTCGTGGGCGTAAGAACAAGCCTTTATTTGAACATCATCAATGAGTAGCCTATCATTGGGGAAGGGACAAGTACACCTGCTTCTTAGGCAAAAATGCACATGGCATAGGAGTCATGGGTGGGTTGTTGGGTTTGTGGTGTGCGTTGCTAGTTGTCAATGATGTGGGTTCTTGGTGGGTTCATCAGTGTTGGTGTGGGTTTGTGGTGGGTTGCTGAAATTGGTTTGGTGGTTGTGGTGGTGGTGCCATGGTGGCTGTGGGTTGAAGAGAGGAATTGAGAAGAAGAAGATAGAGTGACAGAGAAGAGAGAAGGCATGGATTTGGTGGCTTGAAGAACTATTGGCAGTGGTGGTATAATCAAAGATCATAATGGTACTGGGGTTGCATGTTTTGCAAAGCTATTAGCGTTGCCACTAGTGTTAAGGCCAAGCTATGAGGACTTCAAGATGGGCTCATAATATGTTCATCTCTTGGGATTCAATTAGTAGAGATAGAGTTGGATGCAAAAATTGTTGTGGAGTGGGTGTCGAGTCAAGCTCATTTGAATATTGCACATTCCTCTCTTATTGGGATTACAAAAGTTTGGTGAGTCAATTTCCAAGGTGCAAACCAATTATTGCTATAGAGAAGCCAACAATGTGCTAGTAGGCTTACCAAATATGGAGCTAAGCTAGAGCAAGATTTTATTATCTATGATTCTCTCATTCGGTGATCAATTTGTTGTTGTTTTATAATTTTACTGGCATGTGTTTTGAGAGGCTTATGCCTTACTCTGGGATTTTTTTTCCCTTAAGTAATAAGATCTTGACCCACTCTCTCTATCTCTCTATTTTGCTCAAAATCAAACCCAACTATCTCAAGCTCCTCCTCTCTCAGACTGGTCTCTCTCTCTCAAATCGGTAGGTCTCTCTCAATCAGTGATTGCTGGGTTTTGCTCTCAATGGGTTTTGGTGTTTTGGATTTGAGATGTTTTGGTGTTTGGGTGATGGTTGGGTTTTGGTCTCAATGAGGTTTGATGTTTGGTTGCTTAGAAATGTAAGAAAAGAAACAAAAATATTAATTTTTTAATTTTGTGATTGCCAAACATGTTATTTGAGGAAGAACATGAAGAAAATGTTCTTCCAACAAGATAATGAAAAGAAAAAAAAAAACCAAAAGTTTTACTTATTTATTTGTTTTTCTTAAAAAATAGTTTAGAATTTGTTTTTTAGCTTTTTTTTTTTAATTAAAATACTGACATGAAATTTTTAAAATGCTAAATACAATTTTCTTAATATTATTTTAATGGCCGCATCAACATTTAGTGTGCTAGTAGTGTAGTCCGTCTGCCACGTAAATAATTTCTGTTGGTAAGATGACGGTAAGAACAAAAATGGAACGCATTTTTCATTTTAGAAATTAAAATCGGTAAAAATGCAAAACTGACCCTCTAACTTTTACTCTTTTTCATTTCAGTCATCTAACTTTTAGTTTTATCAATTTAGTCCTCAACATTTCAATTTTTGTCAATGTAGGATTTCATAATAAAAAAGACATTTAAGGGGAACGATGTCGGCTCTCCTTTTCCGGCGACCTATAGCCTCCATTTTCACTATAATAGAAAAAAGAAGAAATTGGTTTCTACTTTGGTTTTGGATGGAGCTGATCTGATGCTTTTTGTTTTCAGCTGAGCTTTTGATTTCAGCTTTTAGAAATGAATCGTTGATAATATTTTTTCTGGTCATTTCTTGAAAACCAAAAAAGAGAGAAGGAAAATAGTTTGGCGGAGAAAGACAATGAAGACGCTAGCGAATGGTGCCGGAGCTGCCTTCGCCATGTTAGCATCCAATCCTACGAAGGTCATCTCTCTCTCTCTCTCTCTCTCTCTCTCTCTCTCTCTATCTTTCTCTCTAGCATTGAAAGAATTGGTGGACCGTGGATTATATAGTATTTAGTTTGTTTTTGTATGGACTATCTATGCTAAAAACAGTCTATTCATAAATTTTTTTTCTCTTTTTTGATTTTCTCGGGAAACAAACGGGAAGCTAGTAATACAGAGAGTTAATTAATAAATGATGAGTGCAAGGTTTTTTTTTTTTTTTTGAATTTTAATTTTGTTGGGTGGGTACTAACGAATGGGATTTGGGTGTGGAGTGATTCCTCAATTTTGATTTCAGGGGACGTCATTCCCCTTCAATGTTTTATTTATTTATTTATTTTAATTTTGAAATTAAGTTGGGTGGGTACTGACAAATGGGATTTGGGTGTGGAGTGATTCCTTAGTTTTGATTTCAGGGGACGTCGTTCCCTTTCAATTTTTATTTTTTATTATTTATTATTATTTTTAAAATTAAGTTGGGTCGGTACTAACAATGGAATTTGAGTGTGGAGTGATTCCTCAGTTTTGATTTCAAGGGACGTCGTTCCCCTTCAATGTTTTTTTTTTTTTTTTTTTTTATTTATTTTTTTTATTTAAATAATTTCAGAATTAAAAAAAAAAAGAAAAAAAGGCTTCATTTCAGTGACATTAACGGCAGCCCATAACTGGGGTTTAACGGAATCCTGCATCGAAAAAAATTGAAAGTTAGAGGACTGAATTGCCAAACTAAAAGTTAGAAAACTGAAATGAAAAAGAGTGAAAGTTAAAGGGCTAATTTTGCATTTTTGCTAATAAAAAAGTATGGGCCAAAATAGAAATGAGCCAAAATGAGAGAAATTATAAGATTCACATGGTAGACAAATGATGTGGTCTGCCATTCTACAAAAAAACTTCCACCTGTTTAAAATTGTTAGTTAGAAAAATTTTTTAAACAAAAATTAATTATTGATTTAACAATTTTAAACAAGTGAAATTTTTTAGTAGAATGATGGACTACATCATTTATCTACAAGAGAACTTTATAATTTCTCACAAAATGAAGGGACCATTTTTCAACATTGCAAGAACATGTTGCAACATTGCAAACAGTCAAAACACACTTTCACATTCAAACAGCCAGTTTTGAATTCCCAGAAAATGAAAAATGTGACTTGTCCACGTGGCAACCACCAATTGGAGAATCCCATTGCTTGAAATATTATTATGGATATTATTATTATTATTATTATACAACTTAAATTTAAGCCGGAAGATTTTCGCAATTCCCCAAAAATTTGCAAGGCAACTTCGAACTCCTTGCTATTACATATTCTGCGACGTGGCAATCTGGAGTACAGAGTTTCGTGTCAACTTTGGTTTTTGAACTCTTCATAATAATAATCATTTTTCTTAAGAAGAAGATCAGTAACCTTATCTCAAAATTTAAATTTTGCATTTTGTCAAAATGGTGGAGCCCACACATCAAATCAGACAGTTTGCTTAATTATGTTGCTACTGTTTCTCCAAAAAAAAAAAAAATTATGGCTGCTACCCGTGGCGTGATTTTCTCTCATACATTTCAATTTTCAAAGGAAATCTTCTTCCGCACGCCTCTCTTCCGTTAATAGTCTGATCCAATGATATCCATGACTTGTCTGACACGTTGTTTACTTTTCCCGTATAAATACGTGAAAGTTCATATAGCAAATGGTGTAAAAGTCAAAGAGCAGAAAATATCTTTGGAAAAAAAAAATGTATGTGACAAGGCCTCTTTCTATGTTCCAAAAGAATCCTTCGGCACTCTCATGGCCACCCCCTGAAGGTCCAAATTCTGGTATTTTGGTCATCAAAGATGAAGAAGCCGAGCAGTATACTTGTTTTGGATTGTGTAAGAGTCATGAGCTCAAGGACTTGCCTTTCCCTCAAAATAAGAACCTAAAGCTTCACTATTCATCAGGCAGTGGCGACAACACAGATGTTTCTTATTTTTACGCAAACTTAATCCCAGTTCTTAATCAGCCGTTGTCTTCCAATCGGTACTATGTCATAAAGAGACGCGGAAGCCATAAAGGGTATGCGTATATATATATATATATATTATATCAAGTTGAATTCAATTTCCAGTATTAATAATTTAATTATTAATTTTAGAACAGATATAATGTTTTCGTAGTATTGTTCTGTCTCGCTTTAATATTTGTAGTTTTCTTCTAGAAACTATTTTGTAATTAAAAAATAAACAGTGATATGAAATTTGCATGTTGCACCTTGCTTTAAATAGTTTGAGCTCATTAGCACCTTAATTGTCCCTTTTAATACACTGAATAATTAAATTTTATACATAAAGCATGAGCTTATGGATCAACTTGTACAGGACATTCAAATTAACACAGGATTTGGTGTGCATATTAATAATAATAATGAGAACATATAATCCAAAAATATCTATAAATTATTTAGATTTTAAGTTTTTCATATTTTAGAATTATACATAAAACATGAATTTATGGATCAGATAATAGATGATATTTAATTAACATGAAAGTAGGTGTGCATATTATTAAGAATGAGAAAATAGAATCCCGTGGTAGTATCTTTAAAATTTTAATTTAATAAGAAAGAATTATAGTAGGCGTAACTAATTATGATAGTTATTAATATATATTTATTATGATTGTGCTTGCATATGATATGATATGAAAAGGTTTAAATATATAATAAAATTTGAGCTCAATTAAATGAATATATATATATATATATATATTAAAATTATGATATGTAAAATTATGAGTATGAAGAGCTTATAGGACAAAATATTGTGAGAATTAAAAGCCAAACATTATCATGTGTGTGTGTATATATATATATATCATGCAAAGACATATGTACTTCAAAGGAAGAATTTGCTAAAGTGTTGGCTTATTGGCAATATAAGCGAATTTTATCAAAATATTAATGTTAATTTATCAACTTCAATTGGCCTTTTATCAGGGAAGCGTATCAAAATTCTAAGGAGGAGGATATGGGAAGTTGCTTTTGCTTCAAGTATGTTAGTGATGTAACACCAAAACCTTTGGATCCCAACGACATACACCAGCAATTTGAGATTCATCGGATCGAAAGAGGATGTCAAGGGGGTGGTTTTGTTGCCAAACCTATAACACCGGACGGGTTTCCTCCAAAGTTCCTTGGAAGAAAAGGGTGGGGAGTGCATACCTCAACTCCTAGCAATTTTCGATTAGATAATGCACTAGGCCTAGATAGTGCCCTCCGTGCTCGCCTTCCAGAATTCAACTTCCCCCTATCATGTACGAGTTCTCAACCAGTGGTTGTGGGAAAGTGGTATTCTCCTTTTATGTTTATTAAGGAAGGAACATTGAAAGACCAAATGAGTACATCAATGTATTACGAGCTGACGCTTGAGCGAAAGTGGGAACAAATATTTGCTCGTGAAAATAATGGGAGCCAAGGCAATGTTGTTGAGGTGGATGTTGTTCTTCCAAGAGAAGTGGTTTCAGTTGCTGGGAGGGAAGTTTTGGATGTAGAAGTGGTCAATGGAATAATGTGGTTCAAGGGTTGTAGTATAGAGGGACAAGAAAGAAGTGTGGGATTGAGCTTGGAAGTTTTTGAGAGAATGAAGTGGGAGCAGGAAAGAGTTGGATGGGTTGGGGGGAATGATAGACTAGTGAGCTTGAAAAGAGTAGAGGAATTTGGAGGGATGGGTAGGTGGGAGAAATTTGGTTGTTATATTTTGGCAGAGAGATTTGTGCTAAAGCGAATGGACGGAAGCCGGGTATTAACTTATGAATTCAACCACATTAACAAGATTCAAAGCAAATGGGAATGATTCTTCATATCTTATTAAATATTGTAAAATTCATTTAATTTTTGTGCGTGTGTGATACTGAAATTTTTTTTTTCCTAGAAAATTTCAACCTATTACGTCAGTGTGTGATACTGAATTTTGTGTCTGTACGATACTGATTTGTATACCTATTGTGTGTGTGTATGATACTGAATTGTATACATATTTTGCTTACTTCTCTTTTACATTATTTGATTTATTGTTTGTTGTTTAACCATCAAATTCTTTTTTTCCCATTGCTTTTAGATATATTCATATAAATTTTTTATTGAAACATGTGTTAAAAAAAAAAACAGGTGGAAAATGTGCTAAAAATATCATTTTGTTAGGAATGATTTATACAAATACGTACCCAAAAAAAAAAAATTTTGTCATTCTTTCGCTGTTTACATGCATGAGTATAGCTGTAAGGTTATGCTAATCATCCTAACCATCGGTTTAAACTAGTGTTCTCATTTTAATATACAACTAATTCTCAAAAAAAAAAAAAAAAAATATTTAATATTTAATATACAACTAGGCTGTATTACATGCAAAAACACCTTTGCTCAACTTTTATTTTAGTTCCTACGCTTTTAAACTTTTTGTTATTTTGCACCCTATCATTGTTTTACTTACTAAAACTACTATTTTTAAACTACGTACTAGTGTAGCCTATTAGCTATGTATGTATTTTCCGTCAAAGTGATGACGATAATAGCCAAAATGAAAGCTTAAAAAACTTAAGGACCAAATTGAAAACAATGCCAAATATATGGACAAAAAGGTATTTGGCCTACAAAGAAAATACTTTCCTTAGCAAATTGAGAAATTTTTTCATTAATGCTACTGCTTCATGTGTCGTCAGAAGAGCACCTGTGTCATTGACAAATACAATGCTACCACTTGTGTCATTGACGTCCCCCTACAACATCTCTTGAATCAGGTTGTATGTATAGACTCGGAACCTATGGCCCTTGCCCACCATAAAACAATTAACATCCTGACGGAAGGAGAACCATACCAAGTTATACAAGTTGTCTTTGGTTCATCCCCTTTAGCAATTTTCACTTGCCAATACCCTGATCTCAAGTCTAGCTTGGTGAAGTAAGTGACTTTGCACAATCTGTCAAACAGGTCTTGAATCAAAGGAACTAGATACTTGTTCTTGACCGTTACTTTGTTCAAGGCTCTATAATCCACACGCATATGCAGTGATCCATCTTGCTTCTTTTGGAACAGAACAGGGGGCACCGTAAAGGGTTTTGGAGGGCTGAATGTAGCCTACATCAAGCAATTCAGTCAATTGCTTCCTAATTTCAGCCAACTCCATAGGGTACATTCTGTATAGAGCCTTCGAATGAGACTTCGCACCAGGAACAAACTCAATCTTGTGATCAGCAACACGCCTTGGTAGAAGGGTCTTAGGCAATTTTGGAGGCATCACATCAACAAATTCCTCCAACAGTCGAGCAATAGAATCTGGAACTTCAACAAACTTGTCATGCTTGACTTCAATCATTGTAGCCAACTAAGTCACCTCCCCCTTCTTTAGCCCATGCTTAACTTGCATGGCTAACACCAATGGCCCTTTCCCCTTGCTAGTCTCGCTATTTCTTGTCACATGCCTAGCAAGAACATAACATCACTGCTTCTCATCGAAAATCAACATCACACCGATGAATTGCAGCAAGGCAGCCTTGGCAACTACAAAGAACTCATCACCTAGAATTACATCAAAATCATCCAACTTCATAATAAGGAAATTCACCTTTCCTATCCATTAGCCAATCTTAAACTTCACACCAAAAGCAATTTTAGAAACCGGTTTTGCTTCAGAGTTTACTGCCTTAATCTTACTTGGACACTTGCTTACTTTCAGACCAAGCCGTTAGACCATTGCTTCATCAACAAAATTGTGAGTAGCACCAGTATCAAGCATTGCTTCAGCCTTATTCGCATTCATATCTACCTACACATAGGACGGCTCCTTAGAATTTCCTCTTGCACTAAGGGCATTCAGCAATTGTAAGGGGTTCACCTTGCTGGAAACTTCTTTATTGGATTGTCTCCTTTCATCTTGAGCAACCATCACATTAAGCTTCTCACATTTAAGGCAGTCTCTTGCTTGATGAGGGCCGTTGCATATGAAGCAGCCTGCATTCAACTTGGGCTGTTCTTTGCTTTATTGAGAGGTAGAACTCTCTCCTTTGCTCTTATTACCCCAATTTTTCTTCTGCTTATTCTTGTTCTTCTTGCCATCTTTCTTCTGCTTGTCTTTGTCTTTGTCCTTGGGCTTACATTTTTCATCATCCCCACTGGGCTTATTGAACTTGTAGTCCACTAAGGCATCTGCAGCAGACATAGCAGAGGGCAGATCATGCATTGCCTGCCTCTTTAACTCCAACTGTGCCCAAGGTTGTAAGCCAGACATGAAATTGAATAGTTTGTCTTCCTCTGACATGTTCTTGATATCCAGCATCAAAGAACTGAACGTCTTGACATATTCTCACTGTACTAGTCTGTTTCAATTTCTTCAAGGAGTCTCATGCAACCCATGCAGTGTTGGTAGGCAAGAACTAGTCCTTTAACTCTTTCTTTAAGGCTTCCCATGAGTCAATCTTTCCTTTACCAGCATCTGCATCATCTTCCACATGGGTTCTCCACCATAACTTGGCATCCCTTGAAAGATACAGGCTAGTAATGGTTACCATCTCTTGATCCGACACCCTTGCAACCTTGAAGTACTTGTCCATGTCCCAAAAGAAATTCTCCAAATCCTTGGCACTTCTAGCACCATTAAAGGGTTTTGGTTTAGGCACCTTCACTTTAGTGGCCACTTGCCCCTTCCTAGGCAGGCCACACATTTCCCTTTTTAACAAGGCAATTTCTGTCTCAAGTTGGCTTTGGGTCTCTCTTGCTACACTGCCCTGGGCATCTAGTGTAGCAGCCAACTCTTCAACACGAATTAACACAACATCCCTCTGATCAGCAATCTGATTTCGTATCATAGAGGTTTCTGCATATAGTGCATCCAATCTGTCACACACAGAAAGTTGTTCTCCCTCTACAAGAACTCCAAGTATGTTTTCCAAGACAGTCACCCTCGCCTTGGTGTCAAAAGACATTGCAGCCTAGCTCTGATACCATTGTCACAGGGTCAATTTTTCACTCAAATTTTCTACCTGTGATGGCCCTAAGTCATTGACTTAGTCTTAGCCAACACCACACACTCACTGTAATAACACTTAGAACAGATTATATAGGGACGTTTTAAACACATAGCACACACAATATTTACAAGGAACCTACCCCCAACCTTTATTACTTAATCTCAAGTATAAATGAAACCCTTTTACAAGCCCTAGAGAATTACACAAAATGTTCTCAAGGCCAAATACACTACGCTGTTGACACCCCCAACAACCTGAGGGTTAAATACACAGAATTAACTACTATGGCAGTTACTACCTAGTAACAGCCTGGGTCTAGGAAAATTTGCCACTTGTGTTCTGACTTAAGACACCTTCAACTAATGCTATCTTGGCCTGTTCTCCACGTTTTCATCCTTTACACAGCAGGTCTGAACATCAGCAAATCTAGGGATTGCTTGGTAACTGCTTGATAACTGCCACTGCACATACTTCACATGCACAACCTATGTCTCAGTAGACTATAGGGCCTCTGCCTATCATCCAGCAGCCTACTCAACATGTTCCCACATGTTTTGGAGAGGCTTGATCAATGCTCAAGGCCTCTCATCAGCACTATAGCCCACACAGCATGCCCACATACAGCACACAAATAACTACCATTGGCCCACTAGCACTTGTCCATGCATTCAACCAGCCCCAATCAACCCAATGCCTTGCACACAGCATTTAATCATCACAGCATCCCAGCCTTGCCTTGCACTCAAGCCACCAAGCCCACACATACAGGGAACCAACAACCAAGCCACCAATGTCATGCACTATCACATAGGGTTAGCACCACCTGCTGCTACCCATCATCATAACCATCTTTGCCCACCATGGCTCTCCTTTGCCATGGCCTTGGGGCATCATGTGGAGCAAGGTGCCTCCACATTGTGCCCCTTATCACTACTCATCGATCCAACTCGAGTAGAGAAACTTGGCAGGTCCCCCTCAAAGAGCCCTTAAGAGCATCACTGGTCAGGCATGAGGAGCCATGAGTGTGTTGAGAAAATATGAAGCCAAGTGATTAGCCTAATGTTGCCCAAGCACTCTCGTTCCTCATGCCATCATCATGTGGAGGCACCTTGCTATGCCATGTACATTGTTGCCTAAGAAGTAAGGTGTAACTTGTCTCTTCCCCTATGATAGGTTGCTTATTGATGATGTTCAGATAAAGGCTTGTTCTTACGCCCACGAACCTAAACTGAAAAAAGAGAGAAGACCAAAGAGGTAGAGAGAGAGAGAAAGAAGGTGAGAAAATATATTTTTTTAATGAGAGAAAAGAGAGAGAAGAATAAACTTTTTTTTTTTTTTTTGCCTTTGTTGCTAAAGTAGATTGCCAATGACAGTAGTTTATTGTAGCAAGGTTGTTAAAATTTTTAACTATGGCACCATTGATGTAGCATGATTTTATTGCTTGTGGTGCTAAGAATAGCAATTTAACTTTTTAGGGTCATCAATGCTAAGAGCATCTCCAGCAGGGCTAGCTATCTATAAATTTTGGAGAGAAAAGCCACTGTTCACACCAAAAAAGACCTCCAATAGCCTCTCTATCTCTAATTTTTTTTTTTTTTTTAGATTTGCTACAGTAGCTCTCCAGGCCTGGAGAGCACTGTAGCAATCACTGTAGCTTATGCAAAGAATATTTCTCCTTAAAATAATACCGGTTGAATTAAAAAAATATTTTTTTTCTCTTTCCTTCCTTTCTCTTTCTTCTTCACTCCGTCTCTCTTCTTTATCTCAATGGCTACAAAATGCAAAATACAATCCAAACACGAAAATAATTTTTCTCATAATCCAAATGAAATTAGAAAAAAAAAAAAGAAAAAAAAAAGAAAAAAGAGAAAAGAGAGAGACCTGTTCATGAGCAAAAAAATTAATTCAATCTCAATAATCACAACCGATTAAAATATTTAATTTTCACTCAATAATCACAACAGTAACAACATAACTATTCTTGATCTTTTCTCTCAAACATCTCTAAACTCAATCTTAATTAAACATTCACAACAGCTACAAACGCAACAATCATTTCTTTTAAACATCTCTAAACTCAAGCATAATCAAAATACAAAATCAAAAAAACAATCTTAAAATTAATCAAATCATAACAATAAAAGCAAAAAAAAAAAAAAAAAAAAAAAAAAAAAAAAGAAAGACAAAAGCCATCTGACCCATAGTGGAGCAAAAAAGAGACAACGCCTGCCTGTGTCCTTTAATCAATGGTGGAGCGAGCAATTGCTTGTTCTTAATTTCTCTATTTCTTATCATTGTAGAGAGTGTACTAGAATCAAGTAGAAATAGAAAAAGTAAAAAAAAAAAAAAAAAAAAAAAAAAAAGAAAAAGAAAAAGGAGAGCTAGAGAAAGAATGAGAGAGCTGGAGAAAGTGAAAGTGTGATCCGAAATGTACTAGAAAAAGAAAAAGAAGGGTAGATAGAGATGAGAGTGGGATAGGTGTGTGGTGGAGAAAAAACCAAGAGAAAAAAAGAAAAAGAAAAAAAGAAACATATGGATGTAATTAAGTTTGGAAAATAATATAAAAAATAAGAAATGATAATTAAGAAATGCTACTACAATATTTTCACAATAAGTTTTAAGTAATAGATTGTTATTAGCTAATATTGGTGAGTAAAAAAGTAATTTCAATGGTGGGTTCAAATTAGAACTAGTAATAACTTTCCACATAAGATTTTGATGTGATTCTTGTGAAAGTATTGCGAAAAATATTGTAGATATAACATTTTTCATTGAAAAATATAATTGTTGGGAATGAATATAGGAAGAATAAATGATGATTAAAAAAAAGAATAAAGAATGAATGAAGAAATAATATTTAAATGAGATGGAGAAAAAGATAGAGAGCTTGTTGGAAAGTGTATTTGAAAAAGTAAGTAGGCAAGAACTATTCACTCTCCAAACAAGCAAAAATTGGCAAAAATTTGAAGAGGCTGTTGGAGATGCTCTAATCCTCTTAATACCTTATCCAACCACCAGATGTTCTTGTACTTAAATATATATTAAAAAAAAAAAGAAAAAAAAAAGCAACATGACAAGCAATAAGACTCAAACTACTCTCAATTATCCAATAAGCATATAGATTCTTGAAAATCTCAAATTTCCAAAGCCTTATAAGTCAAAAAGGATTGAGATCAAGGTATTGCATATTGTGCAATTGCTCTCAATAGCTGAGATTGATATTTAAAAAAAGGCGTAAATGAATTTTTGATCCCTAGATTTTGGACTCATTTTCATTGGTCCCTACTTTTCTATTTTACCGCTTTTTATTCCTAAAATGAAAAATACGTTATGTTTTGGCCCTTATCATTATCTCACTAATGAAAATTGCTTACGTGGCAGACAGAGTGCACTATTGCCACACTAAATGCTGACATGGCCATTAAAATAATAATAAAATTGTATTTAGCATTTTAAAAATGTTATGTCAGCATTTAAATAAATAAAAAATCACAAACTTTTTTTTAATTTTTTATTTTTTTTGAATTTCTAACTTAAAAAAAAAAGATAATTAAATTAATTTTTATTCCTTTCATTATTATTTTGTTTTGGAAGAACATTCTTTTTGTTCTTTCCTCTTATATGACTCATATTGTTAATGTTATTAAACAAAAATAACATTTTATTAAGCATTTTCTCACACATTCACAAACTCAAAAGAAAAACTTCAACCCCAAAACTTCCATCTCAAATCGATTCCCCATAATCTTTCACATAATAGTTCCATTAAAAAAAAAAAAGAAAAAAAGCAAACACAAGAAGCTAAGCTAAAAAATCCTAGAATTGAAGCAAACCTGCATAGCAAGAGCATCCAATATCCACTCAAATTGCAACAAAAGTAGGTGAACCGGTCCCTATGTATCCACCAACACCAGTTTCATCAACTGGGTATTTGTAAGGGATGCCCATCTAGTCAAGCTCAGCTCTAATAATCTTATTGGTCTCAAATTCCCCAAACCCAAGTTTTGGGTTCTCATGTATCTTCCTCCTAATACCCACCATCCAATAAAAAAACTCTTTGATCTTTTAGCCAATTCAAGGAAGTTGACTAGAATTTGAGGCAACACTTTAGGCTAAGATAAGGCTGTGAAGAAATTAGTAAAGATAGGAACACATGGAAAATGAAAGTCAAATAGAGCCATTGGGAGAAACCATTAGTTCTACAAAGAAAAACATTAGGATTTGAGATTTGTAATAGTGCTTTCTTTCTTTCTCTGACTGGCCCACTCTCTCTATCTCTCTATTTCGCTCAAAATCAGACCCAACTGTCTCAAGCTCCTCCTCTATCAAACTGGTCTCTCTCTCAAATCAGTAGGTCTCTCTCAATCAGTGATTGCTGGGTTTTGCTCTCAATGGGTTTTGGTGTTTTGGATTTGAGATGTGTTGGTGTTGGGTGATGCTGTGTTTTGGTCTCAATGAGGTTTGATGTTTGATTGCTAAGAAATGCAAGAAAAGAAAAAAATATATTTATTTTTTAATTTTGTGGTTGCCAAACATGTTATTTGAGGAAGAACATGAAGAACATGTTCTTCCAACAAGATAATGAAAAGAAAAAAAAACTAAAAAAAAAATTACTTATTTATTTATTTTCCTTAAAAATAGTTTATAATTTTTTTTAGCTTTTTATTTAATTAAAATACTGACATGACATTTTTAAAATGCTAAATACAAT
Source organism: Quercus suber (assembly GCF_002906115.3). NCBI lineage: Eukaryota > Viridiplantae > Streptophyta > Magnoliopsida > Fagales > Fagaceae > Quercus > Quercus suber. The sequence goes on along the minus strand of NW_027069514.1, from coordinate 45,336 downwards.
TTTCTTAAATGGCAGCATCAACATTTAGTGTGCTAGTAGTGTAGTCCGTTTGCCACGTAAATCATTTTGTTGGTAAGATGACGGTAAGAATAAAAATGGAATGCGTTTTCATTTTAGAAATTAAAAGTGATGAAAATGCAAAACTTCCCTCTAAATTTCATTCTTTTTCATTTCATTCCTCTAATTTTCAGTTTTGTCAATTCAGTCCTCTAATTTTCAATTTTTATCAATGTAGGATTCCATAATAAAAAAAACATTTAAGGGAAACGATGTCAGCTCTCCTTTTCCGGCAACCTATAGCCTCCATTTTCACTGTAATAGAAAAAAGAAGAAATTGGTTTTTGCTTTGGTTTTGGATGGAGCTAATCTGATGCTTTTTGTTTTCAGCTGAGCTTTTGATTTCAGCTTTTAGAAATGAATCGTTGATAATATTTTTTCCGGTCATTTCTTGAAAACCAAAAAAGAGAGAAGGAAAATAGTTTGGCTAAGAAGGACAATGAGACGCCGGCGAATGGTGCTAGAGCTGCCTCTGCCACGTCAGCATCCAATTCTTGCGAAGGTCATCTCTCTCTCTCTCTCTCTCTCTCTCTATATCTTTCTCTCTCTAGCATTGAAAGAATTCGTGGACCATGGATTAGATAGTATTTACTTTGTTTTTGTACGGACTATCTAAGCTAAAAGCAATCTATTCATAATTTTTTTTTCTCTTTTTTGATTTTCTTGGGAAACAAACGGGAAGCTAGTAATACAGAGAGTTAATTAATAAATGATGAGTGCATTTTTTTTTTTTTTGAATTTTAATTTTGTTGGGTGAGTACTGACGAATAGGATTTAGGTGTGAGTGATTCCTCTGTTTTGATTTAGGGGATGTCGTTCCACTTCAATGTTTTGTTTGTTTGTTTGTTTGTTTTTTTTTTTTTTTTTTTTTTTAATTCTGAAATTAAAAAATAAAGGAAAAAGGGTGTTGTTTCAGTAACATTAATAGCAGCCCATAACTAGAGTTTAACATAATTTTGCATTGATAAAAATTGAAAGTTACAGGATTGAATTGACAAAACTGAAAGTTAGAGAATTAAAATAAAAAAGAGTAAAAGTTAAAACAACAGTTTTGTTACTTTTGTATTTTTGCTAATAAAAGAAGTATAGGCCAAAATAGGAATGAGCGGACCATTTTTCAACATTAGAAACATGTTGCAACATTGCAAAAAGTCAAAACACACTTTCGAATTTAAACAGCCAGTTTTGAATTCCAGGAAAATGAAATGTGACTTGTCCACGTGGCAACCACCAATTGGAGAACCCCATTGCTTGAAATATTATTATTATTATTATTATTATTATTATTATAATACAACTTAAATTTAAGCCAGAAGCAATTCCCCCAGAATTTGCAAGGCAACTTCCAATTCCTTGCTGTTACATATTCTGCGACGTGGCAATTTGGAGTACAGAATTTAGCGTGTCAACTTTGGTTTTTGAACTCTTCCCAATAATTAATAATAATTTTTTTTAAGAAGATTGGAAATATTATTAAGAAAATTAAGTCAAAAACGGCTAAAGTTGTAGAGTTGAGGTGAGGAGGTTGAGGACAGCTTGTTTGGTTTGGTCATGATCCAATTTTTATAACTTAATAGTCATAGCTCAAACTTGTTTCTCAAAAAATAATAAATAATGGCGGCTACCCGGGGCGTGATTTTCTCTTATACCTTTCAATTTTCAAAGGAAATCTTCTTCCGCACGCCTCTCTTCCCTCAATAGTCTGATCCAATAAAATCCATGACTTGTCTGACACGTTGTTTGTTTCCTTTTCCACGTATAAATACATGAAAGTTCATATAGCATATGGTGTACAAGCCAAAGAGCAGAAAATAATCTTTGGAAAAGAAAAAATGTATGTGACAAGGCCTCTCTCTATGTTCCAAAAGAATCCTTCGGCACTCTCATGGCCACCCCCTGAAGGTCCAAATTCTGGTATTTTGGTCATCGAAGATGAAGAAGCCGAGCAGTATACTTGTTTTGGATTGTGTAAGAGTGATGAGATCAAGGACTTGCCTTTCCCTCAGAACAAGAACCTAAAGCTTCGCTATTCATCAGGCGTTGGCGAGAACCAACATGCCTCTTATTTTTACGCAAACTTAATCCCAGTTCTTAATCAGCCGTTGTCTTCCAATCGGTACTACGTCATAAAGAGACGTGGAAGCCATAAAGGGTATGCGTATATATATTATGTCAAGTTGAATTCAATTTCCAGTATTAATAATTTAATTATTAATTTTATAAGAGATATAATATTTTCATAGTACGTACTGTTCTGTCTCGCTTTAATATTTGTAGTTTTCTTCTAGAAACTATTTTGTAATTAAAAAATAAATAGTGATATGAAATTTGCATGTTGCACCTTGCTTTAAATCGTTTGAGCTCATTGGCATTGCACCTTAATTGCCCCTTTTAATACACTAAATAATTAAATTTTATACATAAAGCATGAGTTTATGGATCAACAAGTACATGACATTCAAAGTAACACAAGATTTGGTGTGCATATTAAGAATAATGAGAACATATAATCCAAAAATATCTATAAATTATTTAGATTTTAAGTTTTTTATTTTTATTTTTTATTTTTTTTAATACTTTAGAGTTATACATAAAGCATGAATTTATGAATCAGATAGTACATGATATCCAATTAACTTGAAAGTAGGTGTGCATATTATTAAGAATGAGAAAATATAATCCCATTGTAGAATCTTTAATATTTTAATTCAATAAGAAAGAATTATAATAGGTGTAACTAATTATGATGGTTATTAACATATATTTATTATAATTGTGCTTGCATATGATATGATATGACAAAATTTTACTGGAAGGTTTAAATATATAATAAAATTTGAGCTCAATTAAATGAATATATATATTAAAATTATGACATGTAAATTATGAGTTTGAAGAGCTTATAGGATAAAATATTGTGAGAATTATTAAAAGCAAAACATTATCATGTGTGTGTGTGTGTATATATATATATCATGCAAAGACATATGTACTTCAAAGGAAGATTTTGCTAAAATGTTGGCTTATTGGCAATATAAGCGAATTTTATCAAAATATTAATGTTAATATATCAACTTCAATTGGCCTTTTATCAGGGAAGCGTATCAAAATTCTAAGGAGGAGGATATGGGAAGTTGCTTTTGCTTCAAGTATGTTAGTGATGTAACACCAAAACCTTTGGATCCCAACGACATACACCAACCTTGACGGAAAAATACTACATAGCTAACAGGCTACACTAGTACGTAGTTTAAAAATAGTAGTTTTAGTATTAAACAATGATAGTGTGCAAAATAACAAAAAGTTTAAAAGCATAGGAACTAAATAAAAGTTGAGAAAACTTAGGACCATTTGAAAATAATGTCAGCATAGATCAAAAGTGTTTTAGTTGTATATGAAAATGAGAACACTAGTTTAAACCGATGGTTAAGATTATTAGCGTAACCTTACAGCCATACTCATTGCATGTAAAACAGCAAAGAATGAAATTTTTTTTTTTTTTTTTGGTATTTGTATAAATCATTTCCTAACAAATGATATTTTAGCACATTTTCCACCTGTTTTTTTTTTTTTTTTACACATGTTTCAATATATATATATATATATAATATGATGAAAATATCTAAAAGCATGGAAAAAAAGAATNAGCAAATGGGAATGATTCTTCATATCTTATTAAATATTTGTAAAATTCATTTAATTTTGTTCATGTGATACTGAATTTTCTTTTTTGAGAGATTTTTAATTTATTGTGTCCGTGTGTGATACTGAATTGTATCTATATTTTGCTTACTTCTCTTTCACATTATTTGATTTATTGTTTGTTGTTTAACTATCAAATTCTTTTTTTCCCATTGCTTTTAGATATATTCATATATATATATATATATTGAAACATGTGTTAAAAAAAAAAAAAAACAGGTGGAAAATGTGCTAAAATATCATTTTGTTAGGAATGATTTATACAAATACCAAAAAAAAAAAAAATGTCATTCTTTTGCTGTTTACATGCATGAGTATGGCTGTAAGGTTACGCTAATAATCTTAACCATCGGTTTAAACTAGTGTTCTCATTTTCATATACAACTAAAACACCTTTTTGATCTATGCTGACATTATTTTCAATATGGTCCTTAAGTTTTCTCAACTTTTATTTTAGTTCCTATGCTTTTAAACTTTTTGTTATTTTGCACACTATCATTGTTTAAATTACTAAAACTACTATTTTTAAACTACGTACTAGTGTAGCCTGTTAGCTATGTAGGTATTTTCCGTCAAGGTGATGACGATAATAGCCAAAATGAAAGCTTCAAAAACTTTAAGGACCAAATTGAAAACAATGCCAAAATATATGGACAAAAAGGTATTAGGTCTACAAAGAAAATACTTACATTAGCAAATTGAGAAAATTTTTCATTAATGCTACTTCTTCATGTGTCGTCAGAAGAGCATCTTCACAAATACAATGCTACCACTTGTGTCATTGACATCCCACTGCAACATCTCTTGAATCAGGTTGTATGTATAGACTCGGAACCTATGGCCCTTGGCCACCATAAAACAAGTAACATCCTGACGGAAGGAGAGTCATGTCTGCATTCCAATCCTATTTCATTTATGGCTTGTTTGGAAGTTTAGAGAGGGAGGAGAGTAGAGGGGAGTAGAGGGGAGGGGAGTAGTGGGGAGGAGAGTAGAGGAGAATGATTTCTCTCTACTTTGTTTGGATGTTTTTAAAATTAGTAAAGGGGAAGGGAATAATTAGCCTTTCCCCTTGTGTAATTTTGTTAATATAATAAGGGTAAATTAGGTAATTTACTTGGTCAATAGTTTATGTACTTTACTCTCCCTCTAAATCACTCCAATTTAGGGGAATTAAAAATGGGGGACTAGAGGGAGTTGAAACCCCTCCAAACCCCTCCAAACTCCTCCCCCTCATTTCTTAAAAAACTTCCAAATAAGGTAATTGGATTACTCTCCCTCCGTCTACTCTACTCCCCCTCCATTTTTAAACATCCAAACAGGCCATTAAGGTTCCAAGAAGTTTCGAGACTAGCTGTTTCAATCTCTCTTTTTTTTTCTTTTTTCTTTTTTTTTTGGGGGGGGTGGGGGTGTGGTTGGGTTGAATGGACTTTGACCAGGTTAGGTTGCCTGATCGGGTTTGGAGAGGGAATCTGCATATTTGTTGGGTTGAATAAATTTTTTGGTCGTGTATTTGTCTAAATCTATATATATTTGGTATTGGTAAAGATTTTTTTGTTGAATTTATGTAGGTTGTGTTTGGATGGCAACATTTGAATTTGGATTTGGATTTGAAATCCATTGATTTAAAATTCCTTGTTTAGGTCTCTTTAAACAATGAAGGATTTGAAATTTTATTGTTTTGACACCTAAATTTGGATTTGGATTTAAAATTTAATAAAATATATATTTCCTAATTATTATTTTTCTTAATCCTTCTACATTTTAATTTTAGTAACATTTTTAATAAATACATGAGGTAATGAAAAAACTATTGATAATCTAATTGACAAGATGATGACTAAATATCTTTCATCATAGCCAATTAAAAAAATTTCTTGCCAACTATTAACAACTAACATATTCTATATCGAGAGAGAGAGAGAGCCAAATGCATGAGTTTTTTTTCACGACATTCAAAATCTCAAACTAAAAATTATTCTAAAGTTCTTAACAAATAAAAAGTTATATATCAAGAAAAACAAATTAAATGCCCAAAATTTGGGTCTTTTACACAACTTCCAAAATAACAAACTAATGAGGACCAAGTAAAAGGTTGTGGTTGAAGAGAGACTTTTCAAATACTTAAAGTCCTCTGCTCCTCCATGCATTAGCTTCTCAACTATTTTGAATATTTCAAGCCACGTGAATCCAACACCTTTGAAACCTTTGTATGTATCTTTTCACCAAAAGGTTGTGGTTGCTCTTAAAAAAAATAGAAGAAGAAAGAAATGAAATTAAAAAAAAAAAAAGTACCTTACAAAAAAAAAAAAAAAAAAAAGCCACGGTGAGAAACTTGAGTGAGAAGTGGAGAAAAGTCAGATGAGATGAAGCACTGGTAAGTTGAAGAAGACGCACAAAAGGAAAAATTAGAAGAAAGAGGAAGACAACGTAAAATGAAAAAGATGAGAGGAAATTTAAAATTGAGAAGAGTGGAAATTGAGGAGTGTGACTAGACTTGTGTGGATGAGAAAATAGAAGAGAAAAAAAAAATGGAGTGAACCAACTAGTGAGGAAAAAAAGGAGTAGTATAAAATATTGAAAATATAATTGGTTGGGCAGAGTGCAAGCCAACTTTCTAAGTTTCTTACTTTCATTTTGTTCATTTGTTTGGTTTTTATTTTATTTTATTTTTTGCATTAAAAGAATTAATTAGTATACTTTAATAAAATAATAGTAGTTTAAGTAAATTATCATATTAGTTCTAAGATAACAAGTTCTATAAATGTATTAAAAATATAAATTTTTATAAATTTTTTTTGTAAGTAATAAGATATGAAATTATATATATATATATATATTAGCAGTAGTTTCGAAATGGTACACTGAAATGAGCTAGTATTGAACGATACCAAAACATTCCATTCAAATAGACAAACCGAAATGGTATTCATAACGTTGGTTTTATGTATTTTTTAAGAAACAATGTGTAATGGATTACACATTGTATTACACATTGTTACTATGAAGTGGTCAGTTCTGTGAAAGCCATTGTTACTATGAAACCTACTGTTAGTGGATTACTTTCAAACCTTGGGATAGATCAAGAGCTAGATGATATAAAAGATTTGCTTGGTGAAACACTCGTCTTGGAGCCTGTTAGTTAAATCCTTAGTGAATTAGACTATTTTAGTTAATTTTTCTATTTTTTATTAATTTAATATTTTATATATATTTAAAATAATTATTAAATTAATTATGATGTCATAGCGGTTCGACCTCGATTCAACCTCAGTTTGACCTCAAAAACCTTGAACCTCTCCCTTTTACAGTCCAATAAATGGTCTGAATTTCAAAACCTTGGTTCAAAGTAGAGAAAAGGAAGCAAAATCTTTTATTTAGAAGAATCCATGTCTTCTGGAACTTTTTGTCTATTTTGTTCTAAAGATCTCTTCTTTTTTTTTTTTTCTTTTTTTTTTTTTTTTTTTTTTTTAATTTGGAGTGGAAGGCTTGACAGTGGATGTATAGTGCTTGTAGAAAGATTCATCTCCAACATAAAGAAAGAAGTTCTTTTAGCTAGAGCTTTGATAGTTCTTAATTTTTATAAAACCCTCCCTTTTTGATATTGTTTTGTCTTATTTTTGTATGTGTTTTATATTTTGGGAAAGAGAAACATACAAAAGTTGAGCAAAATTACACATTTAGTCCAATTTTTAACAGAAGTAGGTTATAGAACACTAACTGAGCTAACCTCAAGTGGGTAAAGTGTCAAATTTCAAACCACAGGTAGGCAATTTAAATTTCAGTCAAACCATAGATGGATCCATTGTAAATTGCCAAAAATATTAAAAATACAGACTTTAACATTTATTTGACCAAGAAATTATCAAAATCTTGATTTTGTTATCAATACTTAATTTAATGTCCAAGTTAAATATTCAAAGCATCAATGTAATCATTCCATTCAAACTACCTTGAAAAATTTCAAAATGAATGAGTTTATGTGAAGTAAATGATGTAGTCCAGATTGCTACCCCTTTCTCTGACTATAATTTGTATCCGTCTAATGCTCCATAGTCATAATTTATCACCTTCTTAATGGTTTATAATCTTCATGATGATAATGTAATGGTGGTACACCATTTTGATTGAACGTTAACCTTGACTGAAGGCAGATATCAGGTAATTTTGTCACTAGCCTGGTCACGAACTCACAATGAGGGATATTCAGAATAAGCTTTTGAAAATTAACTCAAAACCAAACACATGCAAATACTAAAATAACACAAATACCTTACCACTACAAAATATAGATAGTTTTCCCATTAAGCTAGCTAAGGTTGAAAGTGGTACAAAATTTCTGTTTTTTTTTTTCATTTTTCAATGTTTTTGCCTTTTGTGTGTGTGTGTGTGTGTGTGTTGGGTTTTTCTTAGAGTTGGTTGGTTTTTGTGTCAAATTTTACAAGTTCCGGGTATGCTAGGTCGCAGGCTTGGACCCCGGTTAGCTTCAAACCAATGGATTTGGTTTGCTGTAGAACACTGCAAGGTCATACAGGCAAGGTATATTTTTTATGGAAAGATTAATATGTGCTAATTAGGATTGCTTCTTAGTTGTTCCTGATATTAGTTTCTGAGAATGCTATAGTGACATTACATGCATGAGTTTTTTTTTTATTAGCTATAAATTCTTATTGCTTGTATTTTAAAAAATAAATGGAGACAAAAATGAGCAACGATGGAAGAGATATTCTACTCAATGAAAACATAGTAGAGTCGAGAGGAAATAGAAGTATACGAGGAAGAGACAATGTGGAGAATTCTCCTAATGCACAACAACCATGTTAACATTTGGTATCAACAAGTTATGCAATTGAGCCTCTCCAAAGAAAAAGGAGTAGGACAAATCCACTAGTTGAATTTTTGCAAATATTGGTTCCTCTCTTAAAGAGTATTGTTCCTTTTTAAAAGAGTAATTCACACAACAANATTTGTATCCGTCTAATGCTCCATAGTCATAATTTATCACCTTCTTAATGGTTTATAATCTTCATGATGATAATGTAAAGGTGGTACACCATTTTGATTGAACGTTAACCTTGACTGAAGGCAGATATCAGGTAATTTTGTCACTAGCCTGGTCACGAACTCACAATGAGGGATATTCAGAATAAGCTTTTGAAAATTAACTCAAAACCAAACACATGCAAATACTAAAATAACACAAATACCTTACCACTACAAAATATAGATAGTTTTCCCATTAAGCTAGCTAAGGTTGAAAGTGGTACAAATTTCTGTTTTTTTTTTTCATTTTTCAATGTTTTTGCCTTTTGTGTGTGTGTGTGTGTGTGTGTTGGGTTTTTCTTAGAGTTGGTTGGTTTTTGTGTCAAATTTTACAAGTTCCGGGTATGCTAGGTCGCAGGCTTGGACCCCGGTTAGCTTCAAACCAATGGATTTGGTTTGCTGTAGAACACTGCAAGGTCATACAGGCAAGGTATATTTTTTATGGAAAGATTAATATGTGCTAATTAGGATTGCTTCTTAGTTGTTCCTGATATTAGTTTCTGAGAATGCTATAGTGACATTACTGCATGAGTTTTTTTTTTATTAGCTATAAATTCTTATTGCTTGTATTTTAAAAAATAAATGGAGACAAAAATGAGCAACGATGGAAGAGATATTCTACTCAATGAAAACATAGTAGAGTCGAGAGGAAATAGAAGTATACGAGGAAGAGACAATGTGGAGAATTCTCCTAATGCACAACAACCATGTTAACATTTGGTATCAACAAGTTATGCAATTGAGCCTCTCCAAAGAAAAAGGAGTAGGACAAATCCACTAGTTGAATTTTTGCAAATATTGGTTCCTCTCTTAAAGAGTATTGTTCCTTTTTAAAAGAGTAATTCACACACAAAGAAAAATCTTTTTTTTGGTTGATATTTTAGTTTTACAGTCCAAACTCCATGCCAGCCGAATCTTGAATTTCGGCCGGTATTTACTGAGGGTTTCTTGATTGAAAGAGTGAGGCGAGGGTTTCTTGTTTGAGAGAGTGATCCAATTGCAAAGTCCAAAAGACGCCATATAGGAAAAAAAAAACAGGGAAGAGAGTCCAAAATGGTGTCGTTTAAGGCTTGAAACAAATGACCCGTGTGAACCACCTGAACCGGTCACAATTCATAGAATCGGGAGGTCCGACCGCAGTCCGTATGGTTCACTACTTTTTTTGCATGGAACGGTTCTTCATGTTTAACAGACCATAAAAATGGCCGATTTGAGGTTTTCCTGGTCAAACCGTACAGTTCGGTTTGGGTTTCAAAACCTTGCTTTGAACTACAATAGCACAAATGACATCAATTCAAGCCAGCTCTTATACTTCATTTAAATTGTTTATCTAGCACCTAAAAATAAATGACCTAGTTCATTCCAATAATTAATGTCTATTCTCTTTGCCAATCAACTTCACCCGTGAACAGTCTATATGGATCCACAATACAGCTTTTAGAACCTAACCATCCAGAAAACTAATATCGTGTTAAGTTCCACAATTGTAGACAAATTATTATTAATCATTGATTGGTCAAGTAGGTCTTCAAAATGCTAGTGGCATTGATAACAAACTTTGATATGATGGATTTCAACAGTGAGGTTGGAGAAAAGACTTTTCAGGAAGGGGGCAAGACTTAGGTACAGTACTTAGGTGCTGTTTCTTAGATTTCCCTCTTAAAATTCTGCTATGTGGATTTTTTGTCATGGAATAGAAGTGTATTTTTTAGTTAAGTAGTCACATGACTGAATCTTAAGAGGGGGGAGCCTAAGGAACAACACCTAAGGTATTGTACCTAAGTTTTGTCCTTTTAGAAACCTCTAGAACCACTCATTGTGACAAGGAGCTCGCCTCTTTCAAGAGTTGCTTTATCTCTTCATGCAACTGGATTACTGTAGCATTAGTGGATCCTCCCTGCAAAGAAACCACATGACCAAAAAAGAGTATTTTAATAATAGACAACTTAAGTATAAAACACTCCATTTTTTTATCTTGTTTTTGTATGTGTTTTTTGTTTTGGGAAGAGAAATACATAAAAGCGGAGCAAAATTACACATTTAGTCCTATTTTTAACAAAGGTGGGTTATAGAATACTAACTAAACTAACCTCAGGTAGGTAAATTGTCAAATTTTAAATCACAAGTAGCTTTTGGAAATCTCAGCTCATAGAAGCATTTCATCAAACACTTTGTATTTCTACTAGTCCAACCTTGAACTCCAAAAAACATAAAATATAAATCAATAATTTCTTAACTAAACTAAACCAACCCAATTCTCATCCTTACTAGAAGATACAAACCCACAAAACATCAAAAACAAATCAAACAAAACTAAGTCAACAATTATATATAGATAGAGATGTGGTGGCTATCATGTCACATACCTCTAATCTTCTTTTTAGTAAGCTCTTCTTGATGATTTCTCATTCTTAATCCTGTGGACTTGACAATATATGTACAGTCGAGATAGTCTAGTTACTCTAGTCTAGTTGTTGTACTACATGTACTCTTTTTATGCAAAGTGTTAAACTATGAACAACGATATCAATAAAGAAATTCACAAATAATATTAACCACAAATGTATAAAATGTTCTCTAACTTAAGGGCAATATATGTTGATGCGTCTATGACATAGCATAATATCCCTTAAGAGTGTTTACATAACACAAATATATTTTGGAATTCCTTCTCAAAATTAAAGAATCCGATATCATTTATAAATGTTTGGAATAGTGCATCATGATTATTATTTGTGAATTCATAATCAATCATATGCTCATGGGATTTCTCCTAAAAAGAGATCTATTTTTTGACAAACTATAACATTTGAGATGTGTGTGTGTGTGTTTAATGAATTATAACATATGAGATATTGATCAAAAGAAAACAATGTTTTACACATGTACTTAATTAGATGGGCTAGTGCTTATGCTAAAATCCAGAATTTATGCATGTCGTGCTCCATTTTAAACGAGCAATTAAGGACTTCAAGCTCAAAAATATCTAGTTTCATGCTTTTAAGTACCCAAAATTGGGATCTTTAAACTTTGGAAAGTCAAAAAGCAGTTTCTCTTATTTTTAAGCTATAAGGCAAATATAAAATTGACGATTTTTCTTGAAACTTTTCTTTATGTTTCTAGTATTATGATGGAATAATAAGAGGGACTATCTTAAAATTGTTGATAGTAAAAAATAGGCCTATTCCCATGCAAATCAATGACACTTGGTAAAGTGTTTAAAAGGCTTGAATCCTGATGCGTTAGCCTATTCCTTTACAGATGTGAACCATGCGGAGTTCTTGTGTGAGATAAACAAAATGCATTATTTGAGTTATGGTGTAAGAGCAAAATTGATTTGTGATTTGCCTAGGATTGGTCTTGTGAACAATGGTTTAAGTCTAGACTAAAAATCATTTGAACTTCTAGTTAGAGCTTAATTGTGTTTTATGTGGCTGTTCAGATTGGGACATATAAAATTGGGTAAATGGTTGTAGTTTGCTACCCACCACCTTTGGCATAACAACATTTATAGGACATAAATTTTGATTTGATTCCATATGGGATACACATAATTCTTCTCCATAACAACAGTTATGATAAATATTTCAAAAGAATTTGATTTGTTTTCTATTTTCTACCATTTTCATAGTTGACTTCCTTAATAGGCACTCTTCTTAATTGGTACCATTCTTTATTAAGCAACTTTCTAGTATACTTTCCAAAAATTACGTTGCCTAATGCAATCATGAGTACACAATTAAAATTATGTACACGGCAGTTGGCTTTCCTCAACTATTTTCTTCTTTTTATTTTGCTTAAATTTTGTAGACAATAAATGGTCTTGTAATGTGGCAAAACCGTAATGATACTGTTTTTATGCCAAAAACTTGTATTTTCAAATGCAATTTGACCTCACCTCTTTAATTCCCAAAATTGGGGTCTATAAGCTTGGTAGGACAATAGACAACCAGGCTTATTCTAAATCTAAAGCCGGTGAGGAAAACATTTTAATTTAGAAAATTTTTAAAGTGAGGCAATTCAATATTGAAAGTAGTTTAGCATGAAATAAAAAGAAGCCACATGCCAAAAAACAATCATATAAACACTATTGCAACTTGCAAATATTTGGAGAGCTAGAACCAGAAATGCATAAGTCTGACCTTAAGACCCAAGAACTAGGTCATACCCTTGGGGCTTGTTGAGGTCGCTTGAATTTTGTGGTCGTCTTTTGTTTAATCCATGCCTCACAATGAGCTACCCACTTGATTGCCTCCACCTTTAGACCCAAATGGATATTATGTTTCTCTATTTCAGTGGTGTAGACCCTAAATTTAAAGGCCAAAGGATTTGAGACATTGCGTCTTGGCTCTCACCTCATCATCTACTTGTTTGGTTGACAAGTCATGCTTTGAAGATGAAGGTGTCTTGGTGATGTCTCTTTATCTCCCCCATCTCAGCCCAATCGTAGATTAAATGAAATGAGCATGGATAGAATGAAGAGATGATCACAGGGTATTATCTCGCGGGATACTCTTAGATCGGTACTTTTGTATTCATGATTCTCCATTGAACTGAGTGAACCCATTGTTGTAGGAAAAGCTAGATGACTAATCACGTTCCCATAGACAGCACCAAACTGAGGATGCCAAAATCGTCAGTTGGATCACTCGTCCAATTTGGAGCTCGAATAAAGAGAGTTGATCGAAAGACCCCGAATTATGCCCAGTGGAGGAGCCTCTGATGCTTAAATTAATATCAACCCATATCTTTTATATATAGATGGTGTTTTGTAGTAATTTTTTGATGTACCTTAGAGTATCTCTAATAGCTTAGGTAAAAGTAAAATAATCTCTATAATAGAGAACGAGAACCAAAAAAAAGTCTCCAATGGATTCTCTAAATCATGATTTTTTTTTTTTTGCTCATGAACAGTAGCTCATCAAATTTGATAGGCTATTGTACATTAGCAAAAGAATAAAACTAAATAAAAAATTAGCAAAGAAAGGGGTGGGGATGGGGGTATGGGAATGTGTGTTAAAAAATGAAAAAATAATGAATAAAAAAAATAATATTTAAATGAGATAGAAAAATGATAGAGAATCTGTTGGAAGATGTATTTGAAAAAGTAGGTAGGTAAAAAATAAATATCACTGTTCACTGTCCAAATAGTACAAAAATACAGAGAAGCTGCTAGAGATGCTCTTAGCAAGTGAGGTAGATTGTACATTTTATAGGTGATTTAGGTAGCTGTTGAACATAAATAAGAGTAATTATTACCCTAATTATAACGTTCTTTGTCTTGATGAGAGTTTAAGACCTTTGATGGTCATTATTGATTGTGTTGAGCAATTACTCATCTAATTTCTTTGATGGTGCACTAATGATGCAATGGTCGTCCATTAAGTTGGACGACCTTAATGATTTTTATGGTCTCATTAGGATGTAAATCCAGCACATGGTCTTTTATTTTATGTTTACTTGGTATTAATATTAAGAAGAATCTTAGGATGCCTCTATATGGCCTTGCTGTCGGTCTTCTCCATGATTGGATATGGTGTCACTTTGAGAGAGAGAGAGAGAGAGAGAGAGAGAGAGAGATATTTATTGAGGTTTAACGGCAGAACTCTTTGAAATATACTGAACATTACCCACTACAGACACATTGGCCTTTCTTTATTTGCTAAAAATGGAATGCCCTAGTTGCTTTAATTGTTTTATTATCACAAGCAACTAGAGCATTATATTTTTAGCAACTAAACAAAATCTAGCTAGGTCAATGTATGGGCAATGGGTACAATGAATAGCGTCTACGCATGCACATTACTGCCCCCTGAAATGAAATTTTAATAGAAATAATGTATCTAGAAAATATAAATTCTTTTTTGCTAGATTACTGATTATTACCAAAGTCAAGGAATTGAAAAAAAGAAAAAGAAAATGCAAGAGACTAATCTTTACTTAAGGACAGGGCAAAACTATACATATAGCCTCGAAATCCATGACTCTTCGAAGAGTTAACATGCATAATGTCCAAAGCAATACCTATCACTTCCTTTGACTTTCTCGCGTTTTTTTTTTTTTTTTTTTAAAAAACAACAATCCTTTTGTTAAAGATTTTTTATTTATAATTTTTTTTCAATTTAATTAAGAATAAAATCAATTAATTGATCTCCACTCAAACTTAATATAATTGTTAGATCTTTCTTGTAGAGTTTTATTCTAAAATAATAAAGCATCCGAATCAGATGCAATTTACTTAAATGCAATCTATTATTATTATTATTATTATTATGTAAATGCATATATGTTATTTATTAAACAAGAAAAATAAAAAAATAAATAAAAAAGAAGAAGAAGACGAAAAAAGAAAGAGAAAGAGAAGAAGAAGTTAAATACTGCTGCCGCCGCCGCCCCTAAAAAATGACGAGCATATTTGAAATCTAAGGCAACTAGCAAGCATATATCATGGGAATGGAATATATTAGAAAAAACAAAGAAGTAATCTTTAAACGCAGCAAACCCAAAGCCAAACCCAATCCCTCGTGCTTCATCAACAGTTAAACCCCTTTCCCATTAGGCTTTTGTGAACTGACATCAACCCCGTTAGACAGAGAAGCTACCGAAGGGAAAAAGCACTCCATCCACACTAGGACGACATACACCTTACATCGCAACCGTTGCAAAGACTTCTAGGGGCAGATTTGGACGGCAATGCCGATTGCAACATTGAGTTTCGACCTGTTCAACACACACTCTCTATACATAACAGAACAGATTTAAACATTTTAGTTCCTGGTTGTTCAATTGAACAAGGGTTTTTTTTTTTTCCTATCTATGTTCGATTTTCTAGTTTTTGTTCACAAGTCTGTAACCAAGAAAGACATAGGATGCAGACCAAAACTCCATTTTGTGTGATTATATATAGTGACGAATGAATGGATAACATACACAACTGAATATCTTGAGAAAATTGTAATCCAAGGAAAAGGTTCCAGTTCTCAATTTTTATTGGTTTTGGAGGTTTTTACTATACTTAATTAGGATCCAATTTCCAGCTGAAACAATTGAATTGGCTAGTCTAGTTTGGTTTTTGAAAATATGTAAATATTAATATTTTTGTGTATAAAAGACATGAGCTAGTAATGATAAACAGGTTTCATCGACAAGCATATGATGGTGTTCAATTTTACCATTTTGTTCATGTGCGTGGGGCAAGAGAGAAGATGAATAAAGTTACATTTGTCAAAGAAAGTATTTAATTTGTGAAACTCACCATCCTAATAAGTTTGTATGGATTTAATTTTAGTAGAAAATTGGCGCTCAACCATATTGAAATTGAAGAAAAATACCAAACACATTAGATTTTAATGAAATTAGAAAGATCCATATATATATATTTTGAATAATAATAACAATAATAAAAATAGTACAAAATAACAATCACCATAAGTTAAGATCCATATATATATATTTTGAATAATAATAACAATAATAAAAATAGTACAAAATAACAATCACCATAAGTAGAGGAAGGGAGTATTGGCCGAGTCAAAAAAAAAAAATTTAAGGAGGCCAAACTACATATAAATATTTTTTTTTATATGTATATAATATTTATTTATTGTTGATACATGAAGAATGTTTATAATTTTGATTTAACATATAATATTTTCTTATGTAAAAGAAATTTACTTCAAATAATACGTATTTATGTCTTTGCCAAAAAAAATAAGATAACTCTAAACATGTCTAAAAATATATAAGTCAATTAAATATAAATAAATAAGTAATGCTACAGTTACAAATTATTTTATAACATTTTAAAATATTTATGATGTGACTAACATCTTATTGGTTTTCATTAGACTCATAATTAATATCAATTTTCATTTACTAATAATCATTCACCATATCTGCAGTTTGTAAAATTTTTTATAAAATAATTTATATCTCTAGCATTATTCTAAATAAAATATAATTAAATTATATATGGTATACATTAAATACAATTTAATTTAATGAGTTATGTATTACATAAGAGTAATTAGAAGGAAAATAAAATGCATTAGTCAAATAAGGGGTCATTATTTAAATTTATGTCCAAAATAATTTCTTTTTACCTAAAATACAATAATTTGATATGCAACAAAACAAGGATTACCAAGACCACGATGATAACAAATGGAATCAACACATTCATATACAAGAGCACTAGGATAGGTAGAATTAGGAGTGATGGAAGAGAGCATGCATGGAAAATCCGGATTCAATGGCCCCGCAAAGAAGAATTTTCTTAGTGACTTGGTCCTTAATGAAGAAATGAAATGGGTGAAATTCAAGGAAAACGCCGTTCCATCTGCAAAATTCATAAACTAAAAGCAAGAATTTGGTAATAGAGAGAACATGAAGAACATTAAAGAGTTGAGAGGAAGAAGAAGGGGTATAGAGAGAGGTAGAGCAATGTGAGACCATGGGACGACCTTATCATTGCCAACATGAAGATGCTCAAAGCCACAATAATCTTCATGTATAATTAGACTGGCAAGATTTAGGATGACATATGATTGAAACCGTTTTAGATCTAATAGCAAGAACAATTGTCATGGCTTTGGGTACGATTGTCCCCATGAAAGATTTAGCCACCACTCCTCCATTGCGATAATGGCCACCGCAGTAAGAATGAGGACCAAAACCCTTGGTAAAAGAAGAAGGGTGACGTTGAGTAATATTTGCATGAGGTGTGGTTTTACAGGGTTTTGTAACAAAAAACAAATGAAAAGGCATCTGAGTGAAAAGTTCATGACTAAGGAGGAGATTGTGTAAATTTTTGGAAAGAAATAGGACTAGAAAAAGTGGCTAAGGTGGTGACCAAATAATGGAACTCAGGTTTAAGGCCTTTGAAAACACAAATGTTAAGCTTCTGAGTAGAAATAGGCATACCAGCTAGAGTGAGTTCATCAGCAAAAGAATATGCTTTATGCGGAAATTGCGTGACCAATAAGTCAACCTATTTGAGACTTTGGAGATGCATATGGATTTGAAAAATATGGGTATTGGAAGCAAAGGCAAGCGATGATTCAAGGGTGGCCTAAATTTCATGAGCGGTAGTGAGAGAAGAAATGAGGGGACTCATTAGGAGTTGGTCTCGAAGAATCCAAGGGAGCAAGGCAAGATTTGGAGTTGTGATGTTATTGACAGGGGGACATGGGTTGGACCCATCAAATAAAAAGCCGAGAAGGTCTTGATCTCTCTAAGATATGGAAAAGTTGAGACTTCCAATAGAGGTAATTTTTGTTGGTAATCTTAATGGATAGAAAATGATAGGCATTTGACAGAGAAGGAACAAAGGCAATTTGTGGGGAAAAATCAGTTGGGTGAACAATGGAAGGAGATAAATAGGAAGAATGAAAGCCATAAGGATTGAGCGTGGTATGATATTTATATAACTGAGGATACAAGATACAAGATAAAATATAAAACAAATAACTAAGAGATGACACTAATTCAAAAGTGCCAAGAAACTGAAAATACAACAGATGAAATTAGGTTAAGATCTGAATATAGACACTCAAAAACTATTGTTGCACGCTCCTGAAACAATTATTTTATTCTGTTAATATATATATATATATATATTTTGATATAACTTATTCGGATCAGATAAAAAAACAAATTGAGGCTACTAGACTGTACCTAACAAAATTGCAATTTTAAGAGACTGTTTTAAAAGGCTGTTTCTATACAGATAAACTATAATTTAAATAAAATAATGGAGATTTGGAACAGTGGTAAGGAATTAAAACAAAAAATTCTCCCCTATCTTGTCTACTCTTGTCTTCTAGTAGAAAATAAAATAAATAAAATTCAGATTACCATTATTATAATCATAGTGGAATAAATTGTTTAGTAGTTTTATTGCTTCAGTCCGCACATTTGTTTGTTTGTTTGTTTTTTTTTTTTTTTTTTGGGGGGGGGGGGGGGGGATGAGTACATATTCTCCTATTTGTGTACTTCTTTAGAATAAATAAACGATAAACCATTACCCGGGATGATTGGTAAGTAATTAATCTATGAAGTGGTGATATCAGGTGAATTTATTGTAGAAATTTAGGTGATCTTCAAGACCAGAGAATAGATACACTATTGTTTCTACTAAAGAAATAACATAGCTAGACATGTATAGTATTGCTAATCTAAAAGGTCTAGGATGTATTAAGAACTTACAAGGTGGTACATTTCTAGCAAAATGCGGGCCACTGAGACTACCTTGCTGCAACAAGATTATTCAGAACTAGACTCTAACATATATATAGCTATTTTTAAAGAGGGGATCTTGAAGCATATGTAGATGAGACTTTTGAATATTTGATTTCCTGTAACGTTCCCATCCGTTTCACCTGTTGTTTGATCCTGTAGAAATAATAGTCGACACCATGTTATATCTTATAAAATTAAAAAGGAAAACAAAAATCCTAAGAAAGTTATGAATACAACTTGCTAAAAAATCGCCTGAGTATCAATTCTTACAACTAAAGGTTCGTATTCTTATTTTCCAATCCAACGAAACAAAATATCAGATGATTGTGAAATTACTTGACCAAGTATATTTTTGCCAACTCATAATACAAGTCGTTAAGTTAAAAGAGTTAGATCATTCACAACAAAGTTGTAAAATAAGTTAAATGCTATTTTTATGACTTTAAACACTAAAAAAACTGTCACAGCAGTGGCGTTATATCTAAAAAATATTGGCAACTAGCCACAATGATCTGTTACTACTAGCAAATCACTTTAGCTACTAGTTATAAATATTTTATTCAATTTTATTTTTTCATTTCCTTCTCTCCCCTCTTCCTTCTCATCCATAGCACACTACGCCACAAAACTCAACCATTCCCATTTATCTCCTCTCTCACTTCTTTTCATCTCTCTCCTCTCACATGGTGGCTCGGGTTGCTAGTCTCAGTCTATCTTTTCGTTGCCATGGTGGTCATCCCTCATTAGTGGCTAGGCCATCGGTATGGGTTTGTGTGAGTGGTTTCGGTGGGTTGTGGTTGGGTTTCAGTGGCTGTGGCTAGGTTTCGGTGGAGGCTAGGTTTTAGTTGAGCTGTGACTGAGTTGAGTTGTGGCAGGGTGTTGGCGGAGGCTGGGTTTTGGTTGAGCTGTAATGGTCAATGGGTGGTTAGGCCACCGGAATTGGGGCTTCTATTAGTTGTAGTCTCAATGGGTGGTGGTGATGGAGGTTTTAGGGTGGTTATTTATTTTGGGTGTGGTGGGTAGCAATTTATAGGGATTGTAGTGGTTAAGGGTTGTGATTGTGGGTGGTGGTTAGGGGTGGCAATTCATGTTCGCATGTCGGTTTTATGTCGTGTCAACTCATGAGAATCCAACTATATGGATCAACACTAATCCGATATGTTTATTAAATAGGTCAAAATTCATCAACCTTAATATGACCCATTCATTAAACGGATGAGTCCTGTTGATCTATTTATCAAATTTTATCAAAATGAAAAAAAAAATTATAAAAAACAAACAAATAAATATTTTTAATATAAAATTCAAAACTAACGAGTAACCGTATAACAAATAATCATTCAAAATTAAAGTATATCTTATCACAAATAATCAATCATAATATGTCAAAGAAAATAAATCACAACAACTAATAAGTTTATATACCTAGGGTTTGAAGGATATATTAGTAAAATGTAATTTAAGCAGGTCAAACGGGTTCCATGGGTTGAACACTAACCCAATTCGTTTATTAAACGGGTCAGTCATATCAACTCGAATATGATACGAATTTATTAAGTCTTAACTCATAACTTGCAAATATCATGTTGTGTCGTATCGAATTCACGGGTCATGTCTAATTTTGCCACCCTTAGTGGTGGTGTTAGTGGCTATGGCATCAGTGGCTATGGTTGTGGCTTAGGTTGTCGTGGCTGGTCAAGGCTGTGGCGGTGGTGATTGTGGTTATTGATTATTGTGTTGTTTGTATTATTTTATTGTGTTATATGTTAAAATAGAACCTTTGATGTTGAATATATTTTAAAGTGAGGTGTTAAAATAAATAAAGTGGCTTTCTAAGTTACTAAAAGCTAAAAATTTTAAATGCTTTGATGTGAATTCTCTTATGACTTATGACATTTTAGGAAGCATTTTTCCAGAATCCTATAACTTTGGAAAAAGTTTTCCTCCAAATTAATATTGAGAATTTTTCCTCCAATTCACTATATGACAATTAAAATGATCATTCACATGTACTTTTAGTTACATGACCTCTTTAATAAGTCATGTGATGGCTTATTTAAATAATATATATGAATAGTCTTATAAATTACTCGAATAATTTTATAAATCATTATGTAGTAAGTTGGAGAAAATTATTTTAAATTGGTTTGGAAGAAAATTTTGTTCTATTTCTAATCCCTTATATGACATTCCTCAGAGATTTAACAATATCACTTTTGCATAACCTATTATTAGTATCACTTTTTTTGTGCACCAATCATAAATTTTCACCTTTAACAATTGTAAAACAAGATGTACAATTTGTTTAGGTGCACTTAATGATTGTTCAACACGCAAATTTGGCAAAGATGTGATACTTTATGTGCTTTAAAAGCACTTGCACCAGTAGGTGCAAAATAAAAAATAAAAAAAGTTGCAAATTTTACACATTTTTGCCTAAAAACTACCCACATCAGTCTATCTGAAACACTGTTTATATGCAAAATTATTACAGTAACTGTGCATTTATGCAAGGTTACTATAGCCTTTTATATGATTATTTTATTTTATTTTTCTCTCTCCACTCTCAATGAATAGATTTTTGCTCTCTTCCCCTCATCTCTTCAATGTCTAGAAGACCACCTTGCCTTGCACCACTGCAGCCCAACCACCGCCAAAACCCATCCATTACAACATCATTAAAATCCAAGCACAATCAACCCAAAATAAAAAATCCAAACACAATCAATCTAAAATTAATGAAAATCTACTTAAACTCAGCCCAAACCCAACTGAAATCAACCAAAACAAACCTCCAATGGAAAACCTAACAGCAAACCCATTTGGAAAACCCAAATCAATGCAAAACCCAAGATGCTACTGCCATGGAGGATTGGGTGGAGTGCTCGATGCTGCCATGAGAGAGAAAGTGGTGAGGAGTGAAGGTGAGTAGTGCTCATCCATGGAGACTAGTGGAGAGAGTTTTCAGATTTGGGTATATAGAATTTTTTTTCATAAATGAAATAGTGATGAGTGACCATTTTCAAAATAAAAGCGAGAGAGTGTGTGTGGATATATGAAATAATAAAAATGATTATTTAAAAAAATATGTATAGTATATAATAGATAAACTAATATGGGTGATTTTGCAAAATATTTGTATATGATAGAAAATGTAAGTTGTTATATTAAAATAGAAAGAAAAATTTAGAGAGATTGATGTTAATGCTCTAAGAGTTAGGAATTAGCCTACACAAATTTTTCTTCTCTACAAATCCACAGAGAGAGAGAGAGAGAGAGAGAGAGAGAGAGAGAGAGAGAGAGAGAGAGAGATGTTTCTTCCACTACAGAGGCATTCAGCCTAGAGACTATATGCACTCAGGGTTGATGCCTAAAATTCTAGATTTCTCTCAGCAAACACTCACACAGATGTTTCTGCCTCTATTGATGCTAGATTCTGCCTATAATGGCTACAAAAGGAAAACCAGCTAGCCATTTTATATATGTTGCAGTGCCTAGCTATATATTATTCAGAGTTGTTTAGAATATTTATTATGGGAGTTAGGGTTACTGTTACATTTTCTGACATCTTGTCTCCTAGGTTATCTAAAACACTGTATATCTCATAGAGTCACAGTTGCAATAAAAGTATAAAACTATATTAGGGACCTTATTTGGGAACACCAAACATATCCTTCAAGTAAAACACTGAGATGTGGAAGATGAAAGACATTCATCAATTACAACAGAAGTCCTCCTATGAACTTCTCTGTTTGGTTCCTACCTTCTTTTTTTCACCAAAAGTAACATATATAATCATGGAGCAGTAAATCAATGACTACATCTCTCATACCTAGTTTTTGAGTTTCAAGTTTTATTCCACGGTGTATGTACTCTACATTTTTATGGCTCTCATGTGCTTACTTTCCAACTCGTAATATATAAGATGAAGATATTTTCGAAAAGAAATGTGCTAGCTGGTACATAAATTTAAAGTTTAGTAGATCAAGCAAATCAACAGCAATGTCTGTACTTTTTCTTAAGTTAAAAACTTAGCATGGTATTAGAAAGTTTTTTAAAACCACAAGTATATATACAGGAATACACTACATTCTACTTAAAAATCATGATAACTTTTAAATGAAAATATGATAAGTTATACCACACACAATATATTTTCTTAAACAATATGAGACAATTACTTCTCTCCTTTTTTTTTTTTTTAAAAAAAAAAAACAACAAACACACCTGTTAATAAACACCACTAAAAATCTATTATAACTTTAAGAGAAAGTGAAGTTAATAACTATACTTGATTATTGGTATACAATTTGATAGTATAACTGACATGCTTTTAATAACTATAAATTTTAAAGTTTTAAACCTGTGAGGTGTGGAAGATAATCATTTTCATTTCATGGTTTCTATTAAATATTACATATTTGAAAGTATAATTAGTGTCAGGTTATTTAAAATTTTAAATGATGTGATAGTTTGTATTATGTTAGATTTAAAAAATAAAATTTTAATCGTAAAATAAACTCTCTCTTTTTCAAGTGAAATGAAAAGGATCTTATTCCACAAAGTATTTCACCTTTAGTATCTCATGGGGTGACTTCACTTCAACTATTAATCATATTAATTATACTAACAAGCATAGTACGAAGTTCATTCTTTTTTTTCTTTTTCTTTTTTGGGATGGGAGAGATAAACCAAAACACAAGGAGATTATTATTCCTAAACACAAAGAAGGGATGTTGAGCTTCCTGTATAACTGTCACGACCTACGGAACACACTCAATCTAATCCATATAATCCAATGTATTAAAGTTTCCCAAAAATTCTTGAAGTCTTAGTTAGAGCCTACGATGCACAACAGTGCTTTGAGCTAAATGACATTACTAGGATGATTTTGATACCATTTGTCACAACACAAAGAACACATTACACACACTCATCCAATCCAATTTACATAATCTAGGTATCACAATAATCTAATAGTCTTAATTGAAAATTCCAAATTTCTACAAGATATTATTGTATCTTTGACTGTCCCTTTTATGTTTTGAACGAGAGCTTTATCAATATAAGCATGAGATGATGAGAAGAATAAATCTGAGAGTTACTCTCAATCCCAATAGCATGGATAAAAGTTGATCAAACCTGCTTAATCATCAGAGGATCAATGGCTATCCATATGCTACGTACAATAAAACCACACCAATCCAGATCTAGATTCTTATTCAAAAGGGAAAAAAAATCAAAAGCATAAGCATTTTTTAGTAAAACACCAAAGTTGTTTTAGTGAGCAGGTTACTATCTTATTTTATATATATTTGAAGGACCGTTTGAGAGGTTTTCCCTTTTAAAATTAAAGAAAACCAAATTGATTTCAGTTACCAAAGAGCTCTAGTTGAAATGGTGTTTCCTTTCCTTGCAAGAACATCGTATAGTCAGATTGGGAATGCATGACACATTAAGTGTATACAACTTAATTTTTTTTTAATTAAAAAAAAAACCGTAATAATAATTCACTAGAGATCCATCTTCTTCGTAAGACAATAGCCTAATATTGAAATATTACTGCACACGAAGCTTTCATGTATATGGACAAATTGTAGTATGTATATTGAAACAATACATATATAATCCTAAATAAGTTTGCATAAAGAGCACATAATAGAGTTTCTATATAGAAAGATGATAAGAGTCATGGTCTTACCCTATCTATATATGTAGATGAATTATGACTCTAAATGTAGACAACTGAAGTATCCATCATAACATATATGTCAGAACGAGATAATGTAATTTCGTATTATCCAGAAACACTATCACAATGATTGCTTGCAATCTTAGCCCAAGTAGCTGATATATATATATATATAGTCATTGAATATTTTTTTTCTTTTTCTTTTTTGGGATGGGAGAGATAAACCAAAACACAAGGAGATTATTATTCCTAAACACAAAGAAGGGATGTTGAGCTTCCTGTATAACTGTCACGACCTACGGAACACACTCAATCTAATCCATATAATCCAATGTATTAAAGTTTCCCAAAAATTCTTGAAGTCTTAGTTAGAGCCTACGATGCACAACAGTGCTTTGAGCTAAATGACATTACTAGGATGATTTTGATACCATTTGTCACAACACAAAGAACACATTACACACACTCATCCAATCCAATTTACATAATCTAGGTATCACAATAATCTAATAGTCTTAATTGAAAATTCCAAATTTCTACAAGATATTATTGTATCTTTGACTGTCCCTTTTATGTTTTGAACGAGAGCTTTATCAATATAAGCATGAGATGATGAGAAGAATAAATCTGAGAGTTACTCTCAATCCCAATAGCATGGATAAAAGTTGATCAAACCTGCTTAATCATCAGAGGATCAATGGCTATCCATATGCTACGTACAATAAAACCACACCAATCCAGATCTAGATTCTTATTCAAAAGGGAAAAAAAATCAAAAGCATAAGCATTTTTTAGTAAAACACCAAAGTTGTTTTAGTGAGCAGGTTACTATCTTATTTTATATATATTTGAAGGACCGTTTGAGAGGTTTTCCCTTTTAAAATTAAAGAAAACCAAATTGATTTCAGTTACCAAAGAGCTCTAGTTGAAATGGTGTTTCCTTTCCTTGCAAGAACATCGTATAGTCAGATTGGGAATGCATGACACATTAAGTGTATACAACTTAATTTTTTTTTAATTAAAAAAAAAACCGTAATAATAATTCACTAGAGATCCATCTTCTTCGTAAGACAATAGCCTAATATTGAAATATTACTGCACACGAAGCTTTCATGTATATGGACAAATTGTAGTATGTATATTGAAACAATACATATATAATCCTAAATAAGTTTGCATAAAGAGCACATAATAGAGTTTCTATATAGAAAGATGATAAGAGTCATGGTCTTACCCTATCTATATATGTAGATGAATTATGACTCTAAATGTAGACAACTGAAGTATCCATCATAACATATATGTCAGAACGAGATAATGTAATTTCGTATTATCCAGAAACACTATCACAATGATTGCTTGCAATCTTAGCCCAAGTAGCTGATATATATATATATATATAGTCATTGAATAAAATAGCATTCCTCTCATAAATAGTATAATAAAGACTGAAAATTTGCACCTTCAATCTTGTACAAGTGTGTAAAGGACAAAAGACAAGCAAGTAGAAGAGAATCCATGACAAACAATACGGATGCTTGCAAGTTTTCTACACATTTATGATTTTGTTTAAACAAATCTAAAAAGGGAAGCAAATTATTTAAAATTAGATAAACAATCTGTTAAAATGTGAAGCAAATGCATAATATATATAAGGTTGATCCGGTTCCACCACAAGGGAATCATTATTATATTTTTAAAGCACCAATATTGGAGAAAGAATTGATGAGGAGTATAATGTTGTCTTCTAAACTATGAGAGTGAATATAGAGAAGGGCATGCATAAATTCAATTATTTATAAGTTATTTCCCACGTAGATGCGTATATAAATCACATGCAACGTATGATATATCACATGGTCATCCATGGGGAGCACAAAATCTCGCAGAATCAGGAAAGAGCCAAAATAAGTAAAAAAGTAAACAAGGCATATTTTAATTAGGAAGCTACAAGAACAGTGTTTTTTGGCAAGAGAGAGGAGAGAGAGAGAGAGAGAGAAAGAGTGAAAATTGTTCCCCACTCTAAACATAGAATCTAATACTAGTGAGGGTAGGTAAAGTTAATTAACACAGTTTTACACTCCAACTTTTCCCAAGATTATGCAAATTAGGGTTTTGGGATCTAGGACTAGGGTTTTATGAATAAAATGAGAGCCCAAGACCTACAACCTAGGAGGGTCTAGTCTCAGTGTCATATAATTGTCCACTTAACTAATCTGTTCAAGTTATTTCCAACAACTTATTAGATCCAATTACTTAATTTTCATGAAAATTTTATACAAGTACTATAGCAACTGTATATGGTTCCTAAACCTCATAACAATTCAATAATATACAGAGTTAGTTTGAGTGAGACAAAATTTACCATTAATCCCAAGAAGGCAAGGCAATTAAGCTGCTTGCTTGGAAGACTTTGCTGGGTCTTCGGCTTTAATTTGATTCCTTTTCTTCTTCTTCTTCTTATACGGAATTCCTCTTGCTTTAGATTGACACTCCTTAACTTCACGCAAATACACCCTAATAGCTCCATTTCCGAACGGGTTTGTCTCCGGTGAACCACCATGTTCCTCATAGGCAGCTCTGAGGCGTCCGATTAGCGCGTCGAGGCTCCCCCAAGCTTGCCTGAGAGGACAAGTGCAAGGAGCAGGAGGGTCAGGCTGACCAAAGAAGACACAGCCATGTAAATGAACCTTGGTCTTTCCGAACTGGTCAAGGTACCTGAGGAAGTCAAGCACATGGTTGCAGTTACACTGTGAGAGAGAAACTGGGGGTGTCTGATTCCTCAAGTACTGACCAAAAGTGTTCCAGTCCCGGCGCTTCTGCGACTCGTAGCGGCTCAAAGGTGGTGGTGCTGGTGGTGGTTGCTGTTGCTGTTGCTTCTGAGGGGTAGATCGTGAAGAGCCTTCTGCAGAATCGTTTAGTCTCTCACTGGACATGATTATTGGTGGAGAATTGTTAGTGTATTTTTGGCAAGAAATGACAGGGAAAAAGGGGAAGGAAGAAGGTGCAAGAATTGGGATAGTGCAGTGGAGATTAGAGAGAAAAAAAGATGAAAATCACATCGATCTTGGGGTCTATTGAGGAGACATGTCATGGGCCCATTGAAGGTGCTTTTGTTCCTCTTTTTCTTCGGTCACTCTCTCTCTTATTTGTTACATCTTTTCTTTATTTTGCTGAATACTCTTATTTGTTTCATCTAATATAAGTGTGTGACACCATATGCACTAACTATGATTTTATAATTCTATTAATCAATTAATAATATTATATGTCATCATCATATAATCATTATAGTTTTCATTTCTTAGAATGCCGTGACTAGGAAGTCGGTGCTAATGCTGTAGTATTGGTTAGTGCAATTAAGACTCGGTCCAATGGATTTTCTTAGAGCATTCAGATTTTTGTTAAAACCACTCCTCACTACCTTGTGTGTATGTATTTGTTTCTTAAAAAAAAGTATATGTTAGTTTAGCCAAAATTTTCCTTTTATTATATAAAAGAACTTAGGGTATGTTTGATAACTGTTTTTCTACTTATTTTTTGTTTTCAAACACAATTTTCTATTTTTAAAACTAAAAAACTTGTTTAGCAACTCAAAATAGACAGAAAACAAAAATTGTTCTCAAAACACAATATGTGAAAGGAACTGAAAACATGCAAAATGTTGTTTTCAGTTTCTAATTTTTAAAAGTCAATGAAAACATATATTTAATTTAATGAATCTGTCTCATTTAATGAGTTAGTATTATAGTTCAAATCCTAGTAACAACATATTTTAGTATTTTCTATTTTTTTTTTCAAAAAACTTTTTTTTTTTTTAATTTCAACTAATCAAATATGTTTTTGATTTCAAAAATACAAGAAAATTGTTTTTTCTTTATATTTCCAAAAACAAGTTTTTGAAAATAAAAAACAAAAACTATTACCAAACATAACCTTACATTTTGTATTTTAATTAACTATTTTTCAAATCACCTACATTAGACTCTTTATTCTATTTTCTAAAAAAAATTCTATTTTAAACTCTATTACATTAAAATACTCATTTTCATCCATTTTATTATTATTTCCTTAACAGTTATTATTTTCATCTTTTTCTTTTCTCTTTCAAGTTTCCTCAATTTTTTTCAGTAAACATAGAGAGGCTTAGGATCATTGCAATCCAAATTCACAATCCAAATCAAACCCACAAATCAACATTGAGACTTACACATTCATCCCTACAGCAAGGCGTGGCCAAGGAATTTTAGTCTTTGGCAACCCTAAACTCAGTACCATTTTGTTGGATATACATGTATGAATAAAGTTTCACATTAAATAATAATAAGAAGGGTGAATGGCTAATATATTATAGTTGAACTTAAATTGATATGTCTAACCTTTTGGAAAAAGTGGTGTATCTATATGTTAAATTAAAATCTCCTCAAAGTGTTATTACCCCCAACAAGTAGTATTAATCTATTAAAGCCCATATTAGTGTGTAACAAGATGTCAAAAGTCCCTTTTGTCACTTTATCCAGATATTGGGACTTGTTCAATTGGAACTTGTGGCATGTGCATGGATGGTGTTGCATGTTCTTAGAGTCCACACAAGTTTATATCGCACAAGGCAAGCCCATAAATCCCATATAGAGATTATTTTCGAAAAAAACTCCAACAAATGAGTATTGCTAATGTTGTGCCAAATCATGGTGTGACTTGTGATTTCCATGGATGGTCTTAAGAAATTCCCATGGTTGAAGGAAAAAGGTCATTCGCAAGGGGCAACTACAAATAGGCAATGATTCACATGTGATGAGAGATTGTTGAGTATACACATGTAGGCGAAGTCCAAAAGTGGCATACCTATATGTTATATTAATCTCAAGATTGGAGTCTACCCAAGAAGTTAGTACCCGCACACATTTTTACACCAATATATGGAAGATCCATAGATAGCTCAACCTTGACAACCCATTGGAGAGAGAGAGAGAGAGAGAGAGAGAGAGAGAGAGATAAGAATTGTAGCAAAAATTTATTTTGCCTAATGGGTGCATAAGCCAATGTCAGGTGTTTTTAGAGTTCATTAATCAAATTTGGTGATTTATGATATTTTGCATAAGCCAATACGAATGCTCTTATTCCATAAATTACTTTTCCTAGCGTTAGGAAATAACTAGGTCTACCACTACTACTATCACTACTACCAAAAAACAAAACCGAACGGTCTACAAGCATATAAAACGTTTTACATGTAAGGTTTGTTTGAATACCGCTTATTACTGAAAATTGAAAATACTGTAATAAAATAATTTTTAAATGTGTGAATAGTACCATGGGACCCAGTTTTGAAGAAAAATTTGCTAAATTAGACAACTTGTGAGTCCCGTGAATAATGTACGGGACCCACTATATTGGACACAAATACGCTGAAACTGAATTTCAGTGCAATCTAAATCGAGGTGTAATTGGTAATTAACTCGGTGAATAAATCAACTAGTAGATAAAATTATATTCTACAAGAGAGGAAGGTTACAGTGAAAAGTTATTACCACCATAAGATCGATTCATCAACCATCCACTAATAAAGTAATGATGGCTGATGAAAATATTGTAGTAAAATAATTTTTAAATGTGTGAATAGTATCGTGGGACCCAATTTTGAAGAAAAATTTGCTAAATTAGACAACTTGTGAGTCTCGTGAACAGTGTACAGAACCCACTATATTGGATGTAAACACGCTGAAACTGAATTTCAACGCAATCCAAATGGAGGCGTAATTGGTAATTAACTCGGTGAATAAATCAACTAGTATATAAAATTATATTCTACAAGAGAGGAAGGTTACAGTGAAAAGTTATTACCACCATAAGATCAATTCATCAGCCATCCACTAATAAAGTAATGATGGCTGATGAAAACACTGTAGCAAAGTAATTTTAAATGTGTGAATAATACTGTGGGACCCAGTTTTGAAGAAAAATTTGCTAAATTAGACAACTTGTGAGTCTTGTGAACAGTGTACGGGACCCACTGTATTGGACGCAAACGTGTTGAAACTGAATTTCAGCACAATCCAAATGGAGGCGTAATTGGTAATTAACTCGGTGAATAAATCAACTAGTAGATAAAATTATATTCTACAAGAGAGGAAGGTTACAGTGAAAAGTTATTACCACCATAAGAACGATTCATCAGCCATCCACTAATATAGTAATGATGGTTGATGAAAACACTGTAGCAAAGTAATTTTTAAATGTGTAAATAGTACCGTAGGACCTAGTTTTGAAGAAAAATTTGCTAAATTAGACAACTTGTGGGTCCCATGAACAATGTACGGGACCCACTGTATTGGACGTAAACGCGTTGAAACTAAATTTCAGCACAATCCAAATGGAGGCGTAATTGTTAATTAACTTGGTGAATAAATCAACTAGTAGATAAAATTATATTCTACAAGAGAGGAAGGTTACAGTGAAAAGTTATTACCACCATAAGATCGATTCATCAGCCATCCACTAATAAAGTAATGATGGCCGATTATTCAAAATGATATCTTAATGTCATTGCTGAGGTTTTCTTGATTTTTTATTCTTATAATTTTTGGTGGGGTTTTTTTCTTTCTTCCCCTTTTTACACTTGATATTGATGTCTTTCATCCGCGTCTCTCTTTTTTCAAGATCTACTCGAAATGCTCATAAAAGCTAGGGAATATCAAAGGTATCCTTAAATCCTGTATGCAAATTCTAAGCTCAATGTCAGGTATTCGAGTGCAAGTACATGCAAGAAACGACAACATTTCATAATCATCCATGTATGCCCAGAATGAACCTATACATATATTACCTATGCAACAAAATTCAGTGTTAGGTTCTAAAAATTTAGAACAATTAGCAAACCGTGAACATAAATTTATTTAGATATAGATCCTAGAGTCTATAGGTATTATTAAACAATGCACAAGGTGATACAAGTCAAGATTCAAGAACATACAAACTGCAGAAAGAGGAATTTGAAAACTACTTGATTCGACTGATCGAAATAGGCTTGACTGATCGAAATAGGCTCAACCGATCGAAATACAAGTTTGCAGAATTTTAAGTTTAGCCTAACAATAGTTCAAGCTCAAAAAGAATTAGGGTTTCAGATCTACTTCTTCTAATATATAAAGAAAACCCTAAGCATGTTTTATTATGACTTTGAAGGTGCTCTTGTGAGATCTAAAAGGTTCTGTGCCTTCCTCTATTAAAATCACTACCGAATATCACTCTCATATCTTTAGAACCGGTAGATCTAAAGTTGTTGCATGAAAATCAACAATTGCTAATGATCTAAACCTTCAATGGTGGTCTTGGAGTCACAAACATGAGAGTTTGTATTTTTTATCACAAGTGTGGGTACTTGTGTTGAAAATGCCTAATAGAGAAGGAGTCCGTGAATTCGGAGATTGCACGTGATTGTAACAGTAAGTTCTACATGTAGTAGTAATAGGATGTTAATAGTCTAATTCTTATTGTAAACTTTGATTCTCTATAGTGAATTTGCTTTTGCCTTGAGCATAGCTAAGTTAAATTCTCCCCAGGTTTTTTACCATTTTGGTTTTTTTGGGTTATCATATTGTTGTGTTATTTACTTTTCCGCCGCTTTACATGATATGATTATTTTGTTTTAACCTAGATCTGAATAATAAACATAAGTATTCACTTAGTTAATTAATTAGGTTAAACAATCTAATTTACAGATCTAATTTACAGGGATATAAAAACCTAACATTCAGAATTTGTAAAAAATCCAGTTACTGCTTCTAAAGGTTAACAAGGAACTGTCTTGAATTAATCTTTAATTTAAACCCACAGGAAATTGTCTTAAAGTTCAACCAAGTGGGAAGGATTTCTTTTTTTTGGATGAGTAAGTGGGGAAGGGTTTTGCTGTTGCTGCAAATGGATGTGGGGTCCGAAATATTGTTAATCAGCTTGTCAGGTTTAGCATATTAATTAATAATCAACTAAACGCGTTTGGTTATAGTATACTTGTAATTCTCTCTTTCTTTCTTTTCTTTTTTATTTTTTGAACAGAGGGAAGGGTGAAAAAAGGTACCTAATGCGTTCGATGTATACTTTTTTTAACTCACAACATATGAATCCCGTAAAACTATAGAACTCACACACTACAAAGGAAATATTGTACGTAAAACATGTTAGTTTTACATAAAGAAATTCTAGAGACACCAAAAGTTCCACCTAATTTTTGACACCATATGTCTCTTTTTTTCTCTAAGTTGGGGTGAAGTGGGGTGTTTAAGGGGGAATGGTGTGGCCCCACTAATGTAATGGTTGTGAGATGGGAGTCATTTTTGAGCCCCCAAAACAAGTTCTTTTATGACTAAAACTTTTAACATAATTTGTTAAAGTGATCGATAATGAGTTATTGATAATTGCTTTCACATGAATTTACAACTTTTTTTTCCCACGACTCATAATCGATCATATTAAAGTTATAACAAAAGTTGTAGCACAAAACGGGTCTCCTCCAAAACATAAGAATGACAGTTTTATGTGAGAGCACGTGAAAAAGAATGTGACTTAGCAACAAAAACAATGTGAAATAGCATTTATATGTAGTTGTGTCACATTTTACGTGATTCTTCCCCTTTTATCTAAACATCTCTGATTTCCTTTCACTACCCTCGTTAGACCGAGTTTACAAACTACCTGTCTCATTTCTTATCAATTATCAGCTACCATATTTTTTTACCGTCTTCATAATACAAAATTTGGCTTCTTTATTTTTATTTTACTACAAAGCCATTGTTGAAGACTGACATAGCAATAACATGAGATAAGCGGTAGCTAAAAGTAGAAAAATAGGTAACAAATTTGGAAGTTTTGAACAAAAACCATAATAAGAACATACCCTTGTCGGACGAGCGAGAGAGGGAAAATGAGGTGTGTGACTTCACGGCCAAAGGACTAATTAGCGAAGCACCATGTTCTTGCTCAAGTCCACAGGAGTAGGCAGTGGTGGATATCAAAGACGAAACATTCTTTAAAGGAATCTGCTATAAGCATTCTTTTTCTGCTTTTTTAAAATTTTTTTTTTTTTTAATGGGAGAGAGATAAGTCTATAAGTCTATCAACATCAACTTTAGTTTGGTTTATTGACTTGTCTCTCTCAATTTATAAATAAATAAAAAATAAAAAGAAACATAAAAACAATGCGCTCAAGTGCTCAACGAACACCTTCAAAGAACGCTGCCTCCTTAATATCCATTATCAACCACTGCCTCTCCTCAGGATTTGAGCACGAATATGGCCCCTCCATTTTCTTTCAAAAACCCACTTTCCTTGGAAAAATAAATTAGAAACAAGTGGCTCTTTTCCCATTTTACAATGTTTACTTTAAGGAGAAGTACACAAAATCTCCTAGTGGTTTCTTTGTAAAACATGGAGCTCGAGTATAACACTTAACTTGCTTAAAGTACAGATTTATGGGCAAGTAGTTAAACAATTGTGAAAATAAACAGTGCATTGTTCATGTTGTATTTTTTTTTTCACATAAAACAATATAACATAAGGATTTTGTGTTACAATAAAAAATAAAAATAAAAAAAGATTTCTTAGTAAAACATGGAATATTAGTTGTACGAACAATAATTTAATTGTTAATTATCTTTCCACCTCACAATACCACAAGTTAAACCTTCATTTCTCCAAAAAAAAAAATTCTAAATTGAGTAAAATCTTTTATTTTCTTCTTTTATCAATTGCATTTATTTTTCTTTTTCTTAATATTTCTACTCGTATTAGGAATGTAGTAACTCTAGAATTGAAAAAGATCAAAACAATAGTAAATCATTATTTTATGCCATAAAAAAATGTTATAAAGAAATTCTTGATAATTTTTTTGGTGTTGCTATATTTAATTTTTTTTAATGATTTTAGTTAGTGATTTTTTTTTTTAATTTTTATGGAAGTAAATAACTCTTGTATGCAATGAGTTAATTCATTTCAATCACTTCTTGTTATTCAGACTTTGTACACAATTATGACTAGAGATGTAACTCAATCGAAGACTAAGTGAACCACTATTGATGTAAAATGAACATGCTATTAACATGAAAATGGGAATGAATATCATATTTATTCAATATACTAATCATTTAAACTTCTATTTCATTATTGTAATACTTTATTAGTTAATTTTCAATATTCCCCCTTAAAGTAGAATCCTAGCTTCACCGTAGGGCAATGCCCTTATAAAAATTATTAGGACTTTACTCATTTCAATGATAGGTTATTCATAAATCCAGACCGTGATAATCAATTAACTTTACACAACATAGAAATTAGAAAATTTCAAAAATTACTTAAATTCAATGAATTATATATATATATATATATATATATATATGTTACCTGTGCGGTGCATAATAATAAAAACTAGTCGATAACTCGTGCAATACATGAAAAAGTTTAACATAATAAGTTTTTTTTTTAACCTAAATATGAAATTTGATAATGATGATAAATATAAATAAACATTTATTATGAATGTGTTTGCAAATAGAACAATATAATCTAAGCATAAAATTGAGTAATTTGTGAACATGGCGATGATCATCAGCAATTCTAGTGAAGTAAATTTAACTATTGAATCAACTACATAGATCCGTTAAAAAAAAACAAAACAAAACAAAAAAAAAAAAAATCAACTATATATAAAATTTCCATTTTCAGGAAAAATAATAGGAGAAAAAAAAAAAAAGATAATTGCTTTAAAATGACGGAACTAATGTTAAAAAAAAAAAAAAAAAGTTGGAAGAATACACCAAGACACTGCAAAGAGAAATTGATGCAATTTTGAAGGACATCATTGTGAGATGGCCAGATGGGTCCGTCACTCATCAGAATATCTGTATATGCCCCTGATGCATTATAATGCTGTTTGGAGTTTGGCGCTGCCTTTTACATTCATGAAAAATAAATAAATAAATAAAATGTACATATTGTTTGGCTTTGTATTCTGCCTCTTGGAGAGTTTCATACACTGCAAAAAGAGATCCCAATCACACTTTTTATATATATAAGTAAGCATAATTTAATATGCTAAATTCGTTTTATAGTAATGTAAGCCACTAAATTCTTCTTGCCGTAATGTTTTTTATAGAATAATTCTTTTTATCGTAAATTATATTATTAATTAATAATATTAAAAAAGGTCTGGTTAATGTATATCCTTAGAGTACACATTAAATTTTTTATTTTTGAAAATATTTTCTCGAGAATTGAAAAAACTGTTATTACTTTTTCATTTCTCGAAAACTTTTTTTCAAAAATAGAAATTAATGTGTGCTCTTAAGACACACATTAATAAAATTCTATTAAAAATACAATAATACAATTGAAGTGATATTATTTTTATATAAATTTATTAATAAAATATTTATTTTTATTAACGTCAATCACTATATATGATGATATAGCTGTAAAAGATGATAAAAATTCTTGTCCTCTTGAACGATATGTACGGGGATTCTTGCCCAGACGACACGGCAACTTAATTTTATTTACTGTATAGTACGTCATGTTTGTGATGACTTTCATGCTCAGAATTGAAATTTATTTATGAGCTATGCTAGTTTTACATAAAGTGGTGTAATTTGAGTCACAATTTATTTACGTGTTGAATTATAAATGATAAAGAGGTTATAGTGGCTTCATGTGAAGATGCATCTTTACCGTTCACAACTTACCATAAAAATGAATTATGACATAAATCGTAACACTTTACGTGATACTACCCTAACTCTTATTTATTGGTTCGTTTGCCAGTGTGTTCCGGTTCTGCTTTTGAGTCACTTCAGTCTATTATTGAATAGATTATTTAATTACGACTATTATAATACTATCATATGCCAAGTATTCGTAGGAACTTTGATAGTACATGCATCACGAATACGTATGAAAGTTAACAGCAGAAGCTTTGTCGATGGTAAAGTTACTTCTCCTTAAAATTACTTTGAGAATGATTTATGTCCGGTGGTAAGTTATTATTGGACATGTTAAAATAAAATAAAATATATATATATATATATATATCTGTGTGTGTTTAAGAGTAGACATATATCAACATCGTAATGTGTTCAATAGCACTAGTCGCTGGACACAAGCTCCCCCCAATTACTTCTAATTACCTAAAAAGAAAAAGAAGAAGAAGGTTGTTACTTCTAATAACATCTATATTTTATTGATAATAATCTGAAAACTTATTTTCCTTTAGAAGTTAAAATGAGTTTAAATAGCAAAAACAAAATTCATGGCAACTAGAAACCCTAAGGCGGCTACGAAAGTATATAAAATCCTAATTTGACTAAACAACATTAAAAACACTTAAAAGAAGGAAATAAATAACCTAAACCTAAAATAAGAAAAAATTCATAAAAATACTATAATTAAATAATTATAAATATTAAATATTAAACCATGTCCTCCATCAGACCCTCCACTTGAAAACAAACTTGTACTCGAGTTTATGGTTGAAATCTGAAATCTTCCCCTCCAAATAAACAAATATTTTGAATACTTTAATAACTTGATCCAGTTTTGAAACTTGAATTTTTCATAAAGCGTAGCATAAAATTTCTTCTCATCTACTTTCAATTTATTTGCAATATCAATCAACAAAGGGTTGATAATAAAAATAAAATTTTCTACTCCAAGAAAATCAACATATTGTTTAGTCATCTTCAACAAATCGACCGGAACCTGGGGGTTGTGGATGATGGACTCATCATAATATTTAACCTCAATTGGATCTTTCACAATATTCTCAATAATTACCATCTGTTGATTTCTGTCATTATCCACAATCAACTCAACCTTCCTTTTTTTTGATATCTTCATCAAACTTTTGACAAGTGGTATCTTCAATATATAATTCAATAACTTGTTGCAAGTCTTGATCTTTTTTAACCACTTCAAAATTTTCTTTAGAAATAGGTAGCTTCTTCTCAACCCTCAAACCCTTTCCTTTACTTGACACATAAACTTGGCTGTGACAATTTTGATTTTGTGGTTAACCTTTCATGTTTTGAACATATTGCTTTTCATATGAATATGCAGATTTATAATCAAAACTTGTATAAACTAGTATATCATAATAGTCATTAGGAAACCATAAATCAATTTATATCTTTTTCATTCTAAATAGACGCAGTTGTTTTCACTTCGTTTAACCATAACAGGAGAAGGTGATACGGTTTTCTACTAATGTACAGTAGCCAGTGGTTTTCACTTCATGTGATCATTTCTGTGATAGAGACTTCATTTAATCATTTTGAAAGGCCAATGGGCATATGTAACCAAATTGGCTACTTTTTTCTTTTCAAAAGAGAAATGTAGAGGTTGATTGACACGATCACTTTTATGGCTTGTTTGGAAGTTTAGAGAGGGAGGAGAGTAGAGGGGAGTAGAGGGAAGGGGAGTAGTGGGGAGGAGAGTAGAGGAGAATGATTCACCTCCACCTTATTTGGATGTTTTTAAAATTAATAAGGGGGAAGGGAGTAATTAGCCCTTCCCCTTGTGTAATTTTGTTAATATAATAAGGGTAAATTAGGTAATTTACTTGGTCAATAGTATATGTACTCTACTCCCCCTCCAAATCTCTCCAATTTGGGGGAATTAAAATTGGGGGGCTAGAGGGAGTCCAAACCCCTCCAAACTCCTCCAAACCCCTCCCCCTCATTCTTTAAAAAACTTCCAAATAAGGTAATTGCATTACTCTCCCTCCCTCTACTCTACTCCCCCTCCTTTTTTAAACATCCAAACATGCCATTAATTCAATTAACGTGGGCAACAGCTTTTTATTTATTTATTTATTTTTTGGTTTGATGGGAGCTAATAGCTTTTTAAACTCTGAAGCGATCACTAACTTTCATTGCGTTAAGCTTGAATAATGTATAGCAATTAACCTATGCTATGTATGGGAATTTACTTATTTATGAGGTAAATTAAAATAATTTTATAAAATTTTAAATTGATTAAGAAATTACACCGTTGTATAATTTACTCTTATATGACTTCAATTTGAGTTACAATTTGATGAAGAAGTCATTGTTTGAATGTGAAATGGCTTACAAAAAATTTGTTAGATAGTTTTAAATATTGCAAAAAAATAATTCAAAAATTCAAATATTAAAACTTCTGAAAGACCAGAAAATATTAAAAAATCAGATAATTCATTGCTTAAAAATTATTGAAACAACACAAAATATATATGACTAAACAATAGAGAAATATAAGAGAAAGATGAGTTACATTCAAAAGAATAATCCATGTCTATAACTATTGAAAGGAATCAAGGTTTAAATTGGACTGGTTAGAAAGATAGAGTTTCATTTTTTATTAAGTTTGGACTAAATAAAAATAATTTTGTTTTTAAAAAATGATAATGATGAGTTTGAGTTTAAGTT
Organism: Quercus suber; assembly: GCF_002906115.3. Classification (NCBI taxonomy): domain Eukaryota; kingdom Viridiplantae; phylum Streptophyta; class Magnoliopsida; order Fagales; family Fagaceae; genus Quercus; species Quercus suber. Next base: position 6,156 of record NW_027069514.1, on the reverse strand, counting down.
GGACTTGTTAGAGAGTTGGAGTTTCACTCCTTGTTAAGTTTAGACAAAAAAATAATAATTTTATTTTAAAAAAATGATAATAATATGGTAAGTTCAGGAGAAGTTAATAAAAAGTCAAAGACTTCAGTTATATATATATATATATATATATATAACCAAATGCAAATTAATTAGATAGAACCCAATTTTCTTTCTTTTTTTAATTTTTTGAAGTGATTATGGAAAAATAGAAAAGTGGATGAATTTTTTTTAGGGGTATTGCAAATGGCATCCCAACATGTTATAAAAAAAAAAAAAAATCATAGAAATGGAATCCCCATAGAGCCCCAATAGTCAAAAGTTTGACAGTGACGATGACCAATTACAATGGACTTTGTTTTAAATTGTCGAGAAAATTGTTCCAATTGTTTTTTTTTTTTTTTTTTTTTTTTTTTTTTTACCCCACCGAATAACACGAGTTTTGATTGAACAGCAACAGAGAGGTAGTTGGTTTCAATGGGTTTACCTCATTAGGCATTTACTTTGTTAATAAAAAATATATATAAAATTGAAAGAATTAAATCAAATTAAAAAATAAAAAATAAAAATACTGATGTGAAAAATTGTGGAGAAGTAAACTAAAAGTCAGTTTCGTTTATATATAATAATAATAATATATATATATATATATATAAGTAAAATACTAGAGTTAACCATAGTAAAAAAGTTTGAAAAAAAAAGAATGAGGGTTGTAATAAATTAATGTACAGCTTAAAATTTAATCATAATATTATGAATAAATAAAATACTGCTTGTATGCAAACAATACACTATTCATTTAACTACCTAAAATGGGAAATGGCTTTTGTATAAAACTAATGATACGATTATTTTTAACAATTATTGATTTGGATTGTTCTAAATGATGCATAATAAAAATAGTGTTAATGGTAAGTTTATATAAAAATGAGTATTTCAATTACAACTTACTATTTTAACAAGCCTATTTATCTATATGAATCTGAATTTAATAAGGATGTGGTATAAAATTCTTATTTTACACTATACAATATCAGTTTGACACATCAAACTTTTAAAGGTAAGAGTTTAGATGCTACCACACATGATTATATTCTCAAACGCTTTCATCTAATTAAATAACTCGTAAATTAAAAACTAAAACCCAGAGTTCTTCCCGTACATGTAGTCTAGCCTAGAAGTCGTTAATTATTAGTGTCATTGAACCCATATTCCAACTCTGAAACCACTGACCTCAAACTTTCCTTTAGAAGCTCAAATTCTTGCATAACCTAACTAGGTATTCTGAATTTTGAATTGGGTACTGATATTTTTATGCCAAGTTCAACTACGTAAATTTGATGTCTTTCTTGTCTATGTGTGTTAATTAATTTGTGTTTATTGGTTTTGAGATTTGGTTCAACTATACTGTTAACAATATGACCCCACGACCCACCTACCTAGTGGTCTTGCAAAAGTGGCGGCGGATTTGCATAATGATGTTGTCTTTTTTTTTTAAATAAATTATTTATTTATTAATATTTGAATATATTGAAGGTGTGTAATCATGTGTGTTAATACCTACTCTTTCTATGAAATTATGTAAAAAAAAGCCTGATGTGGTATCATTTGACTGGAGGCGATAAATTGCCATGCTTACCCTACATCCTTATTAAATTTAGTCTTTATATAAAAACAAAAAGCTTATTTACGAGAGTTCAAGAGCCTAAAATGTGGCACGCACCTTAAAAGAAGAATTGAAATTTTCTCATGATTTCTCTCTCTTCCTCTAATTTAACCTACCCAAGGTCCCTCCTTGAAATTTTTTCCATTGCTGGGATTGGAGAAGAAGGTTGTCTTTGGAAAATTCCAAACCGGCAAATTTAAACATTGACGCTTGATAGTTCTCAAGAGTCAAGCCTGTGGGAGTTCAATGGCTCTTAACAGCCAAAGGACACACAAATGTACATTGAATTCCCTTTATAAACCTGCTAGGGACCCCCTTTATTTTTATTATAGATTTTAATATTTTAAAGAAGTGTTATTTGGGTTTTAATGAAAAATCATTGTGCAAAAACAAAGCCCTTGTTGCGGCAAAAAAAGACAAAATCCCACTGTGCACGAGTGCTAGATTCAACCCCCTTCTCACTGTCAATCTGTGATACATCATACATGGATCAAGTAGTACACACTGCACAGGAAAAGAAAAAGCCCGCCACAAGAACCCCCGACACTGACATTAGTGGCAAGAATTATGACACAATTTTTGTCAAAATTTTAAGTCGTAATTTGTTATATAATGATTATGGTTGGTAAAGTCATATTACTGAGTCATGTAGAGACTCAATTTTACTAATCACAACTTATTATATAGTGAGTTATGATACAAAATTGTACTAAAAGTTATGTCCTTGTCATAATTCTAATGGTCCTGAGGTGGATTAGGACAAAAAAAATCTTGTAACACTGTACCAACTATTAAAAGGATTTTCATAATAGATTTGACTGGTACATAATGCATTAGATTATTGAATATTACATAAATGGGCCTGGTTAACTGTTCTTCAGATATTTGTTAATAGATAATTTTGAGATGATTTTGATACCACTTTAATAAAAAAATATAAAATATTGTAAAAAAATTAGTTGTTTATTTTTTTATATAAAAGCTTTTAAATATATCTTTTAAATTAATGCTCTTAAGATATTTGTTAACTTTTTTCCATATAAAATTAGTCATGTGGAGTCTCCTATTTTTTTAGTGCTCAAGTGTACTCGGCCAAAACTTTAGCACTCTTAAAATTATTTAGTTTTATACAAATAATTATTTTTATCTCATTTTTGTGTTCTAATCACAACTTTCTATATTTACTATTGATTATTTTTTTCATTTTAAACCATGGTTATTTCATAAAGATTGAAAAAAAATGTAATAAATTGTTTTGATGGACCATAAAACACTAGCATCTGAGCACACACACTCTTTTTTTTTGGTAAAATTTAATAATTTACATCCATTATAATTTTAATTAGTGGCTCATTACATTTTTCAATCACAAAAATACTTAAAGATGTGATAAGTGTTATGTGTTTGTAGGTGAAATAATTTTTTTATCACACCACCTAGGTATTTTTGTGATTAGAAAATATAATAATGTCAAATTATAATTTATGCAAATTATTAACCATGCATTACAAAAAAGAAGAAGAAGAGCTTTACGTGCGTGCTCAAATGCTAGTACAGATAATGTCTTAATTTTAACAACTTTAGAGTCCATAACTTGGAAGCCAACTTTGAGTTCACGGCTTGAAATCGACTTATAGATAGATAATAAAATTATATTTTTAATAGATAATAATAATTATTAGAACATAAATATAAGTATAGATAAAAAGTGGGATAAATAATTATTTATTTATTTATTTATTTGTTAGTACAATAAAACTATTTGCTCACCACTATTATTCACCATAAGGGAAAAGAGGGGAAAAAAGCAATTTCCCTTTTTCAGGTCAAGGATAAGTAAGCTTTCATCGGCAACCTCTGTTTGACGCAGCGTCACATTTATATAAAAGAGGAATTCAACTTTTCTACGAAATTCTCTAAAAACTACGCAATGCCTAATTTTTTTATTTAATTTTTTAATGGAAACAATGCCTCAAAGAGAAATTCAACTTTTCTACGAAATTCCTTAAAAACTATGCAATGCCGAAATTTTTAATGGAAAACAATGCCTGCTAAAATCTATAAAAATGATACAGTTGCCCAAATATGTGTACCTGAGCTGGTAGTGTCGCTTTCCATGTGCATCCATCACATGAACGGTATTAAACAAAGACCATCGAAATAAATACGTCAGGTTTATTTTGAAGCAAAAAAGAAAAAGAAAAAAAAGTCAGGTTTATTTGAAAAAATACTAAAATTATTTTCTATTTAAAAGATTTATCACAAATTGAAATAATAATAATGATATATGATTGATAGTTCACTAATATAGTAATAATTAAAAATTTTAATTACTTCTATCATAGATCTTAAAAAAAAAAAAAAAAAAAGGTAAATTGCAAATTATATTCCTAAAGTTTGGAGTGTTCAGATTTTACATTCTGAAATTTCAAAATATACTTTAAGAATGTGGATTTTATCTCATAAAGTTTGGGAAGTTTGGATTTTACACTCAAAATTTTGAAACTTTACGGTGTAAAATCCAAACATTCCTAAATTTTAGGAGTAAAATTCAAATACTTCTAAATTTTAGGAAATAAAATCCAAAGACTCCTAAAATTTAGGGAGTTAAATTCGAATTTTGAAACGTTAGGGTGTAAAATTAAAAACACCCACAAGCTTCAGGGGTAAAATCTAAGTTCTGAAATTTTAAGGTGTAAAATCTGAATACTCCAAAACTTTAGGGGTATAATTTGTAATTTACCCTATTGAGTGACGTTAGTTTGTGGGTTAGTTAGTAAACTTAATTGTAGAGTCTCTAATTATTGAATAAGAGATTTGGTTTTGTAATCCATAGACACAAAAAATCAATTGTATTGTGACAACCAATAAAGGGTAATTATGGTGAAAAAAAAAGCATAAGTTCAAATCCTATAAAATATAATACCAAATGATAGAGTTTACCTTTAAACTAGTTTTGATAAAATTCCTTTAACCACTACATGACAACATAAACAATCATCAACATGTGTTTTTAGTCAAATAACTTTTTTTTTTTTGGATGAAATTTAGTCAAATAACTTATTTAATGAGTTGTGTAACTTGTTTAAACAATTCATTGAATCATGTATTTAATACATGAATGTTTATGAATACAACAAAATCTCACTATGTTTTTCACATAAGTTGAGGTGTCCGCTTCCATAAGTCAAAATAAAATTCAATAAAAATTATATTGAGACCTACCAAAACTCAAAATAAGGGTGTTGTGAAATTAGATTTTTTTATGTATGAATTGCCACATAAAGTTGGAAGTAATTTCTTCAAACTTGAAGTAAAACTTTGTCCACCAAAAAAAAGTGATGCTATAGGTTTTCCATAAACTCGAGAAATATTATGTGCTGTCAGAGAATAGAATGATTATGGAGTGAATTCATTTTCAAGATTGATATTTTATTTCTTAGACATGTGTATAGATTCATAGTGTCACTTCATAATTTCTTATAAATTTATTATAATTTCAAGTATATTTTTATTAATGAAAATGTTTACTAAAAAAATTGTAATAGTTACGGCAAATTAACAAGAATTAGAATTTTACAGAGTGGGGTGGGCTTCGTGGGTCCCAAGGTGCAGAGATAGGGCAAGAAAATTTCTACGTCGTACAAGCGGGACAGCGATAGGACAAGACAAAACCATGCGAGCACGGGTAAATATTCCCATCCTTCAGCCCCGGCCCGCTCCATTCTATCCCTAGCTACGTGACATTTATATCAAAGAGAAATTCAACTTTTCTACAAAATTCCTTACAAATATGCAATGCCAAAAAAAAATATATATATATATGGAAACAATGCCTAAAATCTATAAAAATGATACGATTGCCCAAATATGTGTACCTGAGCTGGTAGTATCACTTTCCATGTGCATCCATCACATAAACGGTATAAATCTCAAAAAAAAAAAAAAAAAAAAAAGACCATCGAAATAAATAGTCAGGTTTTATTTGGAAAAATACTAAAATTATTTCTATTAAAAGATTTATTACAAATTGAAATAATAATAATATTTTTTATGAGAAATAATATATGATTGATAGTTCACTAATAAATTAATAATTAAAATTTTTAATTACTTCTATCTTTGATCTTAAAAAAAAAAAAAAAAACTAACTTATGCTGTATTGAGTGATATTACCATTATAGATTATAGTAAACTTAATTAGTAGAGTCTCTAATTATGATTGTAGAGTCTCTAATAATAATAAATTTTTTATGAGAAATAAATATGATTGATAGTTCACTAATAAAGTAATAATTAAATTTTTAATTACTTCTATCTTTGATCTAAAAAAAAAAAAAAACTTATGCTGTATTGAGTGATATTACCATTATAGATTCTAGTAAACTTAATTGGTTAGAGTGTCTAATTATTGAATAAGAGAATTAGTTTTGAAATCCATAGACACAGAAAATTTATTTGTAATTATGGTG